>NW_021319460.1:213477-330822 GCF_001605985.2 Dendrobium catenatum
AGCCGGTCTAATGAGCTAAATCTTAGCTAAAAAATTAATGAGCTAGCAAGCTCAAGTGAAGTCAAAACAAATCTTTTGGTTTGATTTGCCCCCCTTGCCTACATCACCACACTTGCTCACGAATTATACTGTATCATTTTCGCATGATGCTTGTGTTTTGCACGTTTTGTTATCCTTGGAGGTGATTTTGCAATATGCATGTAGCGACATGCTTACTGAATTTGCATTCTGATTTGAAGATCTTCAAAATTCCTTAGGAACTTTGCATTATTGATTGATTGTAAGCACGTTGTTATCCATTCAATTTGGTCTCTGCTTGCAAGAAGGTTACTGTATCGTTGCATGTCGGAAAAGCCCAGGCGGAACCCGAAGAGGCAGCCGCAAGAACCAAGGAGGCCCGTACGGAACCGAGGCACCAAGGCACGTGAAAGGCCACCCTGCACAGAAAACAAATAGCCAACCGTGGAAACCAAGGAGCCAAGGCACGAAAATCCAAGAGCCATCCACGAGAAACGAATAGACAAGGGGAAGGAGAAGAGACAAAAGTTAACGAGCTACTAATAAATTAATAAGTGAACTAAAAACATAGCTCATAATGAGCTAACTCTTAGTTCAATAAATGAACTAAAAACCGGCTCATAATGAGCTAAATCTTAGCTAAAAAATTAATGAGCTAGCAAGCTCAAGTGAAGTCAAAACCAAATCTTTTGGGTTTGATTTGACCCCCCCTTGCCTACATCATCACACCTTGCTCACGAATATACTGTATCATTTATCGCATGATGCTTGTGTTTTGCACGTCTTTTTTGTTATCCTTGGAGGTGATTTGCAATATGCATGTAGCGACATTGCTTACTGATATTTGCATTCTGATTGGCTTGAAGATCTTCAAAATTCCTTAGGAACTTTGCATTATTGATTGATTGTAAGCACGTTGTTATCCATTCAATTTGGTCTCTGCTTGCAAGAAGGTTACTGTATTCGTTGCATGTCCAATTCTTATATTTAAATGTGACAGATGCATCTACTTGCATGACTGATTTATAGGTGAGTTATGTTCACTACAACTCATCGCACATAAACTTCAATAGTCCATAAAAGATCAATGTGTTTATTTTGCATATTTTTGTTGACTGTCGGGTTGACTACAATCATTACTAATTCCCCACATACACTCATCATCAATTTACTACGCTCATTCTATGCTTCCTTTTAATATTCATAAGGAGCTGCTGCATTCATCATACATTTCATGCCAAGTCCTTCTAGTAGCATTTGATTGCATGATAGATATAGATATCACTTGTAGGGACGTCATAACATTCACTGTATGACTCAAGTTCAAATTTATTGACCAATGATGCATCCCTAGAAGTCATGTGTGTTCCGATGACATGCCCGTCAGGGCCCATGCGGGTTGTGTAATTACATTTACCTTTTTTTTGTACCTATGTGTATACAAATTACCGTGCATGTACGGGGGTATTTTTGTAATATTTGACGGGTCTTCTATGACAGCTCGTAGAGGCTCGTATTTTTCGTAGCTATTTTTTATTTTCCCGTAGATGATATATTGAGTGCACGACGAGTCTTTCATAATGGCCCGTAGGCACTTACATTCGCTATATCACTTTGCATTTTGTTTGTAGATGATATTTTATACATATAGCATGTTTCCCATAAGAGCCCGTAAACATTTGCATTTGCAATATATCATCCGCCATCGACTTGCAGAAGATCAATGTATTTATTGACTATTGAACAATGGTTGATCGTAGGAGTGTTGTAAAGCAGCTGTTTCATCTGCTAAATGCCCTTCACACCTTGCTCACGAATATACTGTATCATTTATCGCATGATGCTTGTGTTTTGCACGTCTTTTTTGTTATCCTTGGAGGTGATTGGCAATATGCATGTAGCGACATTGCTTAATGATATTTGCATTCTGATTGGCTTGAAGATCTTCAAAATTCCTTGGGAACTTTATATTATTGATTGATTGTGAGCACGTTGTTATCCCTTTAATTTGGCCTCTGCTTGCAAGAAGGTTACTGTATTCGTTGCATGTCCAATTCTTCTATTTAAATGGGACAGATGCATCTACTTGCATGACTGATTCATAGGTGAGTTATGTTTACTACAACTCCCTCATTCATCTTTGTTAGTGACTCATTGAACTCGTGGCACATGAACTTCATTAGTCCATGAAAAATCGATGTGTTTATTTGCATATTGTTGTTGACCGTCCGGTTGACTACAATCATTGCTAATTCACCACATACACTCGTCATCAATCTACTACGCTCATTGTATGCTTCCTTTCAATATTCGTAAGGAGCTATTGCATTCATCATACATTGCATGCCAAATCCTTCTAGTAGCATTTGATTGCATGATTGATATTGATATCACTTGTAGGGACGTCATAGCATTCCTTGTATGGCTCTTGAATTTATTTGTATGTTGGCAAGCCACTGTATTCACTTGAATGCATTTCATTATTGTTCATGAACACTCACAAGTCTCTTATAGTTGCTTTGTAAGGGTATGCTTATTTACACATCAACTTGCATTGGCTGTAGGAGAGCCACACTTCAATTTCGACTTAATATTTCTTTAATGAATTAGTGCACTCGCCCAAAAATTTCTTCTTCGTGGTGTTTGCCAATTGGATGAAGTTTTGCCTTCGTCATGATAAATCATGAGCACAAGGAGAACGAGTGCCTTGTTCTGAAGGTCCTAATTGAGAAACTCATCAATGAGGGATAATTGATGAAGTTTTTAGCCGTTGTTCATGTCATTGTTGATAATACTCATCCTGACAACTTGCCGACACGACTGCCAACACCTCCCACTACTGCGGATCAAGTTGTTCTTGCATCGTAGTTCGAGTCAACTCTATTATTGGCGCTCTCTTTAGATCACCCCCAAATAGTCTTTGCCATCTCAGTAACCAGAAGATAAACATTATTCTCACACCTTAACTATTTTACATATGAAGTTTTGTTTCCTACTCACAATGTCTATCATGATGTTGTGGAGTCAAGACTATCATGAATAATTATGAGGTTCTTCTGATATTTTGTTGACAGAGGGAGCTCATTCAACATTGCGTTGTTTTCAATAACAATTAACTTCGTCTAATACAAAGGTCCCATGGACTCATATCACAAGATGCAGTGCATGATATTTCAGGCGTATTGTAAACTATTGAGAAAATATGTATAATTTATTAATAATTCATCTTTATAAAAAAGAAATATCTTAATGCAAAAACCATTATCTAAGCCATTTAAATGATATTTTTGCAAATTAAACGAGATAAAATTAGGGTGAACCAAATTATATCAAACAAAATAAAACATAAACTAAAAAAAAAAAAAAAAAGTCCATTCAAATAGTAAGGACAGATGGAAGTTTAAACATTCATGTAAATATGTTTTCACATAGCTAAATGACTTCCAACAGAGATTTGTAGGGTTGGCTAAGAGGAGTTAATGTGTTCAAGGCTTGGCAGAGGACTATGTTTTAACTTTGATAAGAGGAACTCTGCAGTCAACTCATGAAGAAAAAAGAATTTTTTTGTTCAGCTCAATTGGAGAAGCTTTGCATTTGGCTCGGGAACAGGAGTTCTGTGTTCGAAGGAGATTTCAGTTTAATCTTGCAAAGATGAAGAGGGTTTCATTATGTCACACATTTTCACCTACACTTCTCGCTCGCCCACTCACAAGGGCTTTAGAGTTACGATTCCCTCACGTCCATTTTGCGAAGACGCATAAAAGCTTATCATGTCATTCGTAGTTGTTCTAGCAGTTCCCCCTTAATTCGCTCACTCATAGATTTTGTGCATGCATGAGGGATTTTAAGGTGGGCAGGTTTATGACGTAAGACATAAACCTTACCTAAAAAAAGAAAAAAAAAATTAATAAAGACAGAAATTCAATAATATTAATAGTAGAATAATAAATCAAATAAATAGAATTATTTAAACCATTAAGTAGAGACCTGAAGTAGTGCATGCACAACTGTAATGCAACATGAGATTTAGTGCATCAATAGTGCTTATAGCATATGAGTAGGAAAATGGTAGTAAAGTTCAACATGACCGGTGGTTCAAACTTCTTTTTTTTTTTGTTAAAACATGGCATGAAGCCCCGTTAGCACGTTGTTCAGCACCTTACCTTTTGTATGTCTAGGAGAAGGAAGAAGATAAATGTTGAATACCTCACTCTAGGAGCCTAGAAGACGATCTTAATTTAATATCATAATTAAAAAGAAAAAAAAATCCATTTTTTGAGGGATCTTCTCTTCCATGTGTTTTGGAATATTATTTTGATCGCATAATATTTTGACTAGTTGCGCTTAGGGGTGTAAGTGAGTTGAGTCGGCTCGCGAGCATGCTCGAGCTCGACTTGTTAACAAGCTCGCGAGCTGAGCTTATCGAGCCACGAGCTCAATTTCTTGGAGCCAAAAGGAGGAGAAGCAAGGGCAATTAGGTCCTTTTGTATTAGATTTGAATTGTATGCATTAAGTAGGGAGTAAAGGGAGGATTAGGGTTATGTCATTTTTTGTGAGAGTTTTTCTTTTTCTTCTTTAGTGGCTAAGGCTCTAGATCGAATTCTAGAGATTGGGAGAGTGCGATCCTTCTCTCGAATAGAGGATCCTTGTATCTTTGCTATTTTCCTTTCATCTATTAGTAAAATACAAATTTTTTTCTCCAAGTTTCTCTCAGTTTACTTGCAGTTTTTTCACTGTTTTTACTGTTTTCCTGCTCCGGACAGCAGTTTCTCTTGGATATTTGCCTCTAAATTGATTAGGAAATACTTGATTTCCTATCAAATTGGTATCAGAGCAAGTCTTGGGCCAAATCGTGGGCTGTTTTTGTCCAATTTCAGCGGCTGAAATTGCATCGGCGAAGGAGAAAATTGCTGAATTTTTTTTTCAAATCCTGAGATCTCATAATTTGCAAGCCGTAGGAGATGGCGGCTAAGAAGGTGGATGCTTTGGAGGAGAGAATTGAAGGAGAAAAAAATCAAATCAAGGAGACCGTGGAGGAACGAATGTCTTCCATGGAGGGGCAAGTGGCCGATCTACGGGATATGATGAAGAAGATGTTGGAGTTTCAAACCCAATTGACGGCGTCTGATGCAAAAGCGCCAGCGGCGAAGAACACCAACTTTAAAATCCATCTGGAGGAAGAGGAGGTGGAAATCGTGGAAGGGAGTAGGGGAAGGCCTCATTTGGACCCTTTTTAGAGGGAGGAGAGAGGAGAACGATATGGGGAAAGGCAGGGCTATGGAGGCGTGGAACCAAGAGGTGATGGTTGGGAGCATCGGGAGGGTTATCATGGGCGCCGGGAAGCAGTTTTTGAAGATCGGAGAGGGGATTTTGAAGGGGGATTGGGACAGGGCAGAGCAAGGGAAGATTGGGATACATGGGGGAGGGGGGTCCAGGCACATGGGAGAGGGGAAACTATGGAGGATTAAGGGGGAATGGTGGGGATTGAAAGGTAAGAAAATTGAAAATGCCCATTTTTGAAGGGGAGGATGCCTACGGGTGGATTTACAAGGTGGAAAGTTATTTTGCTGTTAACGACTTGACGGAAGACGAGAAATTATACGCAGCAGGCCTATGTCTGGAAGGGAAGGCACTCTCTTGGTACCAGTGGAGAGATCAGAGGAGACCTATCCGGAGCTGGGGAGAATTCAAGGAGAGTTTGTTAGAGCGTTTCCAAACCGACCGGGGAGGAGACTTCTATGAGCAGTTCTTTGCCATAGTGCAGGAGGGTTCTGTGGCGGACTACCGGGAGAGGTTCGAGCATCTGGCCAGCAGGGTAGAGCGCTTGTCCGATACGGTGCTGGAGGGGAATTTTATGAAGGGGTTAAAGGCCGAGGTACGAGCTGCAGTGAAGGTCTTGATGCCCAGGGACCTGGGGGAAGCTATGAAGCTTGCCCACCTGGTCGAAAATCAAAAGAATCTGGAGAAGGGAGCGAGGAGTAGTAGTAGCTCAGGAGGCACTTACAGGTGGACGACTACCCACTAGCCCCCAAGGAAGCGTCCCCAGGAGGGGCGAAAGAAGTTCAAAAGGAAAAAGCAACAGGAGGAGGAAATGAGGGATAGTTCAAGAGGGTCACTGACAAGAAAATGCAAGAGAAGAGAACAAAAGGGCTGTGTTTTCGATGTGGTGAAAAATACATGCCAGGTCATAAGTGCAAGGATTGAACTATTCAAGTTCTCCTCGTTTGTGAAGATGAGGAAGACGAAGAGGGTGGTGGAAGCGATTCTGAGGCGGAGGAGGAAAAGATGCATCTGGATGTGGCAGAAGTCTTTCTCAACTTTGTAGTGAGATTCACTCCGAGTCACACTATGAAGGTGAAGGGAGAGATAGCTGATCGTGAAGTCGTGGTGTTGATTGATACTGGGGCAACTCACAATTTTATTTCCACCCAGATTGTGGAGCTGCTGGGGATGAAGTTAGTGGATACTGGAGGCTATGGAGTGATTATAGGCACGGGGAAGGTAGAAATGGGAAGATGAGTTTGTAGGGGGGTGGTGCTGAAGATCCAAGGCATACAAGTGAAGGAAGACTTCCTTCCCCTAGAACTGGGGAGTACGGATGTCATCCTAGGGATGAAGTGGTTGCAGACTTTGGGGGAAACCAAAGTCAATTGGGGTACTCTGCGGATGGAGTTGGTAAAGGGTGGAAGGAAGATGGTGATTCAAGGGGACGCAGGGCTGACCAAGGTAGGGGTTTCTCTGAAATCCCTAATCAAGACAATTCAGGAGGGGGAAGGTTACTTGGTGGAATTACACAGATTAGAGGGAGTGAGCGTGGAGGAAGGGGGAGACATACCCCTCTCTGTGCAGCCTTTGATCCAGGAGTTCGAGTAGGTTTTTCAACCCCCTCTAGGGTTGCCACCACCCATGGAGCAGAAGCATGCCATCACATTAAGAGAGAGTGGCACCGGTCAGCGTGCGACCTTACCGTTACCCTCAGTTTCAGAAGGACGAAATAGAAAAGTTGATCAGAGAAATGCTGGAAGCAGGGATCATCAGGCCCAACACTAGCCTGTTCTCTAGTCCTATTCTATTGGTAAAGAAGAAGGATGACAGCTGGCGGTTCTGTGTAGACTACCGCGCACTCAACAAGGAAACTGTACCTGATAAGTTTCCCATACCAGTGATTGACGAGCTGTTGGATGAATTGAGTGGAATAGTGATTTTCAACAAGATCGATATGAAATCAGGATATCATCAGATTCGAATGAAGAAAGAAGATGTGCCCAAGATCGCTTTTAGAACTCATGAGGGCCACTATGAGTTCCTAGTGATGCCATTTGGCCTCACAAATGCTCCAGCCACTTTCCAGGAACTTATGAATACGATCTTCAAATAGTATCTGAGGCAATTTGTTTTGGTATTCTTCGATGACATCTTAGTGTATAGCAGAACAGAGGAAGAGCACTGGGGGCATTTAAAAGTGTTAGAGGTTCTCCAGGAGCACCAGCTGAGGGCTAATTTGAAGAAGTGCTGCTTCGCACAAGCCAGTGTGGAGTACTTGGGTCATGTGGTATCCAAGGAAGGGGTAGCAGCAGATCAGTCCAAGATTGAGGCCATGCTTAAGTGGCCACTGTCCAAAAACCTGAAGGAGCTGAGGGGATTCCTAGGGCTTACAGGGTACTACAGAAGATTTGTGAAGGGATACAACACCATAGCTTGGCCACTCACTGAGCAGTTGAAGAAAGATGGATTCTTATGGGGGAGGGGGAGGCAGCTATGACAACATTTGAGCAGTTGAAGAAAGCTATGACCACAATTCCTATCTTAGCTTTACCGGATTTTACTCAGGCTTTTATAGTAGAGACAGATGTATCGGGATACGGGCTAGGAGCAGTGTTGATGCAGAGTCACAAGCCCATTGTATATTTCAGCCAGGTGTTGACAGCCAGAGCCCAGCTCAAATCTGTCTATGAGAGGGAGTTGGTGGCAATTGTTTTGGCCATCCAAAAGAGGCGTCCCTACTTACTCGGAAGACATTTCATCGTCAGAACCGACCAACAGAGCCTGAAATATTTGCTGGAGCAGCGCATGGTGACAGAGGAGCATTAGAGGTGGCTATCCAAACTGCTCGGGTATGATTTTGAGATTCAGTACAGGCCAGGGGTAAAAAATAAGACAGCAGTTGCCTTGTCCAGGTGCATGGGGGAGCTGCAGACAGTGGCTGTGTCAATCCCAATGATGCTAGATTGGGAAGCCATAAAGGAGGAGAGTGCCGAAGATGAGGAACTAAGCAAGATATGAGCTGACTTATTAAAGGAAGAGGAAGGTCATCTTGGGTACTCGTTGGAGGGGGAAAGGTATGCACAGAGATGTGGAAGAGATGGTATCAAGGTGCGAGATTTGTCAAAGAAATAAGTATCTAGCTATGTCACCAGGGGGGTTACTGAAGCCATTGGCGTTACCAGGACGAGTCTGGGAGGAGATATCTATGGACTTCATTGATGGGCTACCCCGCTCTGAAGGATTCACTGTGATTTTGGTGGTAGTGGATAGATTGAGGAAATATGCTCACTTTATTCCTCTATGCAATCCATACATTGCGGTGACAATAGCGGCATTTATCATCAGGGAGATAGTCAGATTACACGGAGTGCCCGAGGTGATAATATCAGACAGGGATAAAGTGTTCCTCAGCCATTTATGGAAATAATTGTTCAGACTGCAGGGGACGGTGCTGAAAAGGAGTACGGCTTACCACCCACAGACAGATGGTCAAATAGAAATAGTCAACCGGAGCCTGGAAACTTATTTGAGATGCTTCACATCAGAGACACCCAAGCTATGGGCTAAATGGCTATTATGGGCCGAGTATTGGTACAACACCTCTTTTCATTCAACCTCTCAGATGACCCCATTTAAGGTGTTGTATGGAAGGGATCCACCCCACTTGGTGCATTTTGAGAGTAGCAGCACGCTTGTGTCTTCAGTAGAGGAGTATTTGGAGGAGAGGGATAAGACACTGGAGGAGTTAAAAAGACACCTATTAAGGGCTCAACAAATTATGAAGAAACAAGCTGATGGGCATCGGAAGGATATTCAGTTCGACGTGGGCGAGAAAGTATTTTTGAAACTTCGTCCATATCGACAGAAAACAGTCGCCCACCGAAGGAATGAGAAGCTTGCTCCAAGGTACTTTGGGCCTTATGAAGTGTTGGCGTAAGTTGGAGCTGTGGCATATCGCTTGAAGCTATCACCTACGGCGACGATCCACCTTGTTTTCCATGTATCTCAGCTGAAGAGAGCTATTGGGGATCATGCTACCAGTACAGAGTTACCAGGGACATTAACTGGGGAGATGGAGATGATACTGGAACCTTTGGAGCTCATGGAGGTTCGTCAGAAAGCAGATGGAGCTACAGAAGTCCTGATCAAATGGAAGAACCTCCCTGACTACGAGGCCACGTGGGAGCCATACGAACGGATGAAGCGACAGTTTCCTGACTTCCACCTTAAGGACAAGGTGGTTTCTTTGGGAGGGCGGTAATGTTAGACCGGTCCAGCCGGCCCTAACCTTTGGGCCGGTCCAGGTGTTTTACCGAAGGAGGAGGCCGGCGGGCTCAAAAGAGGGGGAAACAGTGGGGTCCACGTGAGATTCAAATAATTTCTTGGAGCTAAAAGGAGGAGAAGCAAGGGCAATTAGGTCCTTTTGTATTAGATTTGAATTGTATGCATTAAGTAGGGAGTAAAGGGAGGATTAGGGTTATGTCATTTTTTGTGAGAGTTTTTCTTTTTCTTCTTTGGTGGCTAAGGCTCTAGATCGAATTCTAGAGATTGGGAGAGTGCGATCCTCCTCTTGAATAGAGGATCCTTGTATCTTTGCTATTTTCCTTGCATTTATTAGTAAAAATACAAGTTTTTTTCTCCAAGTTTCTCTCAGTTTACTTCAGTTTTTCCACTGTTTTTACTATTTTCTTGCTCCGGACAGCAGTTTCTCTTGGATCGTAGCCTCTAAATTGATTAGGAAATACTTGAACTCAAGTATTTCCTATCATAGTCTACATGGAGCGGTCCGCTAGAACATATGCAATGGGCAGAACCTTGAGGTTCTTGATGACATCTGGATATGGGATAGAGTGATCTCTAGATGGCCTACCTTCTGTGATGCTGCTGCTATTGAAAATCTGATGGTCTCTGACTTCCTTACCGAAGGCAATTGCTGCGATAGGCCGAGACTCTTGCAATACTTTGGGGAGCCGCTTGTTGACAGAATTTGTGAGATCCCTATTGATGATAGGCAGAATTCCGATTCTATTTAGTTGATTAAGAGTCCTCTTTGTTCTACAATATGATCAGCGGTGGTTTATAGCAGGCTTTTTTGGTAGGATGATGATCCTGCATGTATTGTTTGGAAGCTCGGGTTAAGGCCTAGGGAGCGGCTGTTTTGGTGGAGAATTTACAAGGATAGTGTTCCAACAAATTACTGGTTATACAGGCGTGGTTTTGATGTGAATTTAATTTGTCCTGCTGGATGCAATGAGGTCGAGGATATGGACCATATCACGTCAAGGTGTAAACAGTTGCGGGACATCCTTGACTTTTTGGAGAGATGGGGCTTTGTTACTCCTCTCTTTTCATCCTCTGGTGAACTACATATTTTGGTTGTTAAGGATGAGGACAAGAGGCAAGGTTGGATTCAGATTTATTGTGCTGCGGTTTTCCAGAGCTAGAATAATAGGAATGCAATCAAACACGGCAAAGGTTGATGCTCACCTGCGGTTTTGGCTTTTTATGTGATGGAAGTTCTTAGTCTGAGAGGTTTTTTTCTCCACTTGGAGTAACAGTGCGCTCCTCAATCCATTGGGTTGTCTAATTAGTTATCTTGGTGCCCTCCCGCTTCAGGTTGGTTGAAAATTAACTTAGATGGAGCTTTGCTTAACTCGATTGCAGGGGGTATTGGTATTGTCATCCGTGACGATGGTGCGAGGTTAGTGGCAGTGGCTGGTTGGAGTATAACACATTGGTACAGCACACAGGTGGAATTATTGTCTTTTCGTTACATTGATAAACTCCTTGAATAGATGTATGATTTGAATGGGGTTATTATAGAAGGGGACAATGTTGGGGTGATCCAGCATATGCAAAGCTTTGTTGACAAGGAGAAGTGGAAGCTGAAGCCGACGGTGTGTGAGGAGCTGAATTGGATAAGGTTGTTTCTAAAAGTTTGTTTTGTGCATACCTATAGAAAATTCAACAGAGCTGCCCATTTTTGTGCACCGAGGGTTATACATAGTTCTTTTTTTTGGATATTGGGGATAGTTTCAATCATTGTATTCCTCAAGAGTTTTTTAGTATCCTTGAGGAAGATAGTTGCCTGTCTTTTTTTGAGGGGCTAGTTGGCCAATAGCTTTTCCTTTTTTTTTTTGTCATGCATTTTCTTCCTTAGATGAATGCAATTGCAATTGTTCGACTCTCTCTCTTTTTCTCGCACTCATTGCACTGTAAAAGACGACAAATCAATTTTTTTTTGAAGAAAGAGAATAAATATCTTCCTCTCTCTCTTCCTCCCATGCGTATTTTGAGTATTCACCGGTGAACCCGATCGCGTCGGAGGCTCGACGAGCGGATCGAACTCATCTATGGTGGAACAAGTCAAGCTCGATTTGAGCTCGAGCTCAGTGTTTGATAGTTGAGCTCGACTCGAACACCCCCCTGACTCAAGCTCGACTCGACTAGTTTGCACCTCTAGTTGCGCCTAGCTACACAAATAGCGTGAGAGTTGCGTCTCACTATGCTATGGGAATATAGCTTGCTATTGACATGTATGCAACATCTTCTTCTTTTAATTAGGCTAGAATCTTTGGTTTGACCCCAAAAATTTTAAGCTATTGTGGCCGTCTTGTTCATGTTTGTTCTCGAGAGGTATGTATTTGAAGGAGTAACTGCCCTAGATGTCACTTGAGGGTGATTATAATAATTTTATGATATAACTGAAGAATTACATTGCTCTCCATTTTTCTTCATCTTACAACACATTCTTCCCCATCTCTTCAACAACTCCTGAGCTGTCATTTCTGACAGTCACCTTGCCTATAGATTCCTAACTCCATACAGGTTCTCATAGTCTTCCGTGACTTGGAGGCCTCACGTTAATTCTAGTTTAATGTCATTCAGGAGTTTGCTCGGCTTGTCCTTGGCTAGCCATGAGATCTTTTTTGTAGTTTGACTAGTCGAGGAATCAGTCAAAGCCCCTTTGTTCGTCATAGATGAGTCCATATATTTCTTTTGCATCAACTCATTTTAAGAAGGGGAATTTCATTCAAATCAAACTTGTAAACTTCCTTGAAATGATCTTAATATTTTTTTCTTAGGAGTTGTCATCAACTAAATGTCTAGTTATAAAGCAAGCCAATTTGCCAGTTGAAGTATAAGTGCTCTGCTAAAATCCAAGTAGCCATTAATGAAAAACTTAACAATTTGCTTGATATTGTTTTCATTGAGTAAACTCAATGTCTTTAATGTCTGTTTAACGTCGTGATGGTGATGGCCAATGAAAAGTGAGGGATGTGCATGGACTTCAAATAAATTATTGAAACTTGCTTGAACGATGAGCGGGCTTTATGGTGCTGAATGTTGGTAGTGAGGTCTGCAATACTTTATGGTGTTGAATGTTGGCCTTTAAAAGAGAAGCATAATACTAAGTTAAGTGTGGCAGAGATGAGGATGCTCAGGTGGATGAGTGGCTTTACCCTTAGAGATAGGATACGAAATGAGCATATACGTGAAAAGGTTGGAGTAGCTCCAGTAGAAGATAAGATTAGAGAAAGTCGCCTTAGATGGTTTGGTCACATAAAACGGCGGCCTTGCGATGACCCGGTTAGGAGAGTAGAGGTATTAGATTTGACTTATGTTAAGAAAGGTAGGGGTAGACCTAAAAAGACTTGGTTAGAAAATATTAGGAATGACCTTTCTTTATTAGATTTAAACGAGAATTTGACTTTTAATAGGACACAATGGAGAAAAAGGATTCATGTAGCCGACCCCACGTAGTGGGATAAAGGCTTGATGTTGTTGTTGTTGTTGTTGCTTGAACGATGAGCATTCACGCCTTGATTTGTTAGTGGTGGAATATCTACTACTAATCTTTCACAATGCATTTTGATTTGGCTATCGTTAGATCCTAATGCACTTTGTTGATGAACATAAGACATGCTTCATCCTAGATTTGGAGACCTTATGCTACATGGTTATTCCCTTCAACTTGAAGAATATTGATGCGATGAACATCTCTTAGTCTCCAATTGGCTGAAGCTTTGCGTCTACATCAAAGACTTGCTCGTCTAAAGTAAGTCATCCGCCTACCGTCTAGTTGACCTCTTTGAGATATTTTCAATGTTAAGGAACTAAAGGAAACCAAATGCACTTTTAGAGTTTGCTTTAGCAAGTTTCTTAGCTTTATGATTGCCTAAGAAAAGATTTATGCCAATTCGAGCAATGTCTTGTGGTCCTTGATGTCTCCTTTCCCTAGTTAGTCAAAGAAGCCCAAAAGACTGTGGGCAAGCTAGCCTGCCTTGATAGGTTCATGCCTTTGTTGATCGAGCGGAACGTTGTTCTTTTATTGCCTTTTTTAACACAAATGATTTTACTTAGATATTTGAGTTTTAAGTGACATTCTTTTGAAAAAAAAAGTGTCATTCTTTTGGTTGAAGCATATTACATCACCTTCCCTCTAATTCTTAGTAGCCTGAGGTTGAAGGAATTTTCATTGGTCTACCTAGGAGTCTATGACTCAATGGTCAGTTTAACCTTTGTTTGCAAGGAGTGCAAGAAGCACAATTTGTCTATTAGACATGCATTTCTTAAATAATGCATATAATGATACCTAACATGGAAAAGAAGGCGTTTGTCTTTGTTGTCATTGCTTTTGATGCATTTGATTGTACTTCTAATGTCACACCCCAGTTTGGCTCATTCTCTAACAAGCAAATTGGAGTGTAACAGAGAAGGAATTCAACATAACAAACTCCACACTTATTAATAGGAAGCATGTAATATTCCTTACTAAACATCAACATAATTAAAACAAATACAGAGCTCTACTAAAACTTTTGATATTCATTCACATACCCAAAAGTCTTTACATCTAGCATTCAGATCTCGTTTTAGATCTCTTTGCACACCTAAAACGTATTTACATCAAAAAAACGGTCACCTCTTTTTATTTTCCCAAGAGCTCCTTTCTCTTTCCTGCAGTACAACCACTGCTAATGAGCTTGGCTGAATGAAATACATAAGCAATTTATAAGAAATAATAATGAACTATTATGAAATATCGTACTAATGCTAACATAATTAAAACACATATTGAAATGTCATATTGAGTCTGAAAGTGCCTAGCAGTATTATTTATCTTACCAAAACTATTCCACATCATTAAATAAGTTATATAATGGCTATAAGTTTTTGCACCATTTCAACTTTCCAATTCAAGATTAGATCTAATTTCCCAACTTTTAAATGGAAGCTGTTCTCTCATTCAGGGTTGAGTCAATTTTCTCAATTTCTAGAATTAAGAGTGTAGGCTTACCTCATCAGGTCTTTCGCCTTTACTTGTGTGGGCCTATCCCCCAAATATAACTTATTTCACTTTTTCATATAGTCATCCGTTTTAGCCTAAATGACATATGCTTTTGATGATATAGTTACGCTTTTGCTGCCATTTTGTTGCCCTTTAAGTGTCCTTTAGCTGTCCTTTAGGTTCCCTTTAGGTGCGCTTTAGGTGCACTTTAGGTGCGCTTTCACTAGTTTATTAATATTTATCATTTTATGCTTATGAAATCATTCACATTGCTAAAGATTACCCTTTTCATAAACAATTTCATACATAAACAACCATATTCATACAAAATAACTAAAATAAACTAGAATACATGTGATCATAAACATAATCAAGATGAAGTGAAATAATAAAACATTTATTAGTTCTCATAACCTTGTTTGGGTATCTCACATCGGTATCCCGATTCTTTCTTCTTTTCCTTTTGTAAACAACCTTCACTGAACTTTCTCATTCAACACAACACCTTTACTTCTCTTTCTGTAATGCATTTAGCAAACCAATTTCAACAACCCCTTTATTTCAACATATCGTAGCAGTAACTATTACTTACTTTCAACAAACAACAATACCCTTACATGCATTTAGCTTTTCCTCCATTATCCTTACTGATTTCCACATTCAGCATTCAAAAAGAGTGACAGAATCCACAATTTATGCATTCATGAACTGCAGCTTCGCCAACACTAATCGTAGATTCAGCACTTGGTTTCTCCCCCTTCCAGTAGCCGAATCCTCTACTATTACTCAGCTTGCTTGCCCGCTGCTTCAATTCCAGGTGATGTTCAATGAAAGGAATAAAGAGGACTTATAGTTCTACTAGTGCTTTATTGTAATATATAATATTATTATAAGATAGTGCATTCTCCACTACAATTCCACTAACATTCTAGCCGTCTGATCTCCATCCAGTCCATGCATGTCAAGATTAGTGGAGACTACAGTAACAATTAATAAATTATTATCAATTAACTGTTATTCATTAACTATAATATTAACTATAATATTAACTATAATACTAAACAATTATTTAAATTACTCGAAATTCAATCTCAAGTTTGATGAAAATATTTTGTATACTTTCTATATGTGAGAGAATATAGGGGAAATTTGTATGTTTACCTTTTGGACCAAAATTTTGGGTATTATATCTAATAAGCTCCTCTAAATAAAATTTCACTCAGAAAGCCACTTTTTCAAGTATTTCCAAAACACTAGCTATTCGATTGCATTACCAACTAGGGGTATATAGCTCATGGAGACGACATTGCTTATGTTCCTCACATCGCCATCAAATCCCATATTCTTGTTGGCTGTCTCTGATTCCACCTCATTGAAAGAATTTGTTCAATTAGGTTTCGTGCCTAAACGAACTAGCTAGGTTGCTGCACATTGTGTTACCTTGCATGACAAAACAAATAAAATTAGAGTTTTTATCAGAACTACCTAAAGGACAATCCTCAGTTATGCCATTTAACTCGCTTTTGAAGCTACCAACAACTTGGTTGAGTACAAAGTTATTTTGGTCTGCCTTTGTCTTGCTGCTAGCACTGGCATTTAGAAGCTCATCCTTTACGTGAACTCATAGTTGGTTGTCATCAAGATTCTTAGGGTTTTTGAACTCAATAATCCCATCCTTGAATAGTACTCGAATAAGGCTAGAATGGAGATTTTCATGCTAGACCAATTTTGGGCAACACATTTCTAAAATGCGGAATTAACTAGTCGACCTCATGGTGAAGTGTGGAAACCCACATGTCACGTTCTTAGGCAAGCTTGATGCAATAATAATCAACAAATTAGAAACCATGAAACAATGAGACTCCTTGAACCATGAAACGATGAGACTGCTGGCTCTCTGCTTTCAAACATTACTAGGTCAATGGGTATCTACTAATGATCAATCATGACCATATATAATTAGTTAGCTACTTGGCAACCCAATCATTGAGAAGGCTTCAAGTTATGACCATAACATTTAGAACAAGTAGAACTCTCTAAACCTCCTTGAAGAGTGTGAAAAAATGACCTTCCACATCGGCACTTAGAAGGCTTGATCCTCGCTTAGCTCTTCCTTCCGGTCAAAGTATTTTAAGTTAGATGATTTATTGCTAAAAAAATTTGGTGCACCCAGTTAGGCGCTATGATGCACATACCTGGACATGGCGACATGGATACGACACAACACGAATATGAGACACGTCAATTGTTGAAAATATAGGATACGAACATGGGTTGGACACGGTATAATAATTTTTTAAATTTAAAAAATAGTCTATAAAAATTGAATAAGCATAATATTAAAAATAATAAGTCATTTAACTAAAATTTATGTTTAAAATGAATAATATTAGGATGTTGAGAGTTAGGCGTCAATGTCGTGTATCAGGCATCGAGAAAGGAGACGACAATGCTATCGATAGTCAGGAATTGATGTTATGCAGTAAGTATCGGGCGTCAATGTCAAGAGAGCGTCTGTCGTCGATGTTAAGAGGGTGTTGGTCGTCGATGTTAAGAAGATGTCAGATAAATTATAAATATGACCTGTCAAGTTGTGGGTGTAGAAGTTGCTAATATCGAGTATCAATGCCAAGACATTATTAAACTTTGATATTGAGTGATTTTGAAATGTCAATGTTGTAATGATGTAGACGTCAATGTTGAGATGAAATTGTGCATTGTTGTGAAATCAAAATCATGATCCGCCAAAGAGAAATGAAAATGAGAATATTTGATTAATGAGGCATTGAGTGAGGGCGATTGATTTGGTATTATAGATAGAAAATAAAAAAAATTAGTTTTTATATTTTAAATAAATAAAAAAAATTAAATAAAGAAATTATATTTAAAAAATCATAAAATATATAAGACGTGTGTCATACATGTGTGCCCAATTTGTATTTATTTATTTTTTTAAATTTGACAAATTTTCGGATTGTCTGACACTTGTCAGAGGCGTGTCCGACAAGTGTCGGGAGAGTTTCAGATACATGTGTCAGATACATGTTAGATATTGAACTCCTGGTTGAGAAGTGTCGGTACATCATAGGTCAGGCATAATGAAGCAGGAAGTTCACTCCAAATTGCTCTTACCCATTCATCATCAAGGGATGTAAAAGTCTAGGTACATAGAAATTACATGATTGATGAATATGGGTTACCTTGGGCTTGGAATGCCAATGACCTAAAACTATTATATACTTTGGGTAGCTTATATTCCATAAACTTCTATATTATTCCAATTTATGATTTCCTCTATAGGTCCAATTGATATTGTTCGTGAAGATTGCACGCAAAGTGGCTCTTGGCTTTCCATCGCTTAATTTACTTGCATGAATACTCACTTTGTCTAGTCCAATAAGATCCTAGCCATTCAGACTCACCTAAATTTATTTTTGTCACAAACCATTTTGGTCCCCCTTACTGCTAACTTGGAGTGTAATAGAGAAGTAAAATCTAAACATACCCTTTCTTTATAGCACCTTTTTTGAGATGCTTCTATCAGAATCAGATGAGTAAAAAATAATCTATTTCGACCTCCTAACATATCAAGATTTATACTTAACAAAATACGAAGCATGTAATATGTCACACTCTAGGATTTATATTGGAAAAATTCCATCCGTCTTTCATTTTAACTATTTAACTATAGCTTATCAATGAACAACAAAAAGAAACATGTTTGTATTTTTGTCTTGTCCGGAGCCTCATATCATTGGATCCTTACTCTTTCTCGAAAACATACAAAACCACATAATGAACATATAATCTAGTAAGTAAATAAAATCTTTCAATTGAAATCAATCCAAGATAAAAGAGAATAATATGTTATAAATCATATAAAGAAATATATGCATCCATGTCTATACTGATTATCTGTATGAATTTATCTTTTTATAGTTCATCAAATCTCAATACATTACATAATCAATCACAGTATCAGTAACAATCAACAATACTTATGCCAACAATAATATTAGTATCATGATCAATAATGTTAAATAGTGTTAATGGCAAAAAATAATATTAGTGTTGGTCACAATATCAATACAATATTCATAGAGTGTCAGTATCAATATTTATTTATTCAATGAGTATATCTTAAGAGCATCTTGCTCCTCCACTTATTACTCCCAATCAGTCGACCCTTATATAACTCCCATTCAATGTCCTCCTTAGAACTCCCCTTGATTCATGTGAATCAGTCGCCTCGACTCTCTATAACTCCCGATCAATTTCCAGCACTTAGGACTCTCAATTAGTGAATCACGTAGATCAGTTGAATATCATATGGAGTTATCATATCATGTATCTAATATCATTCAACACTTTATTTAAAATGCAATAAAATCATACAAAATCATTTAGAATGATCAAATATATAACATATCTAAATTTACACGGTGAAAGCTTATGAAATCAAGAGATAATATAATTTTGACAAATATAGGAGAAAGAAAATCTGTAGAAATCAAAATAATTGAAAACAGAAGTAATAGATTAGTCACTTACAATGAATATAACAAATCTGTAATATGAATGATTAATAAATATGATTCAAAGATTTTTCTCTCTCTCTCTTCTTTCCCTCTTTCAATTTCTTTCTGGCCAAACAATCAAGTGAGAGAGTTGGTGGGGTGAGAGAAAGATATTTATAAATATATATACATAAATACAATTCATGGTCTAGCGTCAGAACGCCCACCAAATCAGAGCTAAAGCGCTTTACTTCATAATTTTCATATTTGAAAAAAAATTATTTTACATATTTGAGTTATTAGAAACTAATTATTTCACATATTTGAATTATTGCAATCTTCCCACTTTCGAAAAATGTCATCTTCGACATTTCTATATCAGTCCGAGAGAGAGCGAGAGAGAATGCGCAAAATAAATTTCAACCTCAAATCAACTAAGAAGAAATCAGAAATCACATTTTTATTCTGTTTATAAGCTCTAGTTATATTTCAATTCTTTCAATAACTTTTGCTCTGATACTATTTTATCACACTCTAGGATTTATATTGGAAGAATTACACCTATTTTTTATTTTAACCATTTAACTAGAGCTTACTAATAAACAACGAAAAAAAATGATTGCAATTTTGTCCCATTCGGAGCCTCATATCGTAGGATTCTTATTCTTTCCCGAAAACATCCAAAGTCATGTAATATGCATATAGCCCAACATGTAACTAAAATCTTATAGTTGAAATCAATGCAAGATAAAAGAGAACAAAATGCTATAAATCATATAAAAAAAATATATGCATCAATGTCTATACTGATTATCTGTATCAATATATCATTCTATAGTTCATCACATATAATTATATTACATCATCAATCATAGTATCAGTAACAGTCAACTGTATTAATGCCAATAACAATATTAATATCATGATCAGTAACTTTAAAAAGTGTTAATGACAGAAAATAATATTAGTGTCGATCGCAATATCAATATAGTGTTCGTAGCAGTATTGGTATCATTATTCAGATATTCAATGAGTGTGTTTTAAGAGTATCTTACTCCTGTACTAATAACTCCTAATCAGTTGCTCCTTATAACTTCCAATCAATGTACTCCTTATAATTCCCCTTTCTCTCTCTTCTCTTTTCTTTCTCTCTTTCAATTTCTTTATGGTCAAGCAATCAAGTGACGGAGTCAGTGGGGTGAGACAAAGATATTTATAAATATATATATATATATATATAAATAAATAAATATATATATAGACCCAACCTGTTTAATTAACGGAGTTCGTGATCTAAACCTTAACCCGACCCGGGTCAACCTGACCCGCCAACCAGCTAGTTTTTTTCTTGAAATGAATTTTTATTGTTTTTTTAAGAAAATTACAAATATTTATTACTTAAATCAAATAAATATTAAAATAATAAACAATCAAATAGAATAAAATAGTAAATTATAAAATTAAAATTTTATTAATTATTTATTTTTTACAATATAAAAAATTGAATATTCTGAAATACTCAAATACATTACAAAAATTTTTATTTTCTTAAATTGTTACAACTTATAAGTTACCAAAATATATCACAAATACAACTTAACAACTATACATGTATATAGATACTGAGATAAAACTGTTTTGCTTAATTGTTGCCTTTCATTCTTTCAACCTATGCATAATTGTCCCCTACTCACCAATGAAGAACCTGCAAGGCTGCAACAAAGAAAAAAATAAAAGCAACAATTTGTGTACTGCTAGCAACCAAACCCTAGACTTAGGGTGAACCTAGCAAAGAACCATCAGCTGTAACAATTCCAAAAAATTTCCCCTCCAAGGTTGCAAATTGCTAACATGAATTTAATGAATTTGGTTTCTATTTAATTAAATAGTATCTGCTCAAGCCAAAGAAAATCCCTTTTACCAATTTATAACCTGGTTGCATCTAACTGTTTGTTGCTACTGGTGTATAACTTCACCAAGTTTATCATCATAGTCATAAAAATCGACTAACCAAACAACAACACTACAACAACAGTAGAAAAACCAAAAGCAGGAAAACCACAACACAACCTCAGAGCCCAAACCCATCTAACAATGGCAAGGAACAACTACCTTTTCCACCAACATTAGCCCACTAACAATCTAACACCTCCTCCCATCACTTACAATCAACCCACTAACACCCACTGCAAGTCTACAAGTCATCTTCCAATCCCAGCCAATTTCTCCCCACTTCATACATCAAGTAAACAAGCATTAATATTACTGTATTAGTACAACAACACTACACCTAATAACATAATAAGTTAAGTCTGAAACTGTGAAATATCTAAAATAGTAAAATTCAAAAATCCTATTCTCCAAATGCATTTCAACTTTTCTTTCAAATCCCAAATCTAGTGTGGCAAAACAAAAGATTAGATCTTGGATCAGAAATCTGTTCACTCGTTAAAATGGTTCAACGGAAAACGACAATATTCGAAATAGCGAAGTTATTCATGAGATTACAGACTATAGGGTAAGCTTGACTGCTGGAGTAATCATGAGATAAGAAGAAGTTGAGAACGCTAGCGAGCTGCGACTGTGAGGACTCTAGACACTCCAGCGACATGAAGCTCTCCACTTGTGGGTGAAAGTGAAACCCTACTAAATTCCAAAAACTTAAAGCGAAACGACAAACGAGCTCAGAGGAAAAGTTGTGGAGGTTATGAGACTATAAGCTTATCATTTAATTAAACCGAGTCCCACTACTGCAGGCCCACAACCGTTGAGTTGTATTAACGCGAGGCCTTAACTCGGGTCGGGTTTAGGTCACCTTCGAGTTATCGAGTTGACCTGAACCTAACCCGAATTCTATATGGGTCCAGAAATTAGAACAGAACTTGATCCGTTTCTTTCAAGGGTTGACTCGAACCCAAATTTTACGGGTTTGGTTTTCGGGTCGTGCTAGTTATTGACACCCCTATCTCTATATACATTGAAAATGTATGTACACCAAAAAAGACAACTACCTCTTTTGTCTAAAGCCCTATGGGCTCCTTCCCCTATCCTGTAGTACAAACACTGTTAATGACTAGGTTCAAGGAAGTACTCAAGCAATACAGAATAAATAATTCTGACATATTAACAATTAATGAAAAACACATGTAATTTTTTTTTTAAATCATGTAAAATTCTATACTAATATAAGAAAAATATAACATCAGTTTCCGTTGTGTTTATTGTTCAACATTATGTTTTTTTTATATAATTCATATAATGCCTATAGGATTTTGCACCTATTCAATTTATCAATTTAAGGTTGGGTCCATATTCCCAACTTTTAGAATTGTAATTACTCTCTCATTTAAGGCTAAGTCATAATCCACAATTTTTAGAATTTGGAGAGTGTAGGCTTAGGCTTACCTTGTCAGGTCTTTGACTTTTACTTGTGCGGGCATATCCCCCATATATGATATATTTCACTTTTTCATCATCATCTACTTTTCACAATCATAAAGTGTGGTAATATAATCATTACTACTTAATGAATCAACAAAACTGGAACTAACTGAAATAAATGCTATCATAACATAACAAATATGAATTTGCAATTATATAAAACTTTACTATTTCTTATGCATCGTTTGTGTATCTCACCTCATTTGAGATTCGTTCTTCTAGGTCCAATTTTCTTTTCCTTTTATACCCCACATAAATACATTGTTTTCATTTACACAAATGCTTATAAACTAATAAAACAAACACTGAATATCTTAAAATTTACCTCAATGGAATTTCTCCTCCGACCCAAATTCTTTTCTTCTCCCCAAAATTCCCTATTTACTTCATTCCCTTCTCTTTTCCTTCCCCTTAATTTTTTTCTTTCTTACCTGATATTCTTCCTTACCCGGACACAGCAAGCCAGCGACCCCATTCCTTATGCTCGCGGTTAAAGCTCCGAATTCCAGAGACTAGCAGATGGGAAGATGAGGAATACTTGAGTTCTTAAGTATTTAATATATTATTGTATCTAATGCTCCACTAACAATTTCATTAAGGCATTTGGAGCCTGTCCAGCCACATGATCAAACATCCAGAATTCCCATTCTTGCATGTGCTGATTAGTGGAAAAGCTACAATATTTAAAATAATAATAAACTTCTAATAAAAAATCTGCTACAGTAATTTACAATATAAAAATCTATACAGGACATTGAAGTAAATGCTTAGCGGACATTGAAGCTCCGAATTCCAATTCTTTGATATACAATAATTAATTCAATAACAGAAAGTGATTAATGAACTGTTATTAAACTAAATAGTAATGAATTTAATAACTATACAATATACACTTAGATCATATTTTACATATACTTCTATATGCTACATGCTTGGAATTGAAAGTAGATTTTTAATGAAAAATATTTATAGGAAGTTTATACTTATATTTATTTCAAATATTTTGGATATTATAATCTACCTCTCATTTAAATTTTGTCCTCGAAATTCAGTGCCTTAGTGGTCGTCAAACAAATGTGAGAATTTCAATCTAATGTCTTCTTCCCTTTCTCAGGTTGTTCCTTTTCTGGTCTGTATTTTTATTTTACTTTAACAGAAGGAATTTGACAATTCCTGAGTTATTTAGTATCAAAATCTATTATTCTTTCTAGTTCTTCAGTATAAGTTAAATTCTTATGTAGTTCAATTTCATCATGTGAAATTCTCTGATGGGCATCTATAACCCATTTTCTTAGTAGTGACGCGTGAAAAATATTACGTATATCTGACATGTCTTCTGGAAGAACAAGTCTGTAAGAAACATTGCCAATCTTCTCAATGATTGAAAAAGGCCCTATATACTTAGGATTCAATTTGTCTTATTGCCCATATCTGGTTGTACCTTTTGCAGGCTTAACCTTCAAGAATACAAAGTCACCCACTTCAAACTCTACTGCTCTGTGCTTGGGTCATAATACTTTTGCTGGCAATCCTAAGAAGCTCTTAATTTGTCTCTGATTAATTTGATTTTTTTTATTGCTTCATCAATTAGCTCTAGAACCATTAACTGTCTTTCTCCTACTTCTATCCAAGTTAATGGAGTTCTGCATTTTCTACCATAAAATGTTTCATATAGTGTCATTTGTACTTGATTGGTAGCTATTGTTGTAGGCAAATTCTATCAATGGTATGTAATCCTTCAAGTTATCTCTTGCAAATGTCTGGACCTGATGATATTTCAATATCTTTATTAGATTTAAACGAGATTTTGACTTTTAATAGGACACAATGGAGAAAAAGGATTCATGTAGCCGACCCCACGTAGTGGGATAAAGGCTTGATGATGTTGTTGTTGTTGTTGTATAATCTCAACAGGTCTACTAGTACCTGAATGGTTCTTTCAGATTGACTGTTAGTTTGAGGATGATAACTGTATTGAAATGTAGATTTGTACCCAAGCTTTCATGAATGCCTTCCACAACCTAAAAGTAAATCGACCATCTCTTTTTGAGACCATAACTTTTGGAATACTGTGTAATATGGCAATTCTTTCACATACAAATTTGTCAATTTGTCTATTGAATTAATTTTCTTGATAAACAAAGTGAGCTGATTTTGTCAGTCTATCAATTATCACCCAAATAATATCATGTCCCTGTCTAGTTCCGAGAAATCTCATAACAAAATCTATTGCAATCACTTCCCACTTCCACTTAGGGATATGCAGTGATTATAGTAATCCACTAGGTCGCTGATGTTCAGCTTTCGTAATTTGATATGTTTCACACTTAGCTACATATTCAACAATATCTCTCTTCATACCTGACATTAAGAATATTAATTTCAAGTCTTTTAAATATTTATAGCCTATGCCATTAGACATGTCACCCTGTGAAATTTGACTTTGGGATCCCTTCCAACCCCACCAATGGCCTTTATTAAGACCTCTTGACCACAAAAATATATTTTTTTGCATCTAGTTTGACCTAGTGTTGACCAGGGGTCAAAATGATCAAAATGCCCTTTGGGATCTTTTCTTTTTTCTCAAAATCCAACTTGAACTTCATCAATCCTCAAAACCTTTCCCAATGGATCCTAAATTTCATTTGGAATTCATTAGACCTAAACTCAAGTCTTGGTTTGACCTGGTTGACCAAGTCAACTAAGGTTGATGAAAATGCCCTTTAAGACTTCATATGTCAATTTCAACCCAAATGACCTACCCAATGCTTGGAATCACTTCCGTTGGTCTCAAAACATTTATTTGAACTTGTTTACCCAAATTAGACCTAAGGTTTGCCAGATTGACCAAGTCAAACCATAGTTGATCAAATTAACCCTTAACTCAACCTATGATCAAATCCAATGTTTGAATCCATTCCAAACACAATGAAACCCTCAAAATCATTCAATTGGACACCCATGACATGTCCAAGGACTTTCAAGTCAATCCTCAATATGTTTGACTTGGTCAACCCATTTGAAGGGGTCAAAACCCTCTCCCATCTCATGTATTTGCTCAAAGTTTCAACCCTATGATTCCAAACCTCTTAGGATTAACTCCTATAGCACTCTCGACTCCCTCCATGCATATCCTAGTCATCATTAACTGATCAACAAGTCAATGGGTCAACAAACTCTTAAAACGAGACCAAATCATGGCCACATCACCAAGCCACCTTGGCAATCCATGGCTTAGTCCAAAACCTGCTCTAATCAGAAGAAAAGTGACCTATTTCCTCTCCTAATTGACCCCTAATCCAGCCCCTTTCCCATGGACCAATGGATGTCACACTCGCCACCAACCTTATCTCCTAGCTTTGGGCAGCTTAGGGGACACTTGTCACCCATCCTAACCACCCCAAATCAAATCTCAACCATCCATTCAAAAATCCAAGGGTAAATGGGGGTAAAACTTGACCTAAGAGATTCATTTCTCATTATTCTCCTCCCAACTCTCCTCCAGCCTCTAACCTTTCAAAACCCTTCCCCATCTTCTCCAACCATTTCTAAGGCCTTTCCAAGCTTCTCCCCACCATTTCCAAGCCTCAAATCACTATTCTAGTGAGAAGAGGCCATTCTAGTGAGAGAAAACCTTCTCTCTTCAACAACTTCAAATCCAGCCATTAAAATCCTCTGATTTCTTTAACAATTTTATAGAGGACATTAACAGGAGCAAAAGGAGTCCAAGATCATAAAAATACACTGAGTAGATTTTAAGTTATCCTCATTTTAGGTAAAAATTAAATTTAAAACTGTAGATATTTTACAATGTATGGAGCCTGCAAACTCCAGGCATTGCAAGATTATGTTGCCCTCTAGCTACATTTCAATTTTCGTTAAATTTTGTTGAGTATTTTGGGATATATGGGTATTTGAAGTTTCCATTCAAAATGAACTGCAAAATTTCGGCAGATCTGGACCGTCTGATTGAAGATCAGACGGTTTGGATCAACCCGGACCGCGCAGTCTTCCCCCACAGATCGAGCGCGGTCCTCCTGCGGTCAAGGGCGCCTATGTGGCACCATCATGGCCGTCAGTTCATTCCGCGGCCAGATCAGCAGTCTTGATGGATCGCTGATGTGTTTAAGTGGTGGGTCCCGCCTGCCATGTGTCGCAACACAACTCGCCGCCGTCATTTCAGTGCCAATCACTGCCAATGATTGGTGCTGGCGGCTGATTTGACCAAAATTAGATTAAAATAATCCAAAAAATGCCCAAAATCTTCCAAAATGCACAGAAAATTAAAATTTTCACCAAATTAGATGTTTCTTGGCTCGTTGGAAAGGAAATTTAATGTAGTATTTATTAAAATTAAAATTGAAATGATTTGATTACTGTATTGTGAGATATTCTAGTTTGTTTGAATTTAGTTTTTTATAATTTTCTCACAATCCTGTGGTCTATTAGAGTCAAAATTTTGGTAAAAAATTTTTGGGTATCTTAGACATGTTCTGTGATTTTTTTAGGGCTAGATACCCAATGGATTTCTGTGATGTGAATTTTCAAGGTAATGGGGTCATTTTGGATCCAAAACTTTGCAAATTCATAACTCTTTAGATTTTTAGTATTATGCTTTGAATTTTTTGTGGTGTGTATGCATTAGTGTCAGGGTTAGATGGACAAAAATTGGAACTCATTTGAATTGTAGGGACACCTAGGAAAAATAATTAAGAAAATATCTAGAAAACTTTGAAAATTTCTAGGGAGCTCTAAACACACCCTATAGGGGTAAAACATGAGCACAGTAAACTTAGTGACATTTTACCCTATTTGTTTAAATTTCATTAATTTTGGAGATCATTAGGTTAGAAAATTAACCATGTCAAATTTCAGCCCCTTTAAGAACTCAAAAAATTCAAAAAATCACAATAAATCTAATTTTAATTCAAAAAATATAAATAATATCTTTAATTGACTAGAACTTAGTCTTCTATCTAAGAAAAAATAAAATCCTTATCACCAGCCTCTAATTTGACTTTAATTTAACTTTTAGTGAAAATTAATAATTAATTAATTTAATTAATAAAAAAATATTAAAAATTGAAATAATTTCCAAATACTTGGAAACACTCCCATGGGTCATCTCTGACCTTTGGGATTGGTTCCATGAAGTTTGGAATGAGTTTGGGTCAAAACAATCAAAACCTTCATAATAAAGTAATTTTGAAATTCAATTAGTTAATAAAACTTTCAAAAATCATAATTAAATATAAAAAATTTCAAATTGATCAAACTCAAAGGCATCTAACTCAAATTAATGTATAATATTTTACAAAAATGTTAAACCTTCAAAATTTAATCAAAGTCTAAAAGTCAACCATTTGGTCAAAACCTATGTTGCATCGATATGGATACGACGACTGATGCGGGCAAAGATCCGGGGATGGGGCACCCGAGGACCTCCACCGGCAAAGTGAAGAAAAGAAGACGACGTCACGCTCGAATTGAGGGAACGAGCAAACTCTTAGATTTCAGTAAGACTAAGAAGAATAAATTAAAAACTACAAATGACGATTTCATAATTTTTGACACTTACAGACTTGAATTAAACACGACGGACACCCTAAAATTGTTTCACTTATAGAAGAAGGATACTTGTGGAGTATAAACTTGCGGAGAGACTAAAGAGATTAGAAGCCCAGAAGAAGGTTGGAAAGCGCTCACAAGATTTTCGGAGGGGATGCGGAAAGGTGGAAAAATCGCAAGCTTTTCCAAGCAAACCCATAGGTTATAGCTTCAAAAAATAACTTATCATTCTCTCCTTTTAAAACATAACAAACCCCTCATATTTATAGGTATGAAAGGGGGAATACAAACAGACACTTAAATAAATTTTCACGAGAACCCAAACATCACAAGTACACGAAAATCCCCTTATGCTTCTCACGGAAAACAGCCGATCCCAGGAACCGAAGGGAGCAGCCACGGGATCCCAATAGGCCGCCAGAACCTAGGCGCCAAAAGCCACGGGAAAGGCCACCAGCACGAAAAACTAGCAGCCACCGAAGAAACCAAGGAGTCAAGGCACACGAAAAACCAACTGTGGATGCCAAGGAGCCATGGCATGGGTTAACACACAACCTTGGGATTCCAAAAGTCATTTTGGAAACCCAAGGGACAAACTTTAATTTAAGATAAAATAATAAATAAAAAGCTACTTAAATACGATAATAAATGAACTAAAACCTAGCTAATAATGAGCTAACCCTTAGTTAAATAAGTGAACTAAAGACCAGCTCATAAATGAACTAAATTTCAGCTCAGATTTGATTGAGCTTGTAAATTCGAGGGAAACCAAAAATGATTTATTTTGGACATGAGTTGACCCCCCATTGTCTACATCAGACTTCCCTTCTTGAGAACTCATCTCCCAATGAGTTAGCTTTGGTTTATTTTGAGGAGGTGAAGACGGTGCATCCAGCTCTTTGATCTTATCTTCAAATATCTTTAAAATTTCTTCCTGTTCTTTCTCGAACTGCTTTTATAGATATGTTTTCCACTTCTCGAATTTTTGATCACATAAGAACATGTGATATTGAAGCTTGTATAATCGGTCTTGAAGTGGATCAGTTGAATTACCTTCTGTAGGAATCCATCTGTCCAACGGAAGAGGGACATTAGGATTATCTTGATTGATTTCCTCCATGAATGAAGTCATTTTTTGTTATTTTCCATTTTTTTTAACTGATTAAAAAAAAGATTAAAAACTCAATCTAAAAAACTTAGACTCAAAATACTTTCAAGACTCACCAATCTAAAAACTTAAGACTAATAATAAGAGACTTGACTTGACAAACTAAACTTGACAAAGCAAAACTTGATAACCAAATCTTAGGACTTCCTAACTTGCTCTGATACCAAAGGATGCGGGCAGAAATCCGGGGGTTGGGGCACCCGAGGACCTCCGCCGGCAAAGCGAAGAAAAGCAGACGACGACACGCTCGAATTGAGGGAACGAGCAAATTCTTACATTTCAAGTAAGACTAAGAAGAAGAAATTAAAAACTACAAACGACGATTTCATAAATTTTGACACTTACAAACTTGAATTAAACACGACAGACACCCTAAAATTGCTTCACTTAGAGAAGAAGGATACAGGTGGGGTGTAAACTTGCAGAGAGACGAAAGAGTTTAGAAGTACGAGAAGAAAATTGGAAAGAGCTCGCAAGATTTTCGGAGGGGATGAGGAAAGAAGGTGGACAAAGCTCGCAAGCTTTTCCAAGCAAACGCGCAGGTTATAGCTTCCAAAAATAACTTATCATTCTCTCCTTTTAAAACATAACAAACCCCTTATATTTATAGGTATGAAAGGGGGAATACAAACAGACACTTAAATAAATTTTCACAAGAACCTAAACATCACAAGCACGGAAATCCCCCCATGCTTCTCACGGAAAATAGCCCATCCCAGGAGCCGAAGGGAGCAGCCACGGGATCCCAAGAGGCCCGACAGAACCGAGGCGCCAAAAGCCACGGGAAAGGCCACCAGCACAGAAAACCAGCAGCCACCGAAGAAACCAAGGAGTCAAGGCACACGAATAGCTAACCGTGGAAGCCAAGGAGCCATGACACGGGTTAACACACAACCTTGGGATTCCAAAAGTCATTTTGGAATCCCAAGGGACAAACTTTAATTTAATATAGAACAATAAATAAAAAGCTACATAAATACGATAATAAATGAACTAAAACCTAACTAATCATGAGCTAACCCTTTGTTCAATAAGTGAACTAAAGATCAGCTCATTAATGAGCTAAATTTCAGCTCAAAGTTGATTGAGCTTGTAAACTCGAGGGAAGCCAAAATTGATTTATTTTGGACATGAGTTGACCCCCCCTTTGTCTACATCAGACTCTCCTTCTTGAGAACTCATCTCCCGATGAGTTAGCTTTGGTTTCTTTTGAGGAGGTGAAGACGGTGCATTCAGCTCTTTGATCTTATCTTCAAATTTCTTTAAACTTTCTTCCTATTCTTTCTCGAACTACTTTTGTAGATGTGTTTTCCACTTCTCGAATTTTTGATCACATAAGAACATGTGATATTGAAGCTTGTATAATCGGTCTTGAAGTGGATCAGTTGAATCACCTTCTGTAGGAATCCATCTGTCCAACGGAAGAGGGACATTAGGATTATCTTGATTGATTTCCATCATGAATGAAGTCATTTTTTTGTTATTTTCCATTTTTTTTAACCGACTCAAAAAAGATTAAAAACTCAATCTAAAAAACTTAGACTCAAAATAATTTCAAGACTCACCAATCTAAAAACTTAAGACTAACAATAAGACTTGACTTGACAAACTAAACTTGACAAACCAAAACTTGATAACCAAATCCTAGGACTTCCTAACTTGCTCTGATACCAAATGATGCGGGCAGAAATCAGGGGGTTGGGGCACCCGAGGACCTCCGCCGGCAAAGCGAAGAAAAGTAGACGACGACATGCTCGAATTGAGGGAACGAGCAAACTCTTACATTTCAAGTAAGACTAAGAAGAAGAAATTAAAAACTACAAATGATGATTTCATAAATTTTGACACTTATAAACTTGAATTAAACGCGACAGACACCCTAAAATTGCTTCACTTAGAGAAGAAGGATACAGGTGGGGTGTAAACTTACGGAGAGACGAAAGAGATTAGAAGCCCGAGAAGGTATGAAAGAGCTCGCAAGATTTCCGAAGGAGATGAGGAAAGAAGGTGGACAAAGCTCACAAGTTTTTCCAAGCAAACCCGCAGTTTATAACTTCAAAAAATAACTTATCATTCTCTCCTTTTAAAACATAACAAACCCCTCATATTTATAGGTATGAAAGGGGGAATACAAACATACACTTAAATAAATTTTCACAAGAACCCAAACATCACAAGCATGGAAATCCCCCCATGCTTCTCACGGAAAATAGCCCATCCCAGGAACCGAAGGGAGCACGACGGAGCAGCCACAGGATCCCAAGAGGCCCGCTAGATCAGAGGCTTCAAAAGCCACGGGAAAGGCCACCAGCATGGAAAACCAGCAGCCATCAAGGAAACTAAGGAGTCAAGGCACACGAACAGCCAACCGTGGAAGCTAAGGAGCCATGGCACGAGTTAACACACAACCTTGGGATTCTAAAAGTCATTTTGGAATCCCAAGGCACAAACTTTAATTTAAGATAAAACAATAAATAAAAAAACTACATAAATACGATAATAAATGAACTAGAACCTAGCTAATAATGAGCTAACCATTAATTCAATAAGTGAACTAAAGATCAACACATAAATGAGCTAAATTTCAGCTTAAATTTGATTGAGCTTGTAAACTCGAGGGAAGCCAAAATTGATTTATTTTGGACATGAGTTGACCCCCCTTTGTCTACATCAACGACACGGATATGTGACACGCCAATTCTTAAAAATACAGTATACAAGTACTGTGCAGATACGACATTATAATTTATAAATCATACATAAAAATTAAGAAACAATCAAAGCATAATATTTGAAATTGCAAAAGAAAATGAAAACAACATCATTTGTAGCCTTGTAGCTTATAATATCAAAATATAAGTAAGCATTAAATGTCTAGTATAATAACAAAAGTATAAACGTATATTGTCTAGCACATGGAGTTTCAACTATTCAATAGAAGGAATGATAATATTAGCTTCTTTAGTGGTTTGTCTTTGAATTTTTGTATCATATACAATAAATATGTTACCTTCTAATTCAAGTTCATCAACTGAAAGATTAGTAATTTCTAAATTCTCATACCATCAAAAGACTCAAACCCATCTCAGAAATGAGAGAACCTTGCTCGCAGCTATGGAAGTAAATACGACGTGTCTTTTTTTTTTTTCAGATTTCTTTTTGTTTTCAATAGACACGCGTATCAGATATACATGTCCTTTTGAAATTATATAATATTTTAATTAGATATGGCTTTGGTGTATCCGACACGTATCAGTGGCGTATCCGTGTACCCGTGTATCGAATACAATACACCTTCATAAATAGGTGTGTCGGTGCAACATAGGTCAAACCCAAGTCAACACCTAGGCCCAAACTTCTAAAATCTATAATTTCTATACGAAACTCCAAATTGAACATGCTAAAAGTCTAGCTACTCATCTTAAACTCTAATATTTATTAAAAATCTTAAACCCTCAAAATTAACTCTAATTTAAAAAGTCAACTTTTAACCCCTTAATTAATTCAATTAAAATAATTTCAATAATTCTAAAATATTCAATAATTCATTAAAATTTCAAAAAATTGCTAAGTTGATTAATAAAATACTTAACCAATATTCTAATACATAACAACCACTCAGGAAATAAAGTTTATTGGATGGACTACTCCGGGCTGTGGGGCTACGTGTCCTGAAGAGGTCTGATTCCTCGAGCCTGGTGACACAACTTTACGAATGTATTCAATGGAGTGTTAAACATCAAAATTAAGTCACTTTTAATTATTTAACCAAATTAAAATCCTTAATAGAGCTACATCAACAAGGTTTTTAGGATGGACTACTTCAGGCTGCAGGGCTACGTGTTTTAAGGAGGCTTGGTTCCTCGAGCCTAGTGGGACAACGCCACGAACCTGTTAATGAAAAACATAAACTAATATGTTTCTTAAAATCAGTAATTAATTGAATTGATTAATATTAGTCAACCCTTAATTTCTAACAAATTAATTAACTTAATCATCCCCGATTGCTACTGGGTAACCTAGTCCTATGTGGGCTCCGAAAATTCGGCCTCGTAATTAATTGAATTGATTAATATTAGTCAACCCTTAATTTCTAACAAATTAATTAACTTAATCATCCCCGATTGCTACTGGGTAACCTAGTCCTACGAGGCTCTTAACTTAGCCCCAAGGAAGGTGAAATAAACTTTACGGTCTCGATGTGGAACAAATGTATCAATCATTCAATAATTAAAATACACCCAAATCAATCTTTAACATATTAATACTTTAATCAAACATAAAGTTCCCTTTCAGCCTTAACGAACTCAAACATTAGACAATTTCAACTAACAACCCATTTAAGGATCCACTCCAGCCACATGACCTACTACACATACTTTAGATGGTTTGCTAGGACAACCGACTCTAAATCTAGGCTAGGTCGGTGTTTACTTTTTTTGTTGTTTGTCGGGTTTTTGATATTATTGCATGTTGTGATTGAAATTGCTTAGTGTGTCTGTTTACTTTTAATGCACTATGTGGATTGATGCTGTGTTTGACGATTAAATTACCCTGAGGATAGGAACAATCTGGGTGTTCATTGAATTTTCTGTAGGTGGCCATACTCATGTAGGGCAATAAAAGGGTGTTAAATAAATAATAAATACAATTTGCTACAGGTGCTTCAGCTGCTTAGCTCCCAAATAAAAAAAAACGTGGCCAAGTGTGTCTAATTTTTTGAACATATATATAACTGCTGGGGATGTGTTTTAATATTTAAATGCTTAGGATAACCCCGCAGGAGAGTCTATAATTTTTATTTCATATTAAAGTAATTTGTTTGAGTATTGAGTTGTGAAAGTTGAACTTTGAGTTGGGATATGTAGGTCCAAAGCTTGGATTCCAAAAAGCTTGGATTCCAAGGAGAAAAAGATACTCTTTTGGGGGATAGTCCTTTCCTATTTGGAAGTCTAACTTTGGATCATTTTCATACCCAAACTGGAAAGAGTAACCTTCCCCTCGAGGGAAGAGTTCTCTTTTCTGTTTGGGTAGCCAACTACGAAGGGTCCAAGGAGCCCGAAGGAGAGAAGACTGAAGAATTGAAGACAAAGAGTATCCCACTTAGAGTCACTTCCGTCGTTATTAGGATTAGAATCCGGATTATTGTCAGTGGTGCCCGACCACTTTAATTTATACATTTCTGGGTTGTAATACGCAAGACAGTTTTCCTATGGACTTTTATTAATTAGTTTGATTATATTTAATGTATTGACTTGATTGCGTATGTGATTGCCTGCTTTTCCTAATTTTTTGGCGATTGTATGTCTTTTTTGATTTAGCTTGGATACGTGAGGCTAGTGTGGGTGTAAAAATTCTTTTTCTTGTAATTAAAATTTAAAATTTTAGGAGCTAAATAATATAAAAAAGATAACAAATATTGGGAATAAGCTGGGCATCACATGCATATTGATGCATTCTTCTTTTCTTATTTTTTGACTCTCCCGCCTATGGGTAGAGTTCAGATAATCCGACCTATGAGGATGAGGTGTTGAACCTAAGGAAGCCTAGTCTTTTAAAAAAAGTATTTGTAACCCTTTTTCAAATTTTCAAGCATTCATGATTTGAGTATTTTGATCAGCACGCATTACATTAGAAACACATTTAAAAGAGTCCAAATTTTAATTTTGTCTGTATTTAGTATTTTCACCCAACGTAAATCAAAGGATCACTTAGGACAATCTCTAGACGTCGGCCCCAGCTCTCCAAAACCTTAATAAAAACGTCCATACAACTCCTTCATAAAATGATCAGACTCATGGATTTAAAATCGACTAGGTGGTTAGCTGGCTCCCCAATGTAGGTCGGGGTAAGTCTGAATTTATCATTGCATTAGTTAGGTTCGGTTAACCACTATGTGGTACCCAATTTAGATTTAGGATCCGGGACGGATCTTAAATCATAAGATCCTTATTTTCGGGAATATAATCTTGAATTTCTAATAAAATGCTCAACTCAAACTAAATCTTCTTTCAATCCAAAACTTAATTTGAATTCAACTATTTCAATCAGAATGGCAACTTTCAGTTTCATCATCTGAATTCGTTAGCAAACAATATTTTTGCCTTAAGGGGAAATATATTGTTTATAACGAGATGTTCGATTTTGAGACTATAAATTCAATATCAAATTTTCCAAATAAGATTATATATTTCAAAATTAATTTTTCAAAAATTCCAACAAACAGTTGCCTCCATTCTCAGAGTCTGTCAGAATCTTTCAATTATTGATCCAATTCCAATGTCAATAAAGATGGTAAAATTATATTGTTACACTATTGTCTTGGTTATTCTAACTTTGTGTATCGTACAAAATTATTTCTCAAATTATTTTTTTTTTTTTTTTTTTCTACAGAGAAGGGTCAACATTCAATAGAAGTCCAACATGTTTCTTATTGTAGAACTTGTCGAATTGTAAATCATACTTTAACATTATATCTTCAAATTCCATACAAACATTTAGTTGCATTTTCTTTGATTTAAAGTGATGTGTGGGGTCCCTCTCAAGGATAAAAAATGTTTCTAGCACTCGATGATCTGTGCTTTTTTGTTGATGATTATTCAAGGGTAACTTGGGTTTTCTTTATGAAGGAAAAGTCCGAGGTCTAGTAATTTTTTCAAACCTTCAATCTTTTGGCTCAAAATCAAAGGTACTCAAGTCCGGCAATGCTAGTGAATACTTCACTATTGTCTCAATACCTATTTTCAACAAATATATTTGTGTTTTAAATAATTGTTATCTTTCTTTTTCTCTAGTTTATTTGCCTCTAACATGAATGTCTAGTGCTTGCCTCAACTCTAGGAGCTGGTTGGTGTCACACCCCATGCCGACTAAACTCCTAAATGTCGACGCAGGATGCAACAGGATAGATACTAAAAAAAAATTTATGCTATATTCCACTACACTTCAAAACAATTCATGCCCTTCAAAGAATACTATTATAAAAGACATCTTAGCTTAACATATCAATTACAGGTAGAAGCAGTCCAAAATTTTATTTCCGAAAATTTTCATGCACATAACAGCTATAGAAAAATTCAAAATATATAACTATTAACAGACTACTGACATACTTCATAGATCTTTCTTACAATGACAAAAGTAGCATAAAATAACAATTGAACTTGATCCTATTCTGGTTTCATTCTTGTCCTTTCCTATTCCTATAAAATAACCAGAATAATAATCTGGTGAACTATGACTTTCATAAAGATCTGCAACTCTAATTCAATACTCAAGTGTAAAAAAGGACTAATAATATATGCATCAACAAGTAAATTGATAAGGTACCTATACCAACCATAAATTGCCTAAATTAAGAATCCATATCTTTTGCTACCCAAATCAGACAACTAAATTGATTCATAATAGTCATACGTTTCAATTCTCCCATTGCATCTATAAACTATAGGCACCACTTCCTTTTTTTTCCTTAACGAATGTCCTAATCAATAATATAATGTTACTAAATCATAAAGATTAAACATACAATTCCTACAAATTTTTTACCTACAAGCACTAATTAACTTTCATGCATCTTTTCTCTTTCTCTTCTCTTCCTTGATTTACTCTTCTTACTTCTCTGAAATCTTCTCCCCCTCCTGTCTTCTTTCTAAATTTACCCTTACAAAATAGTTAACTCACTTTTTTCACTCCCTACTCCAACCGACCAACTAGCCAACCCAACACCTGCAGTCAACCGACCCCACCACTTAGAGTGCCTTACCTCCTTCGGCCAACCCCATGACTAGTTGCAACTTTAGCTATTGCCTTCCTCATCTTCTTCACCAGAAACCAAAGCCTTCCCACCTTAGCTGGGCTCAATTTACGCAGGAAAAAAAAAAAAAACGAGCTTGAGGTAGGGTATTTACTGGATTGCCCTTCCACCCAACAATGCATGTTAGCCATCTGTCCCACTTCATACCCTTACTACAAATAAAATATTTTTAAATAGTCAACTCATTTTTTAATGTAAGAAAAAAATTTAAAAAAGATTTAATTCCCTATTTTCAAATCCTTCGCAAATTAACCCATAGTTCTATATATCAAATTGCTTTATTTAACGAGTATAACATAATGATATTAATTTTACCGAATTTGTGAAAGTTGGGATTTTGAGATATTTTTAAATTGAACAAAATGTGACATATACGTAATCAAATTTGAGTTTTACAACTGTTCCCTCATTGTTAGGATTTTGTCGTTGAAATTTGCCTCGTTTATGCTCTTTCAAACAATTCAGGAAAGTTCTGCCTCATTTTAACTTCTCTCCTAGGTAGCATCTTTTATTGATCTATGCTTCCATTTTACTTATACATACAAAATTATTTTGCTCCTCAATTCATTAACATCAAATTCTATGTTCTTTTCAGGTTTCTCTGAATATGTTAGATCATTGTGCACGTCATTATCATCCTTTGAATCATATGATGTTCATCTGTCAATCACCTTCTAGTATAGGTATATGAAATACATTGTGCACATCATAAATATCTGCAAGTAAGGCTAAACGATAGGCAACATTTCCAACTCTTTTTTAAATGGCCTAATATTGTTCGAACTTAGCTTTCCTCCTTGAAAATGCCTTTCATAGGTCTAACATTGAAAAACACAATTTCTCTAACTTTGAACTTAACCATTTTATGTTTGGAGTTATAGTACTTCTATTGACGGTCCTGTGCTGTCTTCAGTCTATCCCTGATCAATTTGATTTTATTTGTGGCTTGATCCACCAATTGTGACCCTAACAATTTCCTTCCCCAAACTTCCACCCAACTCAGAGTAGTTCCACACTTCCTTCCATATAATACTTCATAGGAGTCAATTTGATGTTGGACTAGTAGGTATTGTTATAAATAAATTCTATCTAAGTGATCTTCTAGCTACCATCTAAATCTAGAACACAGAATCTCAGTAAATCTTCTAGTACTTGAATAACTCTTTCTGATTGATCATTTATTTGTGGATGAAATGCAGTATTGAAATTCAATTTAGTACCCAAACCTTCATGAATATCTTTCCATAGTTGGGATATAAATCGACCATCTCTGCCTGATATAATAACTCTAGGAATCTCATGTAATCTGAAAATTTTGTTCACAAATAATTTTACATACCTCTCCATTGAATCTGACTTACGAATAGGCAAGAAGTGCGCTGACTTTGTTAACATGTCAATCACCACCTGAATGCAATTATGCCCTTGCTTAGATCTGGGAAAACTATGACAAAAATCATAGCTATGTCCTCCCACTTCCACTCAAGTATAAACAATGACTTTAACATTCCACTAGGCTTATGATGTTCAACTTTTATCACCTTGAATGTTTTACATTAAGCCACAAATTCAGCCATGACCTTTTTTATTCCAGGTCACTAGAATATTGATTTCAAGTCTTTATATATCTTTGTACTACCGGGGTGAATTTTATAGCCTGAATAATAAGCTTCAGCCAAGATCTCCTGAATCAATTGAGAAGCCCATGGGACCCAAAGGCATCTCTTACCTTTTAATGATGTTGATCATCAAGGCTAAGATCTCTTTTTTTCCTTATTGAATTTAATCCGTCAATTTTTTATTTTCCTCATTGGATTTTTGCATCTCGAACCCTTGCTTTCAATGTAGGATGCATTGTAATTTGCTATAGGCTACAATAAACTTGATCATTTTGGCTAATTACTTCTAATTTTAATCTTGCTAAATCTCTGATCAATTCATTTTCTTGAATTAGCATCCAATTGGTCTGCCTACTAGATTTTCTACTTAGTGCATTAGTCACCAAATTGGCTTCTCCAGGACATTATTGAATATCCAAATCATAATCTTTAATCATTTTTAACCATGTCCGCTGCCTCAAGTTCAATTCTTGTTGGGTAAAAATGTATTTTAAACTCTTATGATCTGTAAAACTATGCACCTGACACCATATAAATAATGTCTCCAGATTTTCAAAGCAATCACAATTGCAACCAACTCCAAGTCATGTATCCGATACTTTCTTTTATGGGGTTTCAATTGCTTGGAAGCATGGACAATTACTATCTTGTTCTACATCAGTACACAACCCAATCCTTTTAAAGTTGCATCGTTAAAAATCTTACCGTTACCCTCAGTACTCGTAAGAATAGTTAAGATAGGTGTTGATGTCAGGTACTTCTTCAACTCCATTCAAATTTCATATTCTTCCTACTATGCTCGGAAAGAGGCAAAACCATCTTGAGAAAATCCTTTTCAAAAATCGTTTGTACTAACAACTAGGCCAAGAAAATTTTTTATTTCCATTACATTGGCCATCTAACAATTGCTTTCAGATTTTCAGGATATACTTGATGTAGGACTACAATGCTTAGAGTAATTTGAAAAGAACTTGTACGACTTATTGATTAGTATAATAAAAGATTAGAACTACTAGCAAATAAAATGACAAAATAAAACGTAAGTCACTTCCGTTTAGGCTAAGTTGCACAGTAAGAGCTTTGAATTATCAAAATAACAAAGAAAATCAACGACATGCAAATATAATAGCTTTCAACGAAAATCCCTAATCTAACAATAAGATTAGAAACAAATGAAGTGCACTCAATCATACGTTTACTAGGTTTTGGAGAATGGTGAAACAAAACCCTACGTTTACAAGGAGAGGGGATTAGAGAGTTAATTGAAAAGAGGAAGAATGTTCACCTTTGTCAAAACCCGGAATCAAGTCGTTGAGAGGATGAGGTCATTCTTCATAGCTTCCTTTGAAGGTTTACTTGGAGAGAAATAAACTTCTCCCGCGCATTGAAGTGTTGAAGGTAATGATCCTCAACTTGCTTTGAAGAATCCCCTTGAGAGAAAGAAGTTTCTCTCAAGAGTTTGAATGGATCGAAGGTTGGAAAGTGGCCAACCGAAGGAAGAAGCTTAAAGAAGAATTATGTTCAGATTTTGGGTTGGAGGGATGGAGGGAATTCAAACAATTATTTCCCCAATGAATCCTTTTAGTTTGGAAAGGATTTGGGTTTATTTAGGTAAGGGTGGGGGCGGCTAAGAGAGAGGGAAAGAGAATTTGAAATCTTTCCAAAGGGAAAGAGGTTTAAGTTGGAAATTAATTATGAGGCGAGGACCCATTAAGGGGGCCGGTGGCATGTAGAAAGAGAGGGAGGGATTTGGAAAATAAATTCAAGCCTTCTTAATTTGGATTATTAAATTATGAAAGACTTAATTAATTCCCAAATAATTTTAAAATCTGAAGGGCTGAAATTTGAAAACTTTCCTAAATTTGGATTGGTATTTTATGTAACAATTTCAAATTCAAATGAATTTGAATTTGTAAATTACTTGAGTTACCTAAAACATTTAAACCCAATTAGGAAGGTTGTAATTGCAAGCATTAATGGACCAAAGGGGCCCGCGACTATGGATTTAGAAGTGGGGCCGGCGGTTGGGCTAGGTGGGCCGTGGGTGGAGTGATGGGAGAAAGGGTCGGGGTAAGGGTGGTAGTAAGGTTGGGTTTAACCAATGGAGAGGGAAATTCGTATGGCGGTCGGCGGCTTAAAGAGATGGGAAGAAGTTCTAGGCCGGCGACTAGTTGAGGGTGGAAAGAAGGGAAAAGAAAAAAGGTAGGGAAGGTAGAACCACGAACTCGACCGTCTCCAAGATTGGTGGGTGATTTGATTTCGCTCTCCTAGGGATTCATCTCTCAAACACTCTCAAGGCCTCATAAAGAAATCTTGCAAGGAAAAAAATTTCAATCATTCATTCATTCACTTTCAAAGAGAAACATAGGGGCTATAAATAACCTCGTACATAAGACTAAAAAAAAGAAAGACGACAATGGCCTCAGGGCTTACATAATACCTTAAGTAAGGGGTAAAAACAGGAAAACAACTACAACATAAATAATAATAGACATATACTATAATAAAAGACAAATACATGAAATGACTCAAAACTACATCTTCTCAATTGTGGCCGTAGATCGACGGCCACGCCTCTGATATACTGTCCATGCTCTGATGTCCCTATCATTCTCTCGGGGTGGGAGAAAGCTCGACTCCGTTGAGTAAGCGTCTTTGGTGCTCTCGTAGACCTCCAATGCATCGGGGTCAATCTGTTGCAGCTCCTCGCGATCCAGCCATGTATCCTTTGACTCGGGCTTTCCTTTTTACCTGATCAAGTACCTCCGTCGTCCACCTTCCCTTATGGAGATGATGTCATCACTTAGAATCAAGTCCACCTTTTCTGCCATTGGTGATTTGGGAATATCTGGGAGTGGGGTAGGTTTGGGTTCTCACATGGTGGGGTCACACAAGGCTGCTGTATGAGTGGATCTGGTGTGTTGAAATCAGGACCATATGCAACTAGATCTTCTATGTTAAAGGAGGGATTGATGTTGAATTTTGCGGGCAGATCTATTACATAAGTATTATCATGGAATTTCTTAGTTATTTTGAATGGTCCAACTCTCTTAGCATGCAGCTCCTTAACTGTTCCCAACAGGAGCCGTTTCAGACGAATCCGCATCATCACGGAGTCATCGACCTCAAAAGTTTTAAATTTTTGTTTCAAATTCGCATATAGTTTGTAATCATCATTGCTCTTTTTAATTTGTCGTGCAATTTCTTTATGAAGTTCATGCAAATGTGATACAAATGATGATGCAGACTCCGAAATCCTATACCTAGAACATATGTATATAAGGTCCAACGGTTGTCTAGGTTTGAACCCATAAACAATTTTGGAAGGACTTAAACTAGTGGTACGGGTCACTGAAACAAGGTAGATGAGCTTGACAGTGGGGAGTTGGATAGGGAAGCTCCCGAGACTAGATCTAAAACATGTTGGATGTCTTTAATCGTTGGTAATTGATTGGGAGGATCGTTAGGGAAGACATCAACAATTTTACTAAGTATGGGCTGAATCTCTTGAGGGACTTGTTTGTCAGACTCGGTGTAAGTCTCACGACCAACTAAGGCAATCAAGGGTGTGCTTTTGTCTATGGCAGCTATCAGGTTCAGTCCCTTTTTGGATTTGATGGGGTTGGATTCAGGATCATTCGTAACCCGGGGCTATGATGGCAAAATCTTGATCTTCTGGCCCTTATGTTCAAACACGCAGGTGTTTGATCGACTATAAATGTGGATGTCGCTGTCAAATAGATAGGGACGAACCAAAAGGATTTGTCCAACATTCATAGTCAACACATTACACCAAACATTCTCCTTGTAGCCAACGAAGGAGATGGGTATGAAGCTCCGTTCTTTTACCTCCAAGGCAGTGCTGTTGACCCATGCTACCTTATAGGAGTTGGGGTGGGGAATGACAGACAGTTCAAGCTTAGGCACCATGTTGGAAGAGACAACATTGATGCAGCTGCCACTATCCACGACGACCTTACAGTTCTTATCTTTGGTTTTGGTGGTGTGAAAGATCGTATTCCTACACCAGTCGTCGGTGGTAACAAGTTGTGACAGTGCACATCTCACCACGCAGGTGGGAGAAGTGTCAATTTTCTGAGTGTACTGGATGACAACAATGTCGTCATCCTCCTCAAAGAATTCACCATCGTTGTCCACTTGGTGAATCTGATCGATTTCTGGCTCGAATTCCGCTTCAGTGATCTCTTCGATAATTGTGACTTTATAGGGACTAGAGCACTGAGAGGCGATATGCCCATACCCCTGACATCTAAAGCATTTGGTCACGGGGTTAGACCGAGGGGTATCCAGAGTGGGTGGCTTACTTCTAATATTAGGATGGGGAGCGGGGGGACCAGACGAGGGTCAGGTAGTGCTCCCTGGGGTCGACTGGGCTGTGGGGGTGTGAGGGGTCGAACTACTAGAAGGTCTATAGAAAGGCCTAGAGTCGTGGTGTTGACTAGGGTTTTGGGAATGGGTTTCCTCTAGGCCTAACACTAAACTATAGGCATTTTCGAGGGTAGTGATGTTTCGGGCGAACAGCTCGTTGCGAAGATCCTCTCGCAACTCAGTACGAAACATGGATAGGATCTATGCGGGGGTGGAGGAGGTCTTCCCTTTGCAACGAATTAGATAATCGTCAAAAGATGCGAAGTAATCCTTGACCAGTTTGTTGCCCTGAGTCAACCTATTCCACCTATCCAACAATCTAGGAAAGTACGAGGGAGGCAAGTAGTTTTGCTCAAGTTCACGCTTCATAAATGGCCAATCATTGATGGGGTAATCATTCCTGGCTTCCCTAAGGCTCTCTAAGTTGTACCAAAACTGACTCGCCCTACTTGTGAGTTTCATCTTGGCAAAACTAACCTTCCTAGCCTGGGAGATATTATACCACTTAAAGAAACTGTCCATACCTTTGACCCAGTCCAAGAAGGGTTGAGGATCGAGTGTTCCATCAAAGGTAGGAGCATCGACTTTAATGTTTTTCATAAGTGGCATGTCAGGGTCATGGTGTGGGTTGTTTCCAAACTGTAGAGCTCGATAATTGGCACGATGTTTCCTCTCATCTTGATAGGTTTCATCCCAATACATAGAAGGATGTCTAGATGGGGTGTAAAGGGGTGGATGTTCCCTAGATCGTTCAAGTGTGTCAAAGAGTTCGGTGGTGTCCCTACGAAGTTCAGCTAGGTCGGCTTGATTCACTTTGAGTTGTTGGCTAATGTTGTTCATTTGGCCTACCAACGAGTCTAAAGTCCTTCCAAGTTGTTCCGGGTCCATGACTAGACACTAGGGGACACTTGGACATGAATCTAGATAAAGGACATCACCTAAATGCAATGATAGACTCTCTAGAATGCCACTAAACGATGCAGAAAATATTTGGACAACAAACTACAACAAGGCATTTAGTATTATAGGTAATTAGGGAAGTTATATTGAGGGCAGCACCTAGATACTTAAGAGACCACCTTAAAACTCACTAAATGAGTGCAAAAATTTACTGGACAACAAAACAACAATGATTTAAAATAATTTAAATGATGAAATGCATGTAAAATTAAATAAGCATGAATAAGCAATAGCCTAGGATGATTTCTAGCATGAATACCCTAAGCTAAACCATGCTCTGATACCAGATGATGTAGGACTACAATGCTTAGAGTAATTTGAAAAGAACTTGCACGACTTATTGATTAGAATAATAAAGATTAGAATTACTAGCAAATAAAACGACAAAATAAAACGTAAGAGCGGTCACTTCCTTTTAGGCTAAGTTGCACAATAAGAGCTTTGAATTATCAAAATAGCAAAGAAAATCAACGACATGCAAATATAATAGCTTTCAACGAAAATCCCTAATCTAACAATAAGATTAGAAACAAATGAAGTGCACTCAATCATACGTTTACTAGGTTTTGGAGAATGACGAAGCAAAACCCTACGTTTACTAGCTTAGGTAAAGGTGAAGCTTGGCTCCTTGAGAATCGTCATCACCTACAAGGAGAGGGGATTAGAGAGTTAATTGAAAAGGGGAAGAATGTTCACCTTTGTCAAAACCTGGAAACAAGTCGTTGAGAGGATGAGATCATTCTTCTTAGCTTCCTTTGAAGGTTTACTTGGAGAGAAAGAAACTTCTCCCACACGTTGAAGTGTTGAAGGTAATGATCCTCGGCTTGCCTTGAAGAATCCCCTTGAGAGAAAGAAGTTTCTCTCAAGAATTCAAATAGATGGAAGGTTGGGAAGTGGCCAACTGAAGGAAGAAGCTTGAAGAAGAATTAGGTTCAGATTTTTGGTTGGAGGGATGGAGGGAATTCAAACAATTATTTCCCCAACAAATCCTTTTTGTTTGGAAAGGATTTGGGTGTATTTAGGTAAGGGTGGGGGCGACTAAGAGAGAGGAAAGAGGATTTGAAATCTTTCCAAAATGGAAGAGCTTTAAGTTGGAAATTAATTAGGTGGGGACCCATTAAGGGGGCCAGCGGCATGTAGAAAGAGAGGGAGGGGTTTGGGAAATAAATTCAAGCCTTTTTAATTTGGATTATTAAATTAGGAGAGGCTTAATTAATTCCCAAATAATTTTAAAATCTAAAGGGCTGAAATTTGGAAACTTTCATAAATTAGGATTGATATTTTAGGTCACAATTTCATTGAATTTGTAAATTAATTGAGTTACCTAAAACATTTAAACCCAATTAGGAAGGTTGTAATTGCAAGCATTAATGGAGAGTCCAAAGGGGTCGGCGGTTGGGGGCTTGGTGGGCCGTTGGTGGAGTGATGGGAGAAAGGGTCGGGGTGAGGGTGGTAGTGGGGTTGGGTTTAACCAATGGAGAGGGAAATTCGTATGGTGGTCGGCGGCTTAAAGAGATGGGAAGAAGTTCTAGGCCGGTGACTAGTTGAGGGTGGAAAGAGGGGAAAAGAAAAAAGGTAGAGAAGGTAGAACCACAAACCCGGCCGTCTCCAAGGTTGGTGGGTGATTCGATTTCCCTCTTCTAGGGATTCATCTCTCAAACACTCTCAAGTCCTCACAAAGAAATCTAGCAAGGGAAAAATTTTCAATCATTCATTCATTCACTTTCAAAGAGAAACATAGTGGCTATAAATAGCCTTGTACATAAGACTCAAAATTAGAAAGACGACAATGCCCTCAGGGCTTACATACTACCTCCCTTAAGCAAGGGTAAAATTGGGAAAACAACTACAACATAAATAATATTTGACAAATACCATAATAAAAGGCAAATACATGAAACGACTCAAAACTACATCGCCTCAATCGTGGCCGTAGATCAACGACCAAGCCTTTGATACACTGTCCATGCTCTGATGTCCCCATCAATAATGTTATACTTTCACCACTAATAATGTGACACAAAAATGCAATTCCCTTTAACTAGAACTCACATTTGAAAAATATATTAAAGAACTTATGTTCTCTCAGGTACCCAAAACAATCCTCAACTGATCCACTTGCTCTTCCCCAGTCTTGGAATACACTAATATATCATCAAGAAAAATTATCACAAAGTGATCCTAGTAAGTTTTGAAAATCCTGTTCATTATATCCATAAAGATTGCTGAGACATTTTTCAATCCAAACGGCATAACCAAAAATTGATAATGTCCATACTTGTTGCCAAATGTCGTCTTTTGAATGTAGCTTTCTTTCACTTTGACTTGATGATATCATACCTCGGGTCGATCCGTCAGAATACAAAAGCTACTGCTAATTGATCAAAAAGAATTATTAATCCTAGACAGAGAATATTTGTTCTCGATAGTTACCTAGTTTAACTCCTTATAATTAATAAAAAGCCGCATTGATCCGTCCTTAACAAAAACACTGGTGTACTCTAGGGGATGTACTAGGTCTTATGAAACCTTTCTCAATCAACTATGATAATTGACTTTTCAATTTTTGCAATTCCTTAATGGCCATTCTATATGATATTTTTACAATTTGTGCGGTTCCAGGTTGAATATCAATTGCGAACACTATCTCTCTCTAGAGATAAACTAACTCTTCTGGAAACACATCTGCAAGCTCATTTTCCATTGGAATGGCCTTAATGTGGCCATTTATCTCCTCACTAACCTCCAAGTTTGCTAGAAAAAATCAATTCATCACCTTTCATACATTTATTAATCTTGATGGAATTAAGCACAAAGAAACTCACTGCCTTTTCACTGAAAGTAAAACAACTCATTTTTTTAGACAAATCAAATCGGACCCTACTCTTCAACATAAACAAAATATTTCACTAACTAATTCATACTAAAAATCACCTCAAACTCAGCTATGGGTAAGATAATTAACTCAGATGTGCACTTTCTACCAGCTATCATGATATCAATTAAACATGAATCAGTAGCAAACATACAATCTTCAGGTGACAATTGAATGCTCAAACTAGCAGTGAATATATAACAGGTTTCAATTGTAAATTACCAAAGAAAATTTTAAATATGAACAAGTACGAACCACTTGAATAAAAAATTACTCGAGCAGGAACATCTAATATAGTAATCATACCTATAATCCTTTTGATAGCTTCTGGGTTTCTTGGGATGTTAAAGCAAACACTCGAGCTTGGAACATTTTTGGTATTGCCATCCGGGGTTTCTCCCTTTTCCTTCTATGCTAAGCAAGGTTTAAAATTGCGTAAATAAGCCTCGAGGCATTTTTCGTCCGTGAGGCGAGGCGTAAGCCTCGGGGCGGTGTGAGGTGTAAGCCTCGAGGCGTTGTGAGGCGTAAGCCTCACCGACGAAGAATTGCGTAAATGAGAATTTAAGGGTTTTAGCAAGTAAAAAATAGTAAGATTCTATCATACAATAAAAATATCTAAATGACAAATTAAATTAGGAGAAAGTAAGAAAATAGATGCAATAAAATCTTATCCCAAAGTACAAAATCATAAAATATTAGTCTATCAAAACTCCCAAAATACAATTAAGAAAGAACATATATAATCCAATCATGTCCCATCGCTAAATGGGTCTTCAAGGGAATCTTCTTCTCCAATTGTATCTATGAATGTCATATCTTCATCATCTTCAATGTGACTCACTTTTCTCTTTCCTATTCAATAAGAATGATCATTATTATGTTACTTGCCCACTTGATATAAATATAATGTAATAGCATATAAGAAGTTATGGAATATCTTTATTTGGTTGTTGTGCTGCAGAGCTAGTGAATGTGTGTGGTGTGATACTAATGGATGTGCCCACTTGATCTGCTTCGCCCCTTAAAACATCCACACTTAGATCCTCTAATTGCAAGTCTGATAATGGCAAATCTGTCTCATCATTTATGAACCACTCATTATCAGATGTTACATCATCACACACCAAAGGGTTCTCATCATCCTTCAACCCCTTGTTCCTCAACATCCTTTCTCTCAACCTCTTGTTGTGCATAATATACACAAGGGAGTTCATTCTGATTGTTGAAAGTCGATTTTTTCTCGTTGTTTGCACTTGACTATATGTACTCCAATTTCGCTCACACCCAGAAGAAGAACAAGTGAGACCCAAAACTCTACAGCAAAACTCTATAACTCAGGGGTAGAATCACCAAATTGGATCCACCATTCAACTGTTTTCAAGAAAAATGATAAACAGAACATATTAAAGTGTTTTTCATTTACAAAAATAAGTATACCTGGAGACCATTTGGCAATAGTTGATTTTGCTACTTGCAGACCAAAAAATCCTTCCTTATTTCGAAATAGAACAAGTTGTAAATCTGCAAGCTCCCTAACGGTCTGGTCCGGTATTAGTCGTTCCATGCAATGATACAAGCCAAACTTCACCTCCGGGTTTGAGGATTTTCTCTCTGAATATTGAAATTGAGGATTGAGATAATACGCCGCTCCATGTAGATGACGGTGTAACTGTACCTCCCACCGAGCATCAATGATATTCCAAATCTCTCTATAACTTGCCTCCTCTCCTCCCAAATTATGTGCAATTAACTCCTTCGCCTCATTCATAGCATTATAAATAAAACCCATGGCTGGTTTCTTCTCGGCATCCACTAAACGTAAAACTTGTACCAGGGGTCTCGTGCTCAATATGGCATAGGTCACAGTAGCCCAAAATTTATCATTTAAAATTAGCCTTCGTATTTCCTTCCCCTCGGTTTTCTTCCCCCATGCAGAATTAAGCCATTGTGTTGATGTAAACATTTCTTAAAGAGGTTGTCTCACATCCAACAGGCTCAGCAATATCAAATAAGATGTGGCAAACCTGTAGAATAAATTTGCATTAAGAATTGAAAATGATTTGTAGTGAACAAATGTAGCAAACCTGTAGAATAACGAACCTAGTGGTTGCAGGGCGAATGATTTCCTTCTTTGAAAACTTTCTCATTAAGGCTAAGACCCATGAGTGGTTGTATATGAACTTTGTGATCTTCTTCGCCCTAGAAAGAGCACTCTTTTGTTGAGGTAAATCACCAAGTTCCTCCAATATGAGATCGATACAGTGTGCTGCGCAGGGGGTCCAATATATGTGTTTCCTCTTCTCCATCAACATCTGACCAGTTGCTTTGTATGCACTGGCATTGTCAGTCACCACCTGAACAAATAATTGCTCCCCAATCTCCTCAACAACCTTATCTATTAAATTGAAAATGAATTCAGCATTTTTAACCTCATCTGAAGATTCAACTGATCGTAAAAACATCATGCCGTAGGGATTATTGACAAGGATATTAATCAAGCTCTTGCTCTTCATGTTAGATCATCCATCTGACATAATGGTAACACCAGTTTCACTCCATGTCCGTTTAATCTCATCAATGCTCTGCTTTGTATTTTGTAGCTCCTTCAAAATCTATGTTCGTAACTCGTACATGGAAGGTTCCTTCAACCCTCTCCCATACAACCCTACAGACCTGAACATATTGAAGTAGGCCGGCAATGTCGCAACATTAAATGGTATGGCATTCTAAAAAAAAAAAAGTCTGTCAATATCCATGCAAACCTGCCGTCGACCCTCTCTGGTACCAGCCGCATGCATCATCTGTGCTTGTCCTATATCCTCTCATGGATTAGTCATATACTGGTCCATAGGACCCTGCGCTGTCACGACCCGACCGGGACGGATCCCGCCCGCACCGGGCCGCGACCAGCCAAACAAACAGACCAGGATCTGGCTTTGGAATTTGCTTCGGAACTGATTCTTCCAAATATTTCAACTCAAAACAGACACACATAGCTACTATGAAACATCAAATGCAGTGAAACAAATCATCTATATTTTTTATTTCCTCAAAATAATCATCTACAAATACAGTACATGGCTGACAGAAAGAACAAAGAAGAAAAGCCATGACTGTACAAAAATCAAAAAGTACAAAATACCTATAACTGATCAGACTATGAACTCTAATCCAAGACCTCCTTCCCTTTGCCAGAACCTGAAAACCACGCAGAAAATAAGGGTGAGCTCAACAGCTCAGCAAAGCGACAACCTCCTATCAAAACTTCCATAATCCAAAACCAACCACTTCAAGCTAAATCCGTACAGAAACCAGAACAGAATCAGACATATATTAAAAGCGTGCAGATCAAAACGAAACAGATCAAATCAGAACAGATACAGACATATATCAAATCAGAACAGATATCAAATCAGAACAGATCTAAACGGAACAGATCAGACAGAACTGTACGGAAACAGAAGTCATATCAAATCAGATATCAGATAGTATTGTAATTAATAGCTAAATTCCCTGACACTGACAGAATCTCTACGGATTCTGGCCCCTTATGCCTCCCTTTGTGCTCACGGCACCAGAACAGATGTGCTTATAGCACCAGAACAGAATTCATCAGATCCGGAACAGAACAGATATCAGATTTCAGATTGAGCTCATTTCAGATTTCTCAGACACTAACTGAATCTCTTAGGATCCAGGCCCCTTATAACTCCCTTTATATAGCATATACAGATAGCATATAAATTCAGAAGAAATCCGGACGAATTCAAAAATTAGACAAAAATCGGGCAGCACAACGGCTGTATACGGAATTTACATAATTTTCCTGAAAAATCACAGAATACCAAATTTGCACAGAATGTTCACAACGACATTGCAAGACTTTAATTCTACTGCCACAACATTTTTAGACATCGTAGAAAAATACAGTCGAAATAAAACATCGCCGAATTCAAGATACCCGGACAAAAATCTTCAGAAAATAACCAAAATGTGCACACTCGGCACTTCAACAACATACGGAAAGTTACGCGGTAAAAACTGAACCAGACGGGAAATACGGACGAAAATCACGAACAAAATCAATTCCGGACAGATAATACCGCCAAACACGACGGTTCTGAAAATTGAGAAAGGCGGATTGTGCCTTACCTTGCGTACAACAATATCTTCAACAGTCTCGTCGAACGAAAACGGACCGGCGTCGCCCGAAAATCAGCTTTTCCAAATTTGCCCTCGACCTTCTCTCTCGTCGGCTGATTTTAGATATTTTTATGATTTTCTCTCTCTCTTCAAAATGACTTGATTTCAGCTTTAAAATACTCTGATCGGCCCGACTGATCGCACGATCGTCCTGGACGATCTAAACAAAATTGAATCGGCCTGGAACGATTTCTCAGGTCGATAATTAATTTTCTTGGACGATAAAAACCTCTATTCTCTGACTTGTGCCATCCACTGATCGTCCCGGGACGATCCCAGATCGGCCCGGACGATCCCTACAGGAAATCATTCCTGGAACTTCTGTACAGAATCTGGAACAAAAATTGCACTGATTGTCCTGGGACGATCCAGATCAGCCCGGACGATCCTGGAGCAGATTTTGATGTTACATGCGCACCTCTATTATTTATAGCAAGCATCATGTTCGATCATTTCATCAAATTGCTCATGTTGTAAATGTTTGGTCGTAGTACTCTTTTTCATATAAGATGTAATTTCCTCCTTTATCTTATTCGGAACATTCGCACAAGGTGCTACATTTTTATGTGAGCCGGATAAGTGTTTCTTCATTCGAGTTACTCCTCCCTTCACCACCTTATCACAAAAATTACATTTTAAGTACACATATGTCTTATCGCCGCCTCCTACATCAACTTGCACAATGTATTTTTAAGAAGGGTCACGCCGCAATGTCGTATTTGTCTTTTCCTGGCCCCTAACCATATTTCCTAAAGCACAAATGCAAAATAAAACACAAAAACATAAAATAATAAGCATGAATATGAAATAATATTGTCCATAAGACAAGAATTCACATTTAAAGTCCTCACCCCTTCCTCCTCTCCTATAAAGTCCAATGTCTTCCAATCAAAGCATGCACTTATGAAGAAGTAGACTAACACTAACAACTATTACTAAAGATGATGAATAGAACAATATGTCGGACTGCCAAGGGGGCAGCGCCCATGCGGGGGTTTTTGGGGGCAGTGCCACCAGAACAAAATTTTATTGGAAGAGTAATTTTGAAGTTCAGTTTGTTTTTAAAGTTCGTAAGTTGCTTGTATGGGAAGATACCGAGTGGTACCTAGCATGTATCTAGCGGTACCGAGCATGTACCTAGCAGTATCGAGCATGTACCTAGCGGTACTGAGCAGTACCGAGCATGTATCTAGCAGTACCGAGCAAATACTGAGCGGTACCGAGCATGTACTGAGCGGTACCGAGCATGTACTGAGCGGTACCGAGCATGTACATAGCGGTACCGAGCATGTACCTAGCGGTACCGAGAACTATGACCCTAGCTTTCCTATAAGTTGAAAAATCAAACCCTAAACTTAATAAGAACCTTAAGAACACTTGAAGAAGTGATGTGGAGGGGAGGCCGGAAACAATTGACTCACCGGCGAGAGGCGGCGCCGGTGAGAGAGGCGGCGGAAATGTGCGGGAGAGCCGAATCGGGCGTCTGCGTGCTTCCTGTGCGGCTTCAGTTACCGTCTTTGGTCGGGTAAGTGGGTCTTCAGAAGGGTAAGTGGGTATAAGGAAGAATTTAAGAGGTTTTTTAAGTAAGTGGGCCCTCATATTTGAGGCGTACGCCTCAAAGGAAATTGCGCAATAACGCTAGTGAGGCGCGCCTCACTCCACCTAAGGCGTACGCCTCATGATGCTTGAGAATTGCGTAGGCTTTGAGGCTATTTTGAAGCAAATTACGCAAAGGCGCGCCTCAGATTGCGCAATTTTAAACTATGATGCTAACCTTGCTCCTCTGTGCTGCTCTATCCCTTGAACATTCCTATGCTCTTTTGCCTCTCTGTATATATTTGGGACAATTTCTCCATAGAGGTAACATCGTTCCCAAGTTCCTCAAGCATTTTCCTATATGAGGTTTCCCAAATGTAGTATAAGTTGTTAACGTGTGTGACCCTACGGTCTTGTGGTTGTTGTTGTTGCTACCCTTGAATAATATTTTGCTTCTTAAATTGAACTCCTTTGCGTTTAAGTTCCTCTTCCTACTGCTTGCCTCCCATCTCTGTCTCACCACTTTCAAATCTCTCTCCAGCAATCGGGCACTCTCCACCATTAAAAAAAAACTTTGATAAGTAAAGGAATAAGTGGTTGTCGTAGTTGATCCATCCTTTGAAAATTTGTAGCGATTCTCTATAGGAGTACTAATAAGCTGAGGAGCATATCTTGATAAATATGTAAATGCTACCTCATGTTGAGTATAGTCTTGGATTCTTGAATCAAATTCACAAAGCTCTCTTGCAGCGCTTGTTTTGCTGACGGAGGAACATACCGGTCTCTAAACACTTGTTTAAATTTCTTCCAAGTGATTAATTCCTAGGTCTACTATCAAATTTCTCCAAATGCTGAACTATCCACCACCGCTCAGTTTCACTTTCCAATAAAAAAATAGCTAAAGATACCCATCTTTCACGGGAACATTTCATACCATTTAAGATCTTCTCAATCCTGATAAGCTAATCCTCAACAACTCTGGCATCCACTCTTCCCTTAAATAGAGGTAGGTTCAGACTTTGAAATAGTTTTAGATTCTCATTTATCTCCACATGCAAAGGAATACTGGTATTGCTGCAAGGAATTGTAGGTTCCACAGACTTAACTATTGGGGGTGGTGCAGCTGTTGCAGTGGGTACAATTGAGCCGACTAATCATTGCATTTCTTTTCATCATTTGCATCATCATTCGCATTTACATCATTGTCCTTAACATCAATGCTGTAGAATCGGGCACAACAGGCACATTCTCCACCCTAAGTGCACTATCCTTAGCTGATGTAAGATCCTTAGGACCATTAGGTATTCGATAAGGCTGTGCCAATTGGCCATTTGTTCCCTCAGGAACTCTCTTAGCCATAACTCGTGGTACAAAATGAAGATCATCATAATTTAGTGCTAAATCATATCTCAAACATGCAATCAAACATTAAAAAAAAATCATTTACAGGTAGAAGTTGCTGCGAGGGTTTTAGTTAGCGCCCACATTTTACTTAGGACAGTGACCTCACCTTGTAATCAGATCCCATCTTAGACAAATTAGACCCACCTATTCTCCGTAGGAATTGAATCATATTAAGTAATTTCACCCTAAATATTGGATCCTATCACGATTCCGCACTAATTTGCTCGACCTTTAATTCTTGCTCTGATACCACTTTCTGTTGCGCCCTATGCTGACCTAATTCCTACTAATTGATGCAAGATGCAACAAGGTGATTCCAACAATCTTTTACACTATATTCTACTACTTTTCATAACAATTCATATCCTTCAAAGCATTATATTATAAAATGCATCATAGATTAATACATCAATTGCAAGTGAAAGCGGTCCAAAATTTTATTTTAAAAATTTTTCCTGTACAAAGCAGCTACAAACAAAAATCAAATTTGTAACTATTAATGGACTACTGACCTCCACTTTTACTCTTATAATGATAAAAGTAAACATAAAATAAGAATTGAACCTGGACCTATTCTGGTTTCACTTTTTCTTACCCTTTTCTTGTAAAAATAACTAGAATAATAATCTAGTGAGCTATGATGTCCATAAAAATCTACAACTCTAATATAATAATCAAATGTAAGGAGGGACTAATAATATGAAAATCAACGAGTAACTCGATATGTGCATAAAAAACCTGTGCAAACTGCTTGAGGCTATAATAACTGTCATAAGTAATATGCAAGGCATGCAATATATAAAATGCTCACGTGAGTTACCCATTGAATTGTATGTTTTATAGTGTTGATACCATCACTATAAGCCAAATTCATTTTTATAGGATATGTAAATCATACAATCATAGTTGTGATTTATGTTCGTTTCATAACTTTTCTTTTTTTAAACTTCAGGATGTGTCATGTTAGGATTTCTAGGTCTAGGTTTATAGCTCGTAAACTCTTGAGGTTAAAATTCCTCTATAGCACATAAGCCTCATATCATAGCTTATAAGCTTTCCCATGTATAAGTCAACACCGTCTCCATTGGGTTGCATTGCCTCCACTCACCTATCACCTAACATGAAATTTTCTCAGGGTTATATCTTCGTTTGCTTTTGCCTATATATGTTATGTGTCCATCGACTATGTATAAATATAAATATTCTAGTGAATCAGTATGGTTGTACGATATATCAATGTATAAGCGAATCTAACTGGATAGTTCACATGTCTTAAATTAATGAAATTGCATGTAGTAGTATATAAAACCTACTCACATCTCCCAAATAATGATATGTGAAATGACTATGTATTACACTTCTGACTAGTTACACTGCTACTAAAATACATTGATGCATACATAAAAAAAGTCAATTTGCCTATTAAATTTAACATAATTGCATACCTTACATCTTCGGTGCTCTAACTCGCCAAATTGGATGCCTCACATTCTCTTGTGCATATAAGGTAACTATATCAACCTTAAATTACCTGAATTAAGAATCCATACCATTTGCTACCCAAATCATACAACCATTTGATTCATAATAATCATATCTTCCAATTCTCCCGTCACATGGCTATAAGCACCAATTCCCTTTTTTTTTTACGAGTGTCCTAATCAATAATAGAACATTACCAAATCAAAAAGATTAAAAATACAATTCATACAATTTTTTTACATGCACCAATTAACTTTCTTACCTCTTTTCCCTTTCTCTTCTCTTCCTTCTCTGATTTCCTCTATCGACCTCTCTGAATTCTTCTCCCCTCTTTTCCCTGCTTCCTAAATTCACCCGTACAAAATAGCCAAATCACTTTCTTCTCTCTCTACTCTAACCGGCCAACCCAACACTAGCACATAACTGAGTCCCCCACCCGAGCACCTTACCTCCGGCCAACCTCCATGACCAATTGCAGCTTTAGCTATCATCTCTCGATCAAATAAGCTAGGTATGCAATTATGTTAAATTCATGACCAACTGCACCTTACCTCCTCGGTCTGCTTGTTGAGATCGGCCAGTCCCTAGCTTCTTATGATGGTTAGTCTTGCAACATCTCTTGTACCGAGGTACTTTCTAGATGGACCTTCATCAGCATGCTAGTTTGAGCCTCTACAGGCAATCTCTTGAACATTAAATTCATCTTTGATTCTGATATGGCTACCACCTACCCTACTTTTGCCTCTATCGTGTTGGACTTGTTCATGATTACTTCCCATCCATGAACTAGCATATAAACACGTCTTTGAGGATAGTCTTCCATAACCTGTTGAAGGTATCTGCCGTTGTTGCCCATGACTCTGTTCTTGTTGTTTCATTTCTAGGTTCCGAGACTGCATCATTGGTGCCTCTACCATTGTGGAAATCAATGCCTTCATGAACTTTGTAATTGTCGCTCCCATCTCTGGGACGACCATCGATGTCCCTGTTGAATCATAGTAGGCAGTACCATCATTTTGAAAAACTATAGGCTTTGGCCTTCTTAGTCCTCTTTATCAAAAGGAGTTTATTGTTGCCCTTACTCTTGGACTCCGTAGCCTTAGGAGTTAATTGCATGCAGCCTAGGGATTTGTTGGTCGGATGACTTGAAAACTTGAATTGGAAATAAAAAATGATGCACGTGCTCTTCATTTTGTAAGTTTATTACATTTAATCCCGATCATGATGACAGGGCTAGGCTATGTTCGCCATATTACTGGGTTCTCTCAGATATAATCAAGTAAGCACCACGCTATTTAAGTTACATTGTTATTTCTTGAGAATGGAATTTGATGCTATAAAGCAAGAGAATAAATTTGTCCCAATTTTTAAAATATCTGGGAAGTTTTCTCGCACTTCTTGGTATCCTCTTATTTGGGTTTTCCAACACATTTGTATTATATTGAAGAGACTTACTGAAAGTAAGCACCACGCTATTTAAGTTACATTGTTATTTCTTTCGCGTTGTGTATCCAAGCTTCAGTTTGCTGCTTTAATCTTCTGCTTATGTCTGTCAATTAAAAAAATTGCTTAGTGCTTTAGATCTTCCCATTCCATTTAACTACTGCTGCAGATTTTTACATAACCTTCTCTGCCTTTTGCTCATTCTAAAATTGTCTGAAACAGGCAAATACTTATGAGGAGCTCCCCGAACGGCTCATTGGAGCTGCTCGTGTTTCGTGGCTAGAACATTCTTCTGCTATAGTTCCACAACTTGAGCCCAACACCTCAACTGAATAAGAGACATTAAAATTGTGATATTGCATCTCAAATTCCTTCAATCTTTTCTGGCTCGTTAAAATGCTTCATAAAATTGGTCTAAAGCATGATATGCATTATTCAACTCCAATGTTGCAGCATGGCTGGTCCTTGTCTGGCTCTTCTAAAGCAGAGTATCCATAGTGTATATATAACGTAGACAGGTAACATGTCCAGATAAGCTGTTACTGATAATAAGTAGTGTTTTAGAGCTTTGAATAATTTATTATATCTGCTGCACTGCAAAGATGGGAACTTTGGGCTTTTATTTTTTATATTTTTGCTTGTTCAAGTTTTGGAATCTGTTTGACAAACTAGCGACTTTGATGTAAAATGTAGCGAATTTTATTGATTGTACAAAATGATTGAAGGCCAATGTTGTTGACGAGGGAACAAAAAGGAGCAATTATAAATTATGTGAAATTATACAGTACAAAATTTGCATTCTTTTTTAATTAGGTTGCAGATCCTTCTAACAATATGTGAATTTGAAATGGGCTTTTATTTTCGACCACTAGAAATATAACTGTAGAAGTTTTATTTTTTTCTGAGAATGAAATGATTTGTTTAGCTTGCCTGCAGTCATATAAATGTACTCGTTTTATATATATTGTGTCTATTGTTCAGAGTGATAGTAAAATAGATGGAGATATTATTGATAGAATAAGTTAGATGGTTGAAGTAGATAAATGCTTTTCGACACTCCTCTCTCTCTCTCTCTCTCTTTCTCTCTCTCTCCATCTATCTTATCCCCTTTGTTCCGGTCATGAATCGAAAAAAAAGGTGCCCTTTTAACTCAGTGGTAGAGTAACGCCATGGTAAGGCGTAAGTCATCGGTTCAAATCCGATAAGGGGCTTTTTCCACTAAACTAAAATCCGAGTATTCATTTTTAAGCGGGGAATAGAAATCTTTTTGATATTTCTAAAAAAATGAGAACGACCACCATTATTATTAGAATGAGTTCTGATTAGGAGTCTTCCATCGCCGCAGGGGCAGAGAAATCGCCACTGTCTCGGCTGTGCTATCAGAGGCTCTGGGGAAGTCGGAATATGAGAGCACTCATCTTGCGGTGGGCTTTCTACTTAGATGCTTTCAGCAGTTATCCGCTCCGCACTTGGCTACCCAGCGTTTACCGTAGGCACGATAACTGGTACACCAGAGGTGCGTCCTTCCCGGTCCTCTCGTACTAGGGAAAGGTCCTCTCAATGCTCTAACGCCCGCACCGGATATGGACCGAACTGTCTCACGACGTTCTGAACCCAGCTCACGTACCGTTTTAATGGGCGAACAACCCAACCCTTGGAACATATTACATCAGAGAAACTTTCTTGACCAATAGGGTAGATCAAGAAAACAGCTGTAGCAGCCGCAATAGGAGTTGAATATGCAACAACAATCCAAGTGCGCATACCCAGACAGAAACTAAGTTCCCACTCATGACAAATGTAACAAGCTACACCAAGTAAGAAGTGTAGAACAATTTTTCCAGTGAATGGTTCAAATAATTTTATCCATATGAGTGTTCTACATCGAATAAATTCCCAATTATTCCTTTTTTATTTTTCTCATTTTTAAACCTTTTTGGTACTAACCTAGCGGTAGAAAGAGTACCATGCTATGCTGTGCCTGGACTTCAAACAATTGATCTTTAACCATGTAAAAGACCTCAACATTATTGGTTGATAGAGAAGAGAATCAAAGTTCATTTACCAATTAATCACGAAATGCTATGGTTCTTACATATGATTTCTGAATGAAATCCAATTCAGAAGTAATTCATCGAGATATAATAATGTGACAAAAGAATCGGATACCCTGACTCCAATTAGGGATTTTTTGGGTCCTTTAGGTAAATTTTTGTTCATCTTATTATTTAAGAACTTATAATCAAGTATGTTTAAAGAAATATTTTTTACTTGAAAAATTTCAACAGACTTTCCAAGTGCTTCAAGTACTTCCATTTCAATACTGATTCCTAGATGAAAATAGTAGTGTTTATTATTCCGATCCATGCAGTAACATCATTTGGAATTCATTCCATTTGAATTGGTGTTTTCTCCATCACAATTCTTGTGAAGAGGCATGGACAATAATTAGCCGTCGACAATTCCTTTATGAAAATTTGTAATAGAGCCCGACCACATTCTCCATAGGGCCCTCTTATATCTTCCTTCTCCGAGCTTAGGTTATGGGATAAGGAATTGAGGAGGTATCAAGTATCAACAACAACTGGTTTTATTGCGGGACAGCTCATGATGTTCATATCGATCTATTATGCGCCTCTGCATCTAGCATTGGGTAGACCTCATACAATAACTGTCCTAGTTCTACCGTATCTTTTGTTTCATTTCTTCTGGAACAATCATAAAAACTTTTTTGATTATGGATCTACTACCAGAAATTCAATGCGTAATCTCAGCATTCAATGTGTATTACTGAATAATCTAATCTTTCAATTTTTAAACAATTTCATTTTACCAAGTTCCACGTTAGCCAGACTAGTCAACATTTATATGTTTTGATACAACCCTAAAATTTATTTTCCCGATCTAAATCGACCAGTTTTTTCATGAAGATTTTTTTTTTTTCAGCGTGCTCTATTCGAGAATGGTAGGAGAAGAACCGACTCGGTATTGTAAAAAAAAAAAAGAGTGGAAGCAAAACTAAGTCAAGATGATATGAATCACCCCTTCTTCTTGCCCTAAGGATCTTATTACCATTTCCGAATGAACTGGAGCTACTTTTCTTTTTCATTTCCATTCCAGAGTTCTTATGTGTTTCCACGCCCTTTTCTTAGGAACACAATAAAAAAGGAGGAATGTAGGTAGTGGTTATGACCGATTTGATAGAAAAGAAGGGATAATGTCTCTTTTCATTGGGGATTTCCTGGAGTAAATCGTCGTATCTTCCTTTGTTTCTTTCTAAAAGATATCCTATCAATCATAATGGAGGTGAGAGAGGGTCTTTTTCCTTGTCGTGTCCTTTATATGGAAATTAGGGGCCAAAGAGCCATTCCCTTGACCCGTACTGATGAGAATTTGACTCCATGAGATCCAAAGACTCAATTCTTACACAAAAAACAAAAATAGGAAAAGAATCATAGGTTCGATACCTTGTTCTTGTTAGAGTTATATGCTTTTGTTATATAAATCGTGCTTCATAGAAATCTCAGATAGAATCGACGAATGAAATAGGTTTATTAACAAATTACATCACGGATACAAAATGAAAAAAAAAAAGCATTGGCTTCCCTCCCATATCTTGTGTCTATCTATTTTTGCCCTGGTGGGTTTCTCTCTCATTTAAGAAATGTCTGTAAACTTAGGTTCTTGATTGGTGGAATACCAGGACATCCGAGATCATGAATGTTTGGAATCCATATTATGCAAGGAGACATTACTTTTGCTAATTCAAATTGAAGGGTGATATCAAATCGGTCTATTTTCTATGTCATATACATAGTTACTTCATTCGTCATAGTTAGCAGCTCCGTATCAATATCAAGGTCATCATCACTATCATTAATATCATCACTATCTTTAATATCAATATCATCAATATCGATATCATTAATAAGATAACCTTTAGGCTTGTCATCCAGGAATTTGTTCGAAAATATCGTAATGAAAGAAACATAGGAGTTTGTCGCTAGGTATTTGATCGAATAGGATCGTCCAGTTCCTATAGAACATATCACTAAAATACCTCTAGAAGGGGATAGGGCTAAGCAGAGCGAAAAGGGTTTTCCATGAGGAGATGGGGAATGAAAACTATTAGCCCCACACGAAGTTTGTGAATAAGTGATTGTCTGATAATGAGTAAGGAATATCCATCTTTCTACTAAATAGGATCTATTGAACTCATATTTCATTAGATCCTTTTGATGAATGTCAACTAAGTATCGTAAGGAAATTGATCCTGGTTGTTAAATCATTTGATAACCAGAAAAAAAAAATCGGTCCGAATTTATTGCGGGAATGAGTTGGAAGATCCCAAACTAAAAACAATGTTATTTGCTAGCAATAACATAATGGAGGCAGTCAATCAATATAGATTGATCCGAAATCTGACTCAAATCCAATACAGCACTATGGGTACATAAGAAATGTATCAAATTGATTCTTTTTAATGAATAGATTCGGATTGAAGAAGTAATTTCACTCGATTATTATCAAACTGACTGCAATATTTTTCTGTCCGTGAGGATCCCGCCAGAGCGCCTTCTACTTCTAATAGTAATAATAGTAATAGGCCATGAACTAGATCAGAATCATTCTCAACGAATCCATAAGAAGTGATCCAATCTTTTTCATTATCTCTGGATGAAGACCAAAGATCTTGAGCGACCGATCTTATAGAACAAATCAAAAGATAAAGAAGTTTCCATCTTTTTGGCCTTAGCTCCATGGAATAATATGCTACTACTGAAACATGAAAGAATTGAAATTGTTGAGTCTAATACTTAGGTTGTTAAGCCTAAGTGAATGTCCCAAGGCTACCAAGAGGGGGGTTGAATTGGTAGTTTAAAAAACTAAGTTAAAATTAAGACCCCTTTTTTTGCAAGCTTCAAAAATTTTAAGGTATCTCATGCTGATTTTAATTTGAAGTCTTCGTATTCTGGAGTTCTTTTTCCCTGAAATGTTAGTACACACAAGAGCAAATACAATTCTTCCAAAAAATGTTAGGAGATAACTACACATTTGAACAATATTGTTTGGAATCATCAAAACTTCATAAGTTGCAAAAATGTAATGCATGCAAATAGCAACTATCTTAACAGAAATCTTAGATCACTATGTGTGGATGGTATGAATTGCCTAAACAGGAATTCTAGAATGGCGAAAGAGCCTATTATGCGTTACATCAATCAATTTCTACTAATGAAACCATGCAAATCCATTGAAAAATACAATAAAACTAGAAGTGATGTGGATCATTCAAGAATCGAAGTCGATTTGCTTTATAAAAAGAAGATATCAATGAACTTCTATGAAATGGTTTAATGGGATTCATCCAATTGTCTCGATCGTAGGATATCATTGATAAATATGAATCTGTGTTATCAAAGGATTTCCTGCGATTCTTTCTAATATGGAATGAGTCAAGCACCCGCTTTGGTATCTTTTTGAACACAAATGATAATATTGTTCATCCATTGATAAAAAATCCATGATTGTTTTTGTCTCTAGCATAACCAGTTGTTGAAAAGGGGGGAGGGGGGGTAGGGGGGGGAGGAATGGCCGATACTACATGAAGGATTCCTCTTTGGTTGATAGGTATTGTAACTGGTATTCCTGTGATTGGTTTAATAGGCATTTACTTTTACGGCTCCTATTTCGGGTTGGGTTCATCTCTGTAATACTTTAATAATCATATTGTCTCTCTAAAACTTTATAAAACATATATACCACACACACACACACACACACACACACACACACACACACACACACACACACATATATATATATATATATATAGACAATTTTTAAAATTGCATAATTGGGTATCGAGATTTTTTTTGTTTGTGAGGCGTGGAGTAAGCCTCAAGACGGTTTGAGGCGTGAGCCTCGAAATAATAAGTTGCGTAAAGTGCAAATAAATGTTAAAAGTGATTTTTATATAATATCCAAATAATATGTTGAAAGATGATATATTATTTTTCTATTGAACTATGAAGTAACACATTGACATACATATGGAATAAAAATTTGCATAAAATGTAAAGTGGCTACTGATAAATTGTATGAAATTTAATAAAAATATAATATTATTTGAGAAAAAAAAAAGAACATAAAAGTATCATGTAAGATTAAGTCAATTACAAATTCTTTCTTTCTCAATTTCCTATTCATCTACATTTAATTTCTAATACTCCAAAATTTTTAGAAGAGGTGGTGGTGGTGATGGTGTGTGGCTTTCAAGTGATCCTTAACGATGGCTATGATGGTGGTGGGTGCGGAGGAGGTGACAAACTGGAGGTTGAGGCAGTCGAGAGAAGGTTGTTGCTACTCGGGGGGTGATTTGTTCGGGGTTTTACTTTAAGATTTATTTAAGTTTAAATAAATAAATATATATAGGGTGAGGCATAAGCCTTACACTAGCGAGCCGAGGCGAGGCTTAAGGCGGGCCTCAACCAAGCTGAGGCGCAAGCCTCAAAAAAAAAAAAAAAAAAAAAAAAAAAAAAAAAAAAAAACTCGAGTCTTGTGTTTTTCACTTGATTTGTGCTGAGGTGGGCCTCAATGTGAGTCTCATATTGCACAATTTTAAACAATATATATTGGTTGTTAGATTAATTTTTTTTGTAAATTGCAATTATAATAATATTTAAATAATTGCTTTGTTTGGATTATAATGGCCCACACGAAAGGTGTTATTACAAATTTTTTGATGCCATTTTAGATTTTTCATAAATTTCAATTGAAATAGTTAATCAGATATTGTTAAAATTGAATTATTTAAATATTTCTCATTTTTTAATGAAATTTTATATTTTATTTTTTCGTAGTGAAGTTTTAGGTAATAATGATGACTTATCAATCATTTTTGTTGTTGAAAAAAAAGGTGAAAAATTCATGTTTCAAAACATTTTATCTATCTGATGTATTATTAAACAATTACTCAAAATAAAATTATGTAACATGAATTCTACTTGGTGTTTGAGTATTTAGGTTGCATGTGTACGAGATAAACATTTTGTATTTTGATTTACTAAAGTTATTTGTTTGATTGTAAAATATTATAACAATAATAACAATAAGTCTTGATCTCATGTAAGGTTGGCCACATAAATTCTTATTCTTCATTTTGTTTTATTAAGAATGAAATTCTCATTTAAATTTAATAAAAATATCATTTCAAATATATGTAACTGTCTCTTTAGGTATATTTTATCTTTCTTAACATAAGCTGGATCTAATGCTTTTAGTCTTGCAATTGGTCATCAGAAGGTTGATGTATTATGTAATCAACCCATTTAAGATGACTCTCTCTAATCTTATCTGTCGTTGGAGCTACTCCAACCTCTTTATGTATGTACGCATTTCATTTTCTATCTCTATGATTAAAGCCACTTACCCAACTGAGCATTATCATTTCTATAACGGTTAATTTTATGCTTCTTTTTTTATTGGCTAACATTTTGTGCCATAAAGCTTACAAGTCTCATCAACATCTTATAAAAAATTTTCTTTAAGTTTGAGGGTTACTTTTCTATTTTACAACAAACTCAATGCATTCCTCCACTTCAATCATCCAACTTGAATTCTATTAATAATATCCTTATCTATTTCACCATCGCTTTGAACAATATACCCAAGATATCTAAAATGTGTACTCTTTTTAACGAATTGATCACCCAATATCACATTCCCACCACACGATCTATTATTACTTAAAATTATATTCTATGTATTTGGTTTTAGATATAATCAAAAGAAAACTTTAAGACTTTAATATTAATCTATGTAATTTAAGTCTACTTCAACTCCCTCTCTAGTCTTATCAACAAGATCTAGTGGTGATTCAACCACGTTTGCTTGAGCTAGCCATTGAGTAGAAACGAGTGAAGAAAAGTGTAGTGAAGAATGTTTGAGTGAATTGAGCATGTTTCCCCTCTAATTTATAGAATTTTTTACTATTCGATTTAAGATCATACAATATGATCAAATAATTATTTCGTTTGGATGACCGATCAGGAAAAGGTGGTTAAATAGTACAGTATGATCAGGATTATATTGGATGATATGAAAGAAATATGTTCGTCCCGAGTGGTCATCAATACAACCTTTGAAGAAAAGCATTTTATAGTACGAATGGACATTCATACACTACGAATTATAATAATATCATATTGACCGAGTTAAATTCATACCAATCCATTTAGCCATGTGGATCATATAGTACAAAGATAGATATCAAACCATATGAATGTCAATAATATCATATCAAACAACTTGAATTCTTGGATGATCAGTGACATGTGTATCATACAATATGATTAAATTATCATATAATATGATGTGTAGAGCAGTGATCAGATCTGGATTGTTGATTAAACATAGGGCTGTGATCTGTTCATTTTGTGATGATCGTATAGTATGATTTGGAATCGTATAGTACGAAAAAAATTACACATTTTGGGAATTCAGTGAGACAAGTGTGTGAAGATTAGGAAAATCCTTAAACTAATCAAGCATGAATGTCTATAACACCAAGTTTTGTCCTCAAGGTACTAAATGTGTCATAGGCTAGTAGTTTTGTTAATATGTCTACCCATTGATCTCCTATAGCTATATGGTGCAATTCTATATCTACTTCGGCTACATGATCTCTTATGAAGTGATGTCTAATGTCTATATATTTTGTTTAAGAGTGTTGAATTAAATTTTTGGATATGCTAATTGCATTAGTATTGTCACACATAATTGGGATGGATCCTACAAGTAATCCAAGATCTAAAATTTGATGTTTCATCTATAAAACTTGTGCAACACAACTCCCTGCTATTATATATTCTACCTCGGCCATGAAAAGGGCTACAGAATTTTTCTTTCTACTAGACCAGGAAAATAATGATTGTCTTATGAATTAACAAGTTTCAGAGGTACTTTTCCTATCTACCCTACATCCTACAAAATCAAAATCTAAATATCCTAAGATTTTAAAGGAGTTGTTGTGTTTAGGATACCGAATTCTTAGGTTTGGAGTGCCTAATAGATAAAGGATTCTCTTGACCATAGTTAAGTGAGACTCTTTTGGGTCAGATTAGAATCATGTACAAAAGCACACACTAAATATTATATCCAGTATACTAGTTGTTAAATAAAGGAGAGATCCAATTATTCCTCTATATTTTTTCTAGTGAACTGATTTCACATAAATTTGAATAATGAGAATTTCATCTTTTACCCTTTATAGGAAGAGGGTGGTGTTTACACTACACTTAAAAAAAAATCCTCTATCTTGTAAGAATGAGCTAAGTCTTTCATACTAGGCTCTAGGTGCTTTCTTTAACCCATTCAGTGCTTTTTTAATTTGAATATATGATTTAGGAATTATGAGTTTTTAAATCCGGGGGGTTGCTCAATATAAACATCCTATTAGCTCACTCCATTTAAAAAAAAACACTTTTAATATCCATTTGATACTATTTAAAACTCTTGAAGCAAGCAAAGGCTAAGAACACCCTTATGACTTCTAATCTAGCTACTAGGGCAAAGGTTTCTTCAAAGTTTATGCCCTCAATTTGGTTATACCCTTAGCTACTTATCTGACCTTATTTCTTACTATGGTTCATGAGTCATTCACCTTATTTTTAAAGACCCACTTTGTTCCAACCACACTCTACTCTTTAGGTCTCTTAACTAATTCTCATACATTATTCATAGTAAATTGGTTCAACTCTTTTTGCATTGCTAGGATCCAAAATTCATCCCCTAAACCTGATCTATACTCGTAGGTTCTTTCATAAAGATAAATGCTGAATGACTAACCTCTTTCCTAAGCCCGTGCCTAGATCTTACACCTTATGATGGGTCTCCTAAGATTAACTCCTTAGGATGACAAGATGAATATCTCCAATCTCTAGACAGTTGTTCCTAAGGTTCTACCCTATCTCCTATGGTAATGGTTTCTACCCCCTGAATGGCCTCTATAAACATTATGCAGGCCTTACCTATAGACGAATAACCTAAGAAGACACCTTCGTCATCTTTGGGATCAAATTTTCCTAAGGGAGATTTCCCATTGATTAAGATAAAACATTTGCAACCAAAGACAAGCAAATGGGAAAGATTTAGTATTCGACCCTTAAGGAGTTCATAGGATATTTAATCCAACTTCGATCTAATGTTTACCTTGTTTAAAACATAACAAGCAATATTCACTACTTCTGTCCAAAAGTATCTAGGAAGAATGTACTCAGCTAGCATTGCCCTAGCAGCTTCTATTAAGGTTCTATTCTTTCTCTCAGCTATCCCATTTTGCTGAGGAGTCCTAGGGGCAGAGAAGTTATGCTCTAATCCTATCTCTTGACAAAAAGATTCAAATTTTTCATTGTGAAACTCTCCATCATGATCACTATAGACTGTTGAGATTTCATATCCTTATTTCCTTGAATCCAAGTAGAGAAAGTTCTAAATTTCTCAAATAACTTATTCATATGTGCTAGGAATCTTACCTAAGTGAATCTAGAGAAGTCATATGAAATCACAAAATCATAATTTTTCCCACCTAGGCTAGCTATGCTAACGGGTCCAAATAGGTCCATGTGAAGGATTTCTAGTGGCCTAGATATTTCACATCCTTGATTGAATGAAATGATGATTTTACTTATTTTCCTACTTAGTAGGCATCGCATAGATAGTCTTTAGTGAAGTCTAACTTAAGTATGCCTCTAACAAGATTTTTTTGAGTGATATTCCTAAGTATTTTCATGCTAGCTTGACATAGTGTCCTATGCCATAGCCAAGAGCTATCCATTATTATTTTTAAACACAATGAATTTGAATTTTTAATGCAATTAAGATCTAAAATATAAATATTATTTATCTATTTTCCTTTTAACATAAGGTTATCATCTAAGCTAATCAAGCACTTGTTAGAAAGAATTTTATGTCAAATCCTTTGTTACATAATTGACTAATACTCAAAAGATTATGCTTTAAACCATCAACTAATAAAACATTTTCAATTAAAAAGTTTTTAAAATTCTAATGATACATGAGCCCACCACTTTCCTGGTGGTATTGTACCCTAAAGTCACCTTGCCTCCAATCCTAGTTTCCAGTGTAATGAACTTCTTTATGTCTCCAATCATATGACTTGAGTAGCCACTATCCAAGTGTCACATACTCTCACTAAGACTTTTGTGAGAGAATCCCTACAATGTCATTCAAAGGTTTGATTTGGGAACCAAAGTGAGTTTGGGCTCCTCCTTATGCTTGGATTAATGAGATGTATGCATGCTATGCTGTGATGGATGCAATTCAGGTCTCCACACAAGATGTGTCATATGGTGAATCATGCAAGTATATGTTATGTGACCTAGCATGCCACAATAGAAGCACCTAACATCGGGAAATGGGTTCACTAAGCTATGTGGATGGTGATGCCTCTTCTTAAAGTTATGTGATGCATCCAATGGTGATGGGTTGTTTGTTTGAGCTAATGGGGATGATGGTTTATTATTTTTAGGTGCTGTAAGTTTTTCTTGTAGAGCTTTATTTATATATTGATAGGCTGCCACTTTCACTTTTATATAATGCTCACTATTATCTATTTCACATACAAGTTCATCCAATTCATTATATTCTTTTTTAGTTTAATATGCGATGTTTTCAAGGTATTATGTGCATAAGAAAAACTCAATATGCTTCTTATTTAATGTATCAAATTCATCAGGCAGGGACATGCGATCTCTATCTAAATCAGAATATTCTTTAACTAAATTAGCATGCTCAGTTTGTAAAGTATTAAATTCAATGTTAAGGTTAGCATGCATTTTTTTTAACTTTCTATACTAATCATAAAATTTTTCAAAAATAACAAACAGTTCTTCATATGAAAGTTGACATACCTCGACTTGATCCGATTGATTAAGATTATCATTAGCCATTAAACACAAATTCATTACTTCATCCTCTGCTTCTTCTTCTAACTATTCTGAGGCAGAGCCGGCCCAAAATACCTTTTGTATCTTTAGCTTGCCTTTCTTATACTTTGACTTCTCCTTGCCCTTCTTCTTGGTTGGATGGGTCTTTACGTTGGGGCAATAAGCTCGAAGGTGACCTAGTTTTTTGCACTCAAAGCAAATGATATCAGATGTAACTTTAGTATTCTTTGAGCTTTTACATTTGTTCAAATTGTTTTGATGACACATTTGTTTCTTTTTTCAGAAAATTCTTGAATTAATGAGTCATCAAGGCTACATAATCATTTTTATCTACTGCAGAACTGTCACTTTCTGAATTATTTTCTTTTAGAGCTACTGTTCGCTCATTCTTCTTTTCTCTTGCATCATTTTTCTTTTGATTCACTCCTTGCTCTTAAGCAATGAGTGACCCAAGAAAATTGTCAATTGAATAAATATTTAAATCTTTGGACTCAGTAATTGTAGTCATTTTAGCATCGTAAGAACATGGTAAACATCTTAAAATTTTATTGACTTTTTAAGAATTTGATATCTCTCTACTTAGTGTATACAAGGATGTCACTATTTAGGTGAACCTAGTGTACATGTCGAATATAGTTTTACTAGATTTCATACAAAAGAGTTCGTAGTTATGTAATAAAATATTTAATATAGAATGTTTAGTCTCACTGATTCCTTCATACGTGATACACAGTCTATCCCATATCTCCTTACCAGTAGTAGATGTGGACACTTTTATGTAGTTTCTGATTTCAATGCGCAAAAAAAATAATTCAAGTATTTTGCATTTAAGCACGCAAGTTCCCTATCCTCATTATTCCATTCACTAAATAATATTTGAGTTTTAATGCCATTCAAAAGTTTAAAAGGTTCAGTGTAACCCTCTTGTACCAACATCCACATGCAGTATTCTATAGATTGTAAAAATGTAGACATTAGAATTTTCTAGAAAATAAATGGTATGTTGTCAAACAAGGATGGATGATTTATGAAATAATCCTCCGCAGTATTACGATTACCAAAATGTGCCATGATCAATTTTCTCAAGGTTTTCTAAAATACTATTTTTGAGACTCCGCTTTGATACCAATTGAAAGTACGAGATGTGCCAAGAGGGGGTGAATTGATATTTTTAAAAAATTTAATCATAAATAGGAGTTCAATTTTTGTAAATTTATGTTTATTTTAAAAGACGACTTAATTAATACGAAGCACAAACTAGTGATTAAATAACGATTGCAACAATAGTGAATTAAATAACGATTGCAACAATAGTGACAAAATTTTAAATCACACAAAAAAATATTAAAATTAAATTTTAAACAAGCAATTATAGCAATGTTAAATGCAAGAAAAATAAAATGCGATAAATGGAAAAAGTACACTAGGAATTTTTATAGTGGTTCAATCAACCTTGACCTACGTACACTCTCCGGAGTCCTCCACTCTAATATTTGTTCTACTCAAAAGTAACTCTCATTTTGCTCCCACAGTAAGGCAGAGAAGCCTTTACACAAACTAACTTTCACCTTCCCCGGTGTGGCGGAGTGCCGGACGATATGTCACCCTCCAGGTGACGGCATCAGACCTTCTTATTTTTCTCAATCCTGGAGAAGGCATAGAACCTTAGAGGACTTTGACTATGAAGTCTCTCCCCCTAGAGAGCTCCCCCAAGACTCACCCGAGCCATAAGAGGAGCAAGTGTGTAGCAAGCTCGAAGCAACCGTATGATCCCCTCACTCCTTCTCCCTCATACATAAACTCACCTTCTCCTTCCTCTCATAAGCCCTAAATCTTTTTAAAAAGCTCCCTATCAAGTGTTTCTTCAGTTGTTACATTCCTCCTCTCTATTTAAAAAACAAAAGCATTGATTATATAACATGCTTCAAGAAACCCTAAAATTCAATTTAGCTATTTCTGTTCATACAATATGATCAGTTCAAAATAGTTTTCATCCTGGTACGAAGGAGTATGAACATGTAACAATTTTCCAATACATCCTACAAAATTATAGAGATATTGTCGTGTATGTTATACTATATTTCTTCTATTTGTACAGGATGAATGCTGGGACGACCAAACTTCATCTATGTTCATCGTCTGGTATGATCTAATTTATACAATATGATTAATTAAAATTATACAGGTCATCTTGTATGATGTACTAATCATATAGTATGATTAGTTTAAAAATTAAGGTTTCATCCGGTACGATCTTTGGTATGACCAAAAATAGCCTCGGTTATCGTATGGTATGATCAAGATCATACATTATGATTAGAACAAAATTAAAGGTTCATTTTCTTTGAACTTTGGTACGATAAAACATCATCTCGATTCATCGTATGATACGATTACGGCTGTATAGTATGATCACCAATCATTAATTAAGCCTTGATTTAATTAACAAATCATGGGGGTTATTTTTAGCAAGTTTTTAAATATTCTTACAGTGCGATTAGATCGTATAATACAATGTGTTCAAAATTTAAATATTAAAAACTTGCTTAAATTAATCTGGTGGCTAGGGTTTTGGGTTGAAAAGGAATTGTATTGTACGATCACTATCGTACAGTACGATTAGTTCACAGAAGATAGCCATTAAGCCATAGTGTATCATACAGTATGATTTAAAATCGTATAGTACGATCTACATAAAAAATAAATTTTTTCTTGAAAAATAAACTCTCCCCCTACACATGTGTGCATGGTCACTCAGTTTGCAAACACTTTTTGTGTCCAGACTCAAGAAATAAGGAAACAAAGAAAATACAAAGTTACAGACTCCTTCACATCCTATTCTACATAGTCTCGAGTTTTTTTGTTATCTTTAACAATGTGTGATCTCCCTGAAATGTTAGTACTCACATACAAGAGTAACATTCAAAATATTTAATGAAGAATAAGATAATTCAATCAACATTGTTTGTCATCATCAAAATCTCAGACTAGGGGGTCATAGATTGTAACATTTGGGTCATTTTTAGTTAACGACCCAAATCAAAAAGTTGATCGGGTAGAGATAGGTTACCTTTTGCCTATCTAAATTTTAAATAATTCAAAGTTTTAGGATTTTTTTGTTCGAATTTATAATTTACATTTACAAAAAATATAGTTTTCTTAGATTCTGATAAATTTCATGTGTGTAACTTTTGATATGTTGTTGGTACAATTATTCTAGGCATTTTGAGTATTTATTTGAATTTTTTTATTGGATGATTTTGGAAAATAGTGATTTTTATCAATCTAGAAATTCATTTTGATATCTAAAAATAATACTTTAGTTCAATTAAATCTTCATAATACTATTATACACAATCTATGATAATTGGTAGAATTATGAAAATAATAATTTTGGTGAATTATAGAATACAAGGTGGGAAATTATTTTGTTAGCTGTTGGAGCATTTTTTGTAAAATTTAATATTAACACTATAGTCACTTCAATAGTATAAAATACACTTTATTTTCAATATATATGTTCAAAATTTTTAAAATGTGAGAAAAGAAGGGAATTTTTTTGCGGTGAGAATACATTATGTTTAGAGAGAGAAGGTCTAAGATTTTAGAGAGAGAAAATGCTAGTTTTTTTTTTCAAATTTCCTTTGAGGGTTTTTTGACGGGACTTCAGATGGCGGCGGATGTTCGCCGGAATTTTAAAATCAGTGGTGCTGGTGAAGCTCGTCATCCATCCTCTGGTGGTGCGACGATCTTAGCTCGATCGTTATCGACTTTTAGCGATGGAGCTAAGGTATTTTGTTAAACCAATCTGCTCAGGAGGCGATATTGAAATTAAAGAATGGAAAATCATTGGTAATCAATGAAGGATGTCTATTGTCTTCAAAGAAATTGATTCCTGATATTGGAAAAGGGAAGGAGGTTTTGATTGATAAAAGTTTTAAAGTGGCAAAGCAAACTTTCAAAGACTTGTCTGGTGATTTAATGGTGAATAATAAGGCTTCGATTTCTGGTTCTAAGTTATGCATCAATGGTGTTTATGAAAATTTGCCGTCGAATGAGAGTAATAAGGATTTCAAATCTAAGAAAGTGTCTTCTTTAGATAAAGCTAATTTTGATAAGATTGTCTCTGGTCCCTTATAAAGTGAATTTATTGTTCCTATGAAGAGTAAGATTGACGCTGAATCCATAAATGTTAATCATGTGGCAGGTGACATGATCTCTGTTCGACAATGTGATTTTGGAGAGAGGGATTATTCTAGCCTCAATGTTGTTTCTGAAATGACTACAAAAGAACCAACCGACAAGGTGTTGCAGAATGTGTGGAGGAAAAGAGAGATATCCGTGTTTCAGATTTAGACGATGATCATTATTTTTTAGACGATGGTGATATGGTGAAGCTACATATGCAGAATGAAGTGGACAATACAAAAAAATTGCAAAATGCTTTAGTGATCAAAGTCTTTGGGGATAATGCCCCTCTTCATGTGGTAAGTTTGGAGCTTAGAAGACAGTGGCCTCAGTTTGGCATATTTCACTTTACTGTGTTAGGTAATGGATGGAATTTATGTGCTTTTAGTGACGAGCAAGCTGTAGAATTAGTTTTCAATAGTGGACCTTGGTAATTTAATGGACATATCATTGGTTTGGACAAGTGGTCACCAATATTTTCTCCTTCTTTGAAAGGGTTATCAGCCTCTGTATGGATTGGAACTCAATCTCCCACTTCAGTGCTGGGATGAAATCAATGTGTGTAGGATTTCATCAAAGGTTGGCTCCCCATTTTTAATTGATGGAAGCATGTTTCAATGGAGCAGGAAAGAGTTTGCTAGAATTTGTGTGCATATCAAGTTAGAGAACAAGATTCCCCTTGGTGTTTGGGTAGATCAGGGTGCTCGGGCAAATTCTTTCAAAAAATTGAGTATGAAAGGATATCTACTTCCTATTTCAACTGTGACAGGATTGGACATTTGAAACATAACTGTCCAGAAAAAAGAAGGTTCAATGTGTAAGACATTCCAAAGCAATGGGAGAGTGTTGTGTAAGTATTCATGTAGAATCTATCTCTTTTAACAACTGCAAGGTGTATGAGGATAATTATGTTGCTGAGGACAATTATGGACCTTAGGTCCATGTAAATTATGGGAACAATAAATTCAAAAATCTTGGAGTTAGAAGACCCACGGTGAGGAATGCTGGTCTAAATTTGATGAAGGCAGTGAATGAAGGTGTTAAGGAAATTGGTTTGGTGGATGTTGCTAAAGGGAAAATTGTGATGGGCGTTGCTATGGAGGATGTTCATTCTCCTCCTATAGTGGTTGCTGTAGCTCAAAATTTAAATTCTAAAGAAATGGTGTGGTGGATGCTCTTATATTGGATGCAACTGTTGGAGATGGCTCAGAACAATTGTCCAAATCGATGTTTACTAGTGGTATGGATTCTAAAGCTCAAAATCTTCCTTCTGACATTAATAAATTTAATGTGTTAAATGAGATAGGAGAAGAGGGGGAGATCCTTCAGGATTATATAGATGGGATTTCTTCGGTTGAGATTGATAAGGGGGAAATTGGTGTGGTTTCTCCGAATGACAAAGGTGGGCTAAGGTGGAAGATGGCTGTAAGGAAGAAAATTCTTCTTGTGTGAAGAGGAAGCTATCGAAAGAACTTAGAGGACTAGGTCCTATTAAGTTGTCTCTTAGAAATAGAAAATTGGATGGGGATATGAAAGATAAGGCGGGGAATCTTCCCCTCTTTATAATTAATGGCTTTGATTATTTTTTTGAATTGTAGAGGAGCTAGGAAGAGACAAGCTTCTCTATATCTTAAGGAGGTTGTTAAGGAGCATGGGGTTTTTTTGGTGGGTTTGTTGGAAACCAAGTTGACTTATTCGGATAGAAAGGTAATTGATGATTTAATTAGTGTGGATGGGATTACTTTCACGTTCCTACAAATGGGTTAGCTGGAAGAATTCTAGTGATGTGGAAGTCTTTAGTGGCTTCCTTTTAGGTTTTACACTCTTCTTATCAAGTTGTTATTGGTGAGTTGAATGTGACTAATAAAGGATTATGGAGGGTTTCAATTGTTTATGGGAGCAAGGATGTGTATAAAAGGAGGGAATTTTGGAGGGAGCTGGAGGATTTATCTACTAAAGAAATTCCTATGGTTGTTAGGGGGGGATTTCAATTGTTTGTTAGCCAAAGAAGAGAAAAGAAGGGGCAAGAGATTTATATTCTCTCAAGGTCCTAAGGATAAGAAGTATTTTTGATCAACAATGATCTTCATGAAGTTGGATGTATTGGGCCCAAATTTACTTGGTTTAATAATAAGGTGGGCAGAACTCGAATTCTAGAAAAAATGGATAGGTGTTTCCTAAATTCAGCTTCAATCAATTCATCACATCATTTGTTGGTTAAGCATCTTACAAGAATTGCTTCAGATCACTGTCCTGTTTTGTCATATCTTCTAGAGATCAAGCCTTTGGCTAAAAAAACTATTAAGTTTGAGAACGTTTGAGCTTCCTTTCTGACCTCATATACTGTGGTAAGGAATGCTTGGAGTAAGAAGGTGGTTGGGAACTGTTCTGAAGTTCTTAATATGAAGTGCAGGAGAGATATGAAATTTTTGTTTTTTTGGAGCAAAGCCAAGATGAAGAATTTTACTATTATGAAGGATAGCCTGTTGAAAGAGATTTTGGAGTAGCAATTGAAGGAATCAAATATGGGGTATCATTTGGATGAAGACAGTTGGTTGCTTAAGGTGTAGGTTTTAAAGCTGAATTCTACCTTGGCTCGGTTGAATACTTGGTGGAGGCAACGTGCTGAAGTCAAATGGATGTTGGATGGTGACACTAATACCAAAATTTTCCAATCTTTTTCTAGTGCAAGGAGAAATTCAAAATAGATTTTTAAAGTTGATGATGAGCATGGATCATTGGGGAAAGCCCAAAATTAGATTGAAGATATTTTTATTCATTTATTTAATAGTAATTGGAAAGAAAGAGATTGTGTGCTTGAAGGTTGGCCAACTCCTTTACAATCTCTTGATGATACTGAGAGAACATGGCTGAGTAAAGCTGTTTCTTGGGAGGAGGTGGAGGGTGTTGTTTCTCATGCTAGTGGTAGTATTGCTCTGGGCAATGATGGTATAACATATTCCTTTATTAAAGCATACTAGGGAATTATTAATATAGATTTTTGGAATGCCGTTATACAGTTCTTCAACTATGGCAGTTTGGATGAGGAGTGGAAGGAAACTTTAATTATGCTAATCCCAAAAGTGATCAATCTAATGACTCTGACCAACTATAGGCCTATTAGCCTTTGCAAAATCGTGTATAAGGTAGTTGCCAAAGTTATTTTGAATAGATTGGTACATGTTTTGCCTAAACTAATCTCGAAAGAACAAGTGGCTTTTCTTAAGGGGAGATCTATGTAAGAACATGTGCTGGTTGCTCAAGAAATGTTCTATAAATTCAGATTTTCAAAATCTTCTAATGGATTAGTCTCTTTCAAGATTGATATGGAACAAGCTTACGGTTGCTTGTGTTGGGATACATTGAGAAAGGTTTTGGAGTATTTTGGTTTTGCTAATATGTTCTCAAAACTTATTATGGAATATGTGAAGAATCCAAAGTTTTCTTTTATCATTAATGGCATATCGATTAAGTGGATCAATGGTAAGAGTGGCTTTCATCAAGGTTGCCCTTTATGACCTTATTTATTCATTCATTTCTCTCAACTTCTTTCCTATATACTGATACAGAGAAATAATTTTATTGGTATTCGTACTTATCCTAATGGTCCATGAATTCAGAGAAGTAATTTTATTGGAATGTTGAACTTGAATATAATAGTGAACACGATTTCTAGAGTGACAATGTGCTAATTTCTAGAGAGAAAAAATGATTTTCAAAAAATATTTTGGCGGTGAAGAGACGGAGACCGATGGCGACGGATGATCGTCGGCTATTAGCTGGTGATTATCCAAATGGAGTTCGACGATCTGCAAAATTCAAAAACAAAATTCTCCTCCGGCTTTTGGAACTGGAATCAACCCAAGGGCTGACGCAAGGATTTCTTCATATGCTAAACCTTTGACGATCAATGAAGGAGGGAAGACATAAACAAAACCTTTGCCATTTGCAGGCAAAGGTAAAGGAATTGCTTTCCCAGAAGATCCAAAGTTGCTCAATTTTAATAAATTTGACTCGCCTGTGTTGACGGAAACAAAGGAAATAGGATTGAAAGATGCTGGATTTCAGGAGAAATCAGATAAAAACAATTCAAAGAGAAAAATTGTTGAGATCAAATTTATGCAGAGGCCCTGGTATTTTGAGGGCAAGATTTAAGCTGACTTGGCTTGGAAATGGATGGTGTTTGTGCTTATTTGAAGATGAGGAAGCAGTGGAATCGGTTCTTGCTAATGGACCTTGGTTTGTGAAGGGTAACATTATTGGAGTGGATAGATGGAGCCAATCTTTCTCTCCCAATTCGTTGAAAGGCCTGACTGCACCAGTTTGGGTAAGAATGCCAAACTTACCTCTTCACTGTTGGGATCCTATAAATGTTTGTAGGATTGCCTCAAAGGTTGGTAAACCTTATTTTCTTGATGAAAATATGTTTCAATAGGGGAGACGTGAGTTTGTAAGGATTTGCGTTCAGATAAAACTTGAAGAATCTCTTCCGCTTGGAGTTTGGGTAGAAGGAAATTCTGGTAAATTTTATCAAAAAGTCGAATATGAGAAGGTGCCTAATATTTGTTTTGGTTGTGATAAAATTGGGCATGACAAAACTAATTGCCATGAGAAGGTTGCTGTGAAGTCATCATCAAAAAGTCTAGATGCTCATGAACGCATTGTGAAGGACCCTTGTGTTATTCCAGTCAAAGATAAAGTGGGTGATGCATGTACAGATGATGACAGTGGATATGGACCTTGGATCCATGTTAGATATGGAAGAAAGATTTCTAGTGGGATTTGGCTATCGTGGGAAGAATTTTGTAGCTGAAAAGACTTCAAACAAGTTCAGTCTGAATCAGGGGAACAAGCAAGTATTCAGAAGAAGATTAGTGACAATGTTGGAAATGTGGAAGCAAATAAGCTATTGGTTCATGTTGTCCCAGAATAGGACAATGTAAAGGATCTAGAAATAATGTTGAACCTGGAGAAATTATTGAAGTCCAAGACATTCCAAATACAAATAAATTCTCTGCTCTCACTAATCTGGTGGAGGAAGATGTTTTGCAAACGGTTGTAAATAAAAAACATGGAACATAGAGTGGTGAAGGAAATGGTGAGACACGGTTTATCAAGCCGTTTTCTATTTCAAAGGTGATTAATAAAGCTGGTTCTCCAATGAACTGTGAAGGTATTGAGACTGAAGAATTCAGTGAATCTGGGTCTGCTAACATCAAAATTAAGCTTGCCAAAGAACTCAAAAGTCTTGGACCTATTAAGCTATTACCAAGAGGAAGGAAATTGGAAAATGAAATGAAGGAAAAAAAGGGAAGCTCTTCCCTTTTTGTCCCTTAAATGGCCTCAATTATGTTTTGGAATTGTAGAGGAGCCAAGAAGAAAGAGGCTTCTCTATACTTGAGGGAGATGGTGAAAGATAATAATGTGTTTTTTGTGGGGATTTTGGAAACCAAAGTATATAATTTCAGCAACACTAATATTTACAGCCTAATTGGGGAGGAATGGGATTTTTTTTCAAGTCCCTGCTAATGGTTTATCTGGTGGGATGTTGATTATGGAAGTTCATGCATACTTCTTTTAAATGCTTATTTTCTTCTAATCAAGCTATCATTGGTGATCTCAAAGTCATGAAGATGGGAAGATGGAGAATAGCCACGATTTATGGTGGTAGAGAAGTGGTTCATAGAAGAATTTTATGGGATAATCTGGAAGAGTTTATCTCTAACAATAATCCTGTAATTGTTGGGGGTGATTTTAATTGCATTTTGGAAAATGAAGATAAAAGTGGAGGAAGACCCTTTCGGTTCTCTCAGTGAGCTAGAGAAATGAGCTCTTTTTTTATCAAGATGTGAACTTCATGAAGTCAACATTGTTGGACCAAGATTCACTTGGTGCAACAACAAAAAGGCAATGCTAGAATCTTGGAGAGGTTGGATAGATGATATGTGAATCCGGTAGCTTAGAAGTTCAATCGAATGTTGGTGAGACATTTGACAAGGGTTGCATCAGACCATTGTCTATCATATTGAACCTTTTGGATGTTAATTTTGCAGCTGATAAAATCATACGATTTGAGGAGGTTTGGGCCTCATATCCAGCATCAGTTGGAGTAGTTAAAGCGGCTTGGTCCAAGAAGATTACTAGAGATAATGCTCAGGTGTTAAATATGAAATTCTGGAGAACAATGAAGGCTCTGTTCTATTGGAGTAGAGCAAAATTCAAACAGTTTGAACAGCAAAAAACATCCATGGAGTCCAAAATTATGGAATTACAAACAAAGGAGGCAGAGATGGGATGGCTGACAGAAGAGTAAGTCTTCATTCTTCGATCTTATGTTGGGAATTTGAACTCTATATTGGCAAGGATGAACACATGGTGGAAGCAAAGAGCAAAGATAAGGTGGATGAGGGGAATAGACACTAATACCAATTTTTTTTCATTTGTTTACTTCAACAAGGAATACCTCTAATTGTATTTATAAAATTACAAATGAAGAAGGATCAGTCATTGAGGATCAGAAGCTCATTTCTGAAGTCTTTCTGAAAATTTTCAACAGAAAATGGAATAGAAGAGAGGGTATTCTAGTGGATGGCATTGCCCCAGTAGTATGATTGAAGAGGAGGATAGAAGAACTGGAAAATGTGGTTTTTCTATGGAAGAACTGGAAAATGTGATTTTTCAAACAAATGACAGAATCACCTATTCCTTTATGAAGCATTATTGGAAAACAATCAAGTATGATTGTTGGAAACAATCAAGTATGATTGTTGGAATGCAGTTAATCAGTTCTTTAATGAGGGAAAAATGAATGGTGAATGGAAAGAGAATCTATTTGTTCTCATTCCAAAAGTAGAGGTTCCCTCCTTACCGAGCTTTTATAGACCTATCAGCTTATGTAGGTCTATTTACAAGGTGATAGCTAAAATTTTATTGAATAGAATGAAGATCGTGATTCAAAAAGTGGTGACGGTGGAGCAAGCTGCTTTATCAATGGGAGAGCTATGGGGAATCATATTTTGTTGGCTCAAAAGATTTTTCAGAAATTTAAAACTTCTAAATCTTTAAAAGGTTTGGTTTCTTTTAAAATTGATTTGGAACAAGTCTATGATAGCATGAGTTTGAATACTCTTGAAGGGGTTTTAAAGTACTTTGGTTTTCTGGAGATCTTCTCTAGATGGATCATGGAATGTGTTGAATTTCCTAAATTCTCTTTGCTTATTAATGGTAGTATGTACAGTTGGATTCATGCAGAGAGTGGATTTAGACAAGGGTGTCACCCTATCTATTCATTCTATGTGCTTAGCTTTTCACTAACTAGTTCAAGCTTAATAAGACAGCTACAGGTATCCAAATTGGAAGGAATTTGCCAAAGATATCTCACCTTTTATATGCTGATGACATCATAATATTCTCTCATGCTAGTCTTAAAGAAGTTAGAGAAGTCAAAGAATCAATTTTAGATTTTTGTTTCTGGACAGGGTAGAAAGTAAATGCTGAAAAATTTGTAATGGTATTTGGTAGACATGTTAAAAGAAGGAAGAGAAAAGCTGTTGAAAGAGTCATGGGCTTCAAAGTGGTTAAAGAATTCCTGTATCTAGGAGTTAAATTGGCATTGAGGAGATTAAAAGCAGCATATTTTTATTTTATTATGGAGAAAGCTATGAAGCTTACGGTGGTGTGGGGGAGCAAACATCTTTCTTTGGCAGGTAAAATGTTATTGATCAAAACAACGTTGCTCTCCATCTCAACTTTCTATTGCACCTATTCATTAGTTCCTAAAAACATTCTGAAAGAAATTGAAAAACTTTGCTGTCAATTTATCTGGAACAAACAAGATGGGGAGTTTGGTTTGCATTATGTAAGCTAGAACAAATTGTGCAAACTAATGGATCAAGGAGGTAGGGGTATCAGATCTTGTGTGGATAGTGTGAATGCTTTAAGAGCTAAGTTAGCTTGGAGAGTTATTCAGGATAATAAGTCCTTACTATTTCAAATGTTAAATAAAAAATATAGGAAATGGCGGGATGAATCTAAGAACGCAGTTGTAACTTCATCTACTAGAAAAATTTTATCCACTGGCAAGAAGGTGTTAAAATCTATTGTAAAGTGGGAAGCCACAATATGGTGTTCTATCAACATCATGAAGGACATCAAGATTCTAGACAGGAAACTTAGCTCATGGCCTACATTTGTTTCAGTTCCAAATGTAGAGGAGGATACGGTGGACTGTTTAATTACAAATGGTGAATGGAATGATATGAGACTAAAGCATTACTTTGGAGAGGAGCTTTGTAAAATAACTATGAAGATTGAAATTCATATGGATCGTGATAATGACAAACTTGAGCTAATCCATCAGCATTCGGGTTATTCAATGTCCTCAATGGTTTATAGAAATTCTATGAAGCAGGAACATATTTGTATGTTATGGAATTGTTTTAAAAAAGTAAAATTGTGCTCAAGGGTTGAATTCTTTTGGTGGAGGATGTCAAACAATGCTTTACCTACTTATGAATTCTTGTATTAGAGAAGAATTCAGGAGAATTTCTGCTGTCCAAGAGGATGTGAACACATAGAAGATGTTGATCACATAACGGCATTCTGTTAAAAACTAAAGGAGGTTATTCAAAACTTGAATAAATGTGGATTTCAATTCACAAAATTTGATTCATTTCAATCTTGTTGGAAGTGGATGGAAGAATACCATAGCAAACAAGGATTCATGGTGAATGTTTATTGCAATGCAGTATATGTAACATGGAATTCCAGAAACAAATTCATTCATGGAGAAGCAGAAGATAGTTCGGTGCTCTTGGCTTCTTATGCTGTAAGTATGGACCCCATTTCTTTTATGGCTGATGGAAAAATGGGACACTGGGGTATGAATCGGTCATCTAGATTGTTGAATTGGTACCCCCCTCCTCCCAATTGGGTAAAAATCAATGTTGATGCTTCATTATTAAAAAATTACAAAGCTAGAATTGGTGGTGCTGTCCGTGATAGTAAAGGAAGATTGGTTTTGGCTTATGGTCAGTCTTGTATACATTGGGTCATCTCTTCGCTTGAGCTTTTTTCGGTCCAGTTCATAAGAGAAATCAAGAAGGATTGGTCGCAAGACTATCAAGGAATTATTATAGAAGGAGATAACTATAATGTTACAAATTTTTGCAAGGATTGGAAGGTAAGTGGAAAGATGATCTTTTACTATTAAAAGATCATAAGTTTACTTTTTTAAATTGGGTAAATAGAGATTGTAATAAGTTAGCTAATCTTTGTGCTAACTATGCCATTTACAATAATTTCTGTTGGGAGGATTTATCCTCTAGTAAGATTCCTTCCTTATTCTCCAAACTGTTAAGGGAGGAATCTATAGTTTATTCTTCTTTGTAGTTTGCTTTGGTTAATAAGAGTTAGCCTTGTGCTTCTTCAAAAAAAAGTATGGGAATGATACTATAATTTTTTTTTAAGCCAACACTAAGGTTGTTAAGGAAATAAAAAATATTCTATTACATTTCTGTGATTGGACAGGGAAAAGAATTAATGCTAATAAATATGTTATTATGATTAGCAAATATGTAAGGAGAAGAAGGAAGAAGTCTATAACTCGTATCATGGGTTTTAAGGAAGTCAAGGAATTCTCCTACCTTGGAGTTAAATGGCGTTAAGAAGGTTGGTTGGAGTATTTTTCCAATTCTTGGCTGGCAAAGCTTTAAGAATGCTGAATATTTGAGGAAGTAAATTTTTATCATTGGGAGGGAAGTTTATGTTTGTTAAAACTTTTTTTCTATCATGTCCTAACTTTCATTCTACACATTCTCTTGTCTCTAGACGTGTTCTCAATATGCTTGATAAGTTGTGTAGAAGTTTTATATGGAATAAAAGGGATGGAAGACTTTGACTTCATTATGTAAATTGGGATACGTTATGTAAGACAATTGAGTGGGGGGGGGGGGGGGGGGGGGGTACTGTGGTTTAGATTCTTGTGTTAGTCAAATTGGTCCTTTAAGTACTAAGTTGGCTTGGAAGTATGTTAAAGAAAAAATTCTTTATTATATAAATTACTTGAACCCAAATATGGTGCTCAGCTCATGAAGGTTGGTGTTAAAAAGAACGGTTTAATAGCTTGGAAGATTATTTCTGATGGCAGCAGATATCTTAATCCAATTGTGAGATGGGAGATTGCTAAGGGCAGCTCAATTGATGTTTCAAGGATGTGTGGATTTGGGATAAAAGTTTAAATAGATGGCCAACATTTGTAGCCAGCTCAGATATTGAAGATTTCACGCTTAACAACCTTATTGTGAATGGTTCATGGAATGTACAGAAGTTACAAAAATTGTTTGGAGAAGAACCCGTGAAGGTAATATGTCAAATTCATATTATGGCTGATAGAGGTCAAGATGATTTGGAGCTTATTCATAAGAATTCTAGAAAGCCTTTATCTTTTTTAGCTTCGATTTCTATCATGAAATATCAGCCTAACATATTATATTGGAAATGGATTAAAAAAAAATTAAACTATTGCCTACAGTGGAGGTGTTCTGGTGGTGTCTTTATAACAATGCTATTCCAACCTTTCAATTCTTTAATTCTAGAAGATTAAATGATGGTATTGCTTGTCCAAGAGGGTGTGATGCTGCTGAAGATGTTGATCATGTTACTACAAATTGTGTGAAGCTGTTAGAGGTAATTCAATACTTAAATGCTTGGGAATTTGGGATACCGTTGTTGACCTCATTTTTGTATGAGGTCTATACAAGACCTTAAAATCAATTCAGATTCAAATCAATCCAGGTTTATAATATATTCAAGCTCAAAAGCCAATTCAAATACAGAAATTTAAACCCAAACTCAAGGCCAAAGGTCCAAGTCCTGAAAGCCTTTTCCAGTGAATTTTTAAATATTTCAAAACCCTATCAAATGACCTCCGATTCAGAGTCTATCACTTGTAAAGTGACAAGACATGTCCCTAGAGGTAACCCTTCAAATTTGAGCCCATTTTGAGGTCTCTAACCCCAGAAACTAAATCAAATTCCAAAGGCTATAAAACCTTCAAATATTTACAGCCTATACCATTGGACTTGCCACCTGGAAGATCTTGACCTTAGAGCCTTCACCAAAGCCTCCAATCACTTTCAGACCATTAATCCTGACATATTGATCAACAAACTATATTTTTTTGGACTCATTTCAACCCCCAGTGGACCTAAGGTCAGAATGACCAAAATACCCCTTAGAGGTTCAAATACTCATTTCAAATCAAATGAACTCCAAAATGAATGCAACCACCTCCAGCAAGTTTCAAATATCAAATAAAACATGTGGAAACCATTTCTAGACTTTGGGTCAACTTGGTTGACCAAGTCAACGTAGTTGACCTAAGAGGCCCTTTAAGGGTCCAAATAGATGATTTGATCCAAATGACCTATTTGAGCCCTGAAAACACATCCACCAGACTCCTGTTATAATTTCAAACTTGTCCAGCCTAAACCCACACCTTGGGTTAACCTGGTTGACCCAGTCAACCTAGTTGACCCAAATGTCCCTTAAGGCCCTTAATGGGTCATTCCAACCCATTCAATATATCAGACCCTTCCTAAGCTTCAGATCAACTCCCAACCATGGCCCAATCATGCCTTAAACCTTGGCCAATCAAATTCAAATGTTATTTGACCAAGTCAACATTTTGATTTTGGTCAAATTTGGATATTTAGATCAAATTCCCTTCAATGCTTTCAAACTTCAAATCCTAGCCATCCAACCTCCCCAAGTTTAATCCATCATCTCAAACCTTCTCTTCATGCCATGTTATCAGTCAATTTGACTGGTTGACCAGTCAACACCACTTAAAGAACCATTTCTTTGGTCAAACCGACCCTTTTAATTTACCCATCTCAAACTAGACCAATCCAGCCATTTGGAAAGACTTTACAGCTTGGTCTCATTCCAGCTCAGCTCCCTTGACCGTTGTTGACCGATCAAATGGTCAATGGGAGCTAAAATAAGCTTATACACTCAACCCAAATCACCCAGCTCATATCAGGCCCGTCCAGGCAATAAAATCAACTCTAGAAGCTTCTTGGGGATTAACCCGACCCAGCCCAGGGCTTGTTTCAAGCCCAGCTAGCTCGGATGGTCCCCTCCCATGTGAGAGGACAAGCCAAGGGAGTGGCCAGCTCATCCTCCCTCTTACAGCACGTCCTCTGCCTCCTAACCACCCGAGACAGGTGTCCAGCATCCAAGGCACGTCCCTGAGCGATATTGACCGTCTCTTTTGGCTCTAGCAGTTGGAATAGGGTAGAGAGGCGGGAGAGCTCATTTCAAGCTATCTTGCATTCCAGTCACTCCGCAGAGCATCAAGTATTTTGTTTCAAACTCCCTGAGCTCTACTCTCATTTCCCCATCATTCTCTGGCGTCTGAAGCTCACCGGAGACAAGATCGACGGTGATCCGAGCTTTAGCCCATCTCCAACTCTTCAAACTCTCACTCCAGTGATCCTTCGAGCTCGAAGCCTTCAAGGAAACAACACGATGACAGTATACAAGTTCATCCGTATTCAAATCAACTCATTTAATCATTTGAATCTTAGTAAATCCTAAACCCTAGGATTTTTTCTAGGTTTTTAAATAACCTCATGATTATTGCATCAAATGACTTGAAAAATAGTCCCCATTCTTCCCTAAGACATATAAGCTCTTTGTCTAAAGTTTAGAGTAATTTGGTTGAGTATTTTGCGAAAACGAAATCAAAAATAGGTTTAGGGTTCGCGGTTTTGGCTAGAGGAAGAAGACGAGCTGCCGGCCGTTGGATCTATTCTATTGAGATCAACGGTTGTGATTTGATCTATTTTATAACTCATTTTATCCCCTCAAAATCGCGATTGACTAGATCCTTATCCGGCCAGATCTATACCGTTGACCCAAACCGTAGGATCACAGGCGACCGTTCGATTATTCTGGTTTGAATGTGATGCCGCGGCACAACCGTCCGATCCGCGCTGAGATCGATCCGACGGTCACAGGCCCTACCGCGCTGGCTAAGTGGCGGGTCCCACTTGACCGCCGCCGTCTGCGTGGCCGTGCCCGTCCACGCCACGTGTCCCGGGTTAGCGCCACCGTTTGACCCGGTTTATCAAAACCTTAAAATAATTCAGAAAACTACCATAACTTCAAAAATTTGTAGGAATTTCATTTCTTATCCATTTTTGGAGTTCTTGAGCTCATTCTTTTCACTTTTATATCTACTTTATTTTAAAAATATAATAAAAATATTTTAATTACTTTATTATTAACTATTTTAAAAATACATAAAATACTATTTTAATTTTAAAATCATGTATATAAATTAGTTTGAGCTAAATTTTGGCAGAGGTGTAATAGAGCTTAAGATTGATCTCCCATAATTCTCTCAAGTCCATTTGATGCAGAAATTTCTAATATTTGGATTTACAAAAATCTGGGTCTTGATTTGACCTAAATTATTGTAAATTCAAATGCAAATCAAATCAAACTAAATTCATTGCATATTAGAGTTCTATGGAGACAGTGTAAAGTCATCCTTTCACTGAAAGTAAGTTTAGATATATGATCATATATAGCTTAATTAAGATTTACTTCCAAAGGCATGTTAATCTAACTTAAAAAACTAACAAACTATATATGATCATGCTATATATGGAATTGGATTAACCTTGATTAGGATATATTTACATATATCTCTAAATAATCTTACTCTAATTTCATATATCTATTTCTTTATATAATAAATTATTTAAGTTCATAGGTTATCATATAACCTATGATTAAAATAATTTATTATAAAATCCCTCCAAAGAATATTAGGATCACTTCTCTTTATTTGCTCATGATTGCTATGTTTTGGAGTGATAGTAATTAATGTCCAAGGGTTAGAATAATTTGATTTATATCCTACAACCTAGTGACATTAAGGACAATAATTAAGGTGTGTCTTAGTAAACTTAGAGCAATTTAGGATATACTTTATACATCCCTTTTGGAATAAAACATCAACTTAGAAAACTATTGTCATGTACCCAATGATCTAACGCACATCGATTTGACATTAATCAATCTTATAACAACTAGTAGATTAAGGATCTTTTTCTTTTGTTGTAACAAACCCAAATAAATCAAATAAAGTTCATGAAAATTTATAATCAACTTCATGTAATCCTAATCAATGCTAAACCAAATATTCAATCTTTTAGAACCAAAATACAAATTCAATTTCATTTAGTTTTAATTAAATCTTTACTTAACCCTTAATTAATCTTTAATCAAACTATCACTTAATAAATTATAATAATTCCAATAAAAATCTTTAAAAATTCAATTAATTCTAATGCACCCTAAATTAAACACTAATAGATCTAAATCAATTTTAAACTTAAATCTCATTTAAATTTTAATTAAACCCTTAAGCACCCTTAATTAAACATTAACTAAATAAAAGCCTTAAAATTCATATAAAATACCAATAAATACCAAAAAAATAAAATAATTTCATTTAAAATCGAATTAAACCAGAAATGTATTAATTTTAATATTAAATAATTTTCTAATAAAAATATTCCTTAATAATCCAATAAATGATTAAAAATTCTAAATATTACAATAAAATTTGTTAAAAATTAAACTAAATTTCAATTCATCTAAACTAAATTTTAATTCATCTAAACTAAATTAATTTGATAATTTGATCAATCAAATTTGATTATTAATTTAGATTAAATGAATTAAGGCCATTATGCCTAAAGCCCGATTCCTTTTGGTGAGCTTTAGGCATTTTGATTTAAAGGGCTTTTTTTAATACATATAAATAACAAAGATATCTCCTATGTATCGTGCATGACTCATTTTAGGAAGGCATTGATACATTTGGATTTGGAGATCTTCAAACAAATATAATAATATACCGACCTTATACGACGTGCTAGATTCCTTCGGGAGGGCACATAGTATTGCATTCATAAGGTCCCTCTCTCTATCTCTAATAAAATTTTAGGGACTCTCCGATGAATACCCATCTTCTATATAAGATGGGTGTTTATTTTGAAAGTCCTAGGACTTATAAATTGATAACTTCCTGCACTTAGGGAGTTATCAATCTATAAGTTCTTTAAAACTAAATTAAATGACTCTAACATCCTAAGATTGGAATAATTTAAAAATCCAAATATACTCCACTTAAAACTTTAATCAAATTTCCTTTGAGCCTTTAATAAATAAATCCTAATAATACATGCAACTTGAATAATAATTCCTATAGGACCTATCCAAGCCACACGACCTCTTTCACACACTTAGATGCTTGCTAGGACAACCAACTCTAGCCTAGGCTAGACCGGTGGTTTGTTTGCGGGTGTCTTGCCTAGAGGGCACCTATGTGTGTTTGCTTACTTTCCTGTACTTCATAGCATACATGTTTATTTTCTGTCTGTACACCAGAGAGCGGAGTGAATAAAGTGAGGGCCATGTACTTTACTTTTTATCTTTACTTTCCTGCATTTATAACTATTCACAACGCACTCATAGCATGCAGAATTATACAACTGATTTTATTTTTTTGTACTTTACATACCTACAAAGTAGAATGTACCTAGGGACTGATGTACTTATAAAAAAATGTAAGGCTTTGTTTTCTTAGATCTGTTGTATATAGATTGAGTCTGTACAGTGTCTGGAGTCTGTAAAAGAATTAAAAACAACTGCTTATACACATACAAATGGGACTTCAAAAAGTAATATCTTCCCCCAGGAGGGCGTTCCTTTTTGGAATTCCATAGAAGACTTGGAGCCTGAAGACCATAAGCAGTTGTATTTAATTCTACTCTCTTATAGGCTTAGAACCCAGGTTTGTTGTCGGTGGAGCCTGGCCACCTTTACTTTACTACAAATTCTGGGATGTAACCGATAAATTTGATATTAATAAAATTTGCTCTTATACATACAATTGTCTCATGCATCCTTAGCATTCGAGTAGATTTTTAGTTTTTGTAAGTATATTCTATTGCATTTGATTTAGATTCGTTAACCACTCCTTGATTCCTAGGATAGAGCCATCTTAAATCTTGCATTCATCTTGGAATTGTTGTGATTAGGATTGTTAGCTGGTATCCCACTCTAGGCAGGTGGTAAGTCCAGATCGTATACACTTCTCTATGCACTTTCTTTTTCTTAATCAACTCTAAATCTTCTAAATTCAATATTAAAGTCTATAATCTAAAGCCTGATCGTGAAAATTTAAATTAGACCAAATATTTAGTTAAATTTATATATAATTTTAAAAAGAATTAGTCTTCATTTAAATCGAGAGTCTTCTCTTAAAAGATGTAATTAACTATAGGGGTTTGCCCCTATAGGAAGTCTAGATCCCAGAATAATCTAAACCCTATCTTAGTTTCCTTTCTAAGGTAGGAGAAAGATCTGTGAACGTAGATAGTGCTTTATATATATTTTAAAATTTATTTTCATAAACAAAGGATATGTAGATAATTGATTTGCTCTTAGAGGCGGATCAGATATCTTCTATATTTGATAATGGAAATAAATTCATAATTTGTTAGTCTAATTGGGTCGATAGGATAATATGTGAATCGTTCTTCGGGATGATTTGTATATTCTCTATGCTGCACCTGATTAGAAGAATGAATTAGTCTTATTTCTTTCAGATCAGTAGAAGGACATTAGTCTACTCCTCGGGGTGGTATAATGTCCAACTACGTGGATTTGATCGAAAGAGAACATTAAAATACAAATAAAGCAAATCACGTGAGAACGAACAGTAGAGCATCATTCAGGAAATTTTCTCACAGATTTTTCTGGCGACTCCACTGGGGATAGACTTCTATCTCCATTTCAAATGAAGACTAAATTATTTATAAAAATTATATATAACTTTAATTAAATATGTGGGCTATTAAATTTTCATATAAAATTTGATTTGTCTAGTCTTTCACTGTCTGTTTGATGTTTTGTATAGTCTTGTGGTTTGGGTCCTTAATTTTGATTTTGTCTTTTTGTTCTGATTTTTCTTCTTGAGTTTTTGATTTATTTGATTTTATCGATAGTCGTAGTTTCCTTAGCCTTTCCTACAAGGCTAAGCAGATGAGTCAACGGTCAGCACCGGTGTAGGTCCTACAGCCTGCCCAGATGCTGTCCGTTTCTCGTCTGATTTTTGAGGATAATTTATATGTCCAATTTCTTTTGGATTTCTTTATAGATTTTGAATTTCTCATATACGATTTTATTTCTCTGATTTTTACCTATAGACTTAGCCATTTTATATATTTTATGTGATTTGTTTTGATTTCATTGTATCGGTTCTATGATTTGGAATTGATTGATTATTTTCTTAGTTAAATTATATAATTAGTAGAATCCCTTAAATCGAGTCAGCCTGGCTTGTATGTCATTTGTGTGACATTTGCATGTTTATTTTGAGTCCACCATTTGTATGTTTATGCCCACACGAGTGGGCATCACCCATGGTTACCTGGCTTCGTCCTAAAAGCCTGGCGGACGTCCACCCAGAAACGGAGGTTTGGTCCTAGGTCTGGTAGGGGTTATACCGCCCGTTTGTCATCTAACATTTGTATGCCATTTGTGTGATTAGTCACTTAGAATTCTTTTTCAAATTTCATTCAAAATTATTCCTGATTTCTTTATATTCATTATATTCGATTCTTTTCTATGTTTATTTTTGGAGTTTCGATATTCTTTCTTTGATTTATGATTTGATATTGAATTGATTGTCTTTTATATTTAAACTGTATACTTGTAGAATTCTTTAAATTGAGTCAGCCCAGCCTGTATGTCATTTGTATGACATTTGCATGTTTACTTTGAGTCCACCATTTGCATGTTTATGCCCACGCGAGTGGGCATCACCCATGGTTACCTGGCTTCATCCTAAAATCCTTGCGGACGTCCACCCAGAAACGGAGGTTTGGTCCTAGGTCTGGTAGGGGTTATGCCGCCCGTTTGTTATCTAACATTTGTATGTCACTTGTATGATTAGTCACTTAAAATTCTTTTTGAATTTATTCAAACTCATTCCTGATTTATCCAAAATTATTCCTGATTTCTTTATATTCATTATATTCGATTCTTTTCCTATGTTTATTTTGGATTTTTGATATTTCGTCTTTGATTTATGATTTGATGTTGATTTGATTGTCTTTTATTTAAACTGTACATTTGTAAAATCCCCTAAATCGAGTCAACCAAGTCTGTATGTCATTTGTATGACATTTGCATGTTTACTTTGAGTACACCATTTGTATGTTTATGCCCACGCGAGTGGGAATCACCCATGGTTACCTGGCTTAGTCCTAAAAGCCTGGCGGATGTCCACCCGGAAACAGTCCTAGGTCTGGTAGGGGTTATGCTGCCCGTTTGTCGTTTCACATTTGCATGTCATTTGTATGTCATTTGCATGCCTTAGAGTTTTCTCTTTTTCATTCGCATCCGGTTTTTGACTCAATGCGTTGAGATCAGGATTTAGATTACAAATTTCTACTATACTCCTCCTTTTTAATTTCTTCTACTTGTGTTTGATCAGGTGTACAATCGAAATATTTAAGGACATGGGTCCTTATTCAATTTCTTTTCAATCTAATTCTCATTTCTTTCAATCTTCAAAATCAATCAAATATCTAGTCCAAATCTACACTCTATGATTATTTTCTCTTTGGTATGGGTCCTTAACTGGGCCATTCCATCTTTCAAACCTTCAATCTATCCAATCTTCATCTTAAACTTCAGTTATATTCAAATCAATGCAACTCACAGCTTCCATATTCAATTTCCAGTTCATAAAAGATCAATTTTTGATTTAGACTCCTTTGAATCACAGGAAATGTCCAGAAAATTGGTGTTCAACATCAACATCATTGCTGTCCAATCTGTTGAGGGAAAATAAATTAGATTTGGGTCTGGATTTGAAAACATCCAAATAACATTTGGTGCACCACAACCTGAAGTAGTGGCACCTCTTGCTAAATCTAGAAGATCAAGTCCCGTTCAAGTCAACATAGAGGAATAGCCTGTAGCTGCCCCTGCAGTTCCTAAACCCTCAGTTTTCACCCGTTTGAATTATCCCCAGTCAACTGTTATGGGTAAGGGAAAGTCCCCAATCATTGCTGAAACTCCCGCAATCAAAAACATCGACACTGGGACGTCTTCTGGAATCTGAGAGATGACTAAGTCTCAACGCCACAATATGATTCGTCGTATGAGGCGTAGAGAAAAAAGAGAAAAGATGTCAAAGGAAGATGCTTCGATTGCTGCTGCAACTGAAGCAGTAAAGTGGATGAATTCCGAAACTTCTGAAACTTATGTTAATACTTCACAGTTGGTTGATAGTGAATTTCGACCACTATGCGATACTTCCGAGGAAGAGAACGAATTGCATATATTGAACTCTCCTCCTACTCCATTTCGTGGGGATCCTGTCCTCCCTCCAGTACTAGAAAGAAAGAGAAAGTTCAAATCTCTATTCAATGGTCTGGTCCAGGACTGTGCCACCAATTATGGCAGTCGAAGATAGAATTTCTTAGAAGTGTCAAGGATGTGATCTCCACTGAAATGCGTCCACATTCAAGTGGGAGGTGAGGAGAATCTCCTCCTATGAAGAGAAGAAGTCAATTTCAAGAACCGGGTCCAAGCTGACCAGCAGCTGCTGTAGATCGCCATGGAAAATCAAAGAAGTTCTTCCACCACGATCATTATCAGAGCTCAAACCGACAGTACAGTCAACAAACTTCTGTCAAATTCTTAGGGTACGGAGCATTAGCCCGATAAGGGTATAATCCCATATCTCCTCCTTCTCCACGTCATTCTGGGAACCGTCCACTCAGAATTTATGATAGTCCCCGTACTCGACATTCGTCAAGGGATAACCGATATCATTCTAAGGGTAGCAAATCACCCTCTGGTTTTGATAAGAGGAGACTGAAGTCCATAAATCAGTCAGACTCTTTATCTAACAGAGAAAGGATTTGGCAGCCCGAGATGTTTCCAACTCCAACTGTACTGATGAATCAGAGGAATAACATAATGGAAGAAACATCAAAGAAGCTGAAATCTGTTATAGAAATATCTTCTTCTACAGAGAATACTCCATTATATCCACTTAGTGTGGAAGAGAAGACAATAGAAGAGATTCTGGATCATCTGAAAGAAAGTATCTGCCAGACCGATGAAGAAGAAGCTGTCGAGAATGAAGAAATAGTTAAAGAGATGTCTGATAGTGTTAACATGGTCGATGCTCGGTCGTCCCCATAAAAAGAGAGAACCTGAGTTTACATTTTTGTTAGAAAGTATCTGATTTACTTTTCTTAAAGACAATGTACCAGCTATCTTAAATTTCAAATGAAGGAAATTATGTTTGACTATAGCAAGCGTTCAAAAGAATAAGAATTCATCAACGACCAATACTAAAAAAAAAAAAGAGGACTATGTTCCCTCCCTCCCTCTCGCTTGAGGGTCAACACAGATTTTAAATCAAAACCTATATCAAAAGTAAATTTAGCTTAGAAATAAAATCTTCTCAAAATTCTTGCAACTTTGTATCTTATAAGTATCACTAGCATATTTATAGATCTATTCTAAAATTTTCCTTATTAAGTTATCACTTCTATCAAGGAAATTCGGATTCGCTTTGTAGATAATTCTTCTCCTTATGAGAGAACAATTTTTCTTCTCTCGTGTTTAGAAGATAATCCTACAACTAAGATTCATCTAAGGGTTTTAAAAGGAAGCCCCTTTGCTAAAAGAAAAATATATGTATACATATAAAAAAAAAGGGACACGCAATGTACACGTAGATGAAAAAGATGCATACAAATGTGCCAAAAAAAAAAAAGATGCGCAAAGCGCGCTAAATAAAAAAAAAGATGCACCAAAGTATGCCATGCAACTAAAAGATGCTCAAAGTATACATCGAAAAATAAATTAAGTAAAGCGCTTCCTTTCCAAAATCCTAGATCTCAGAGAATCTGTTTTCTCTAGATATTTTTCTTGATACTTGATTTTTGAAAATTTGGATATCATATTTATTTCTATGCATTGATATCTTATTAGATATAAACGATCAAGCAAGAAACTGAAAAGATTAATTTTCTTTTCCTTAATTCGATCTTTTGAAATAAGTTTTAATTTAAAAACATAAGGGAGGTTTCATTTTAACTTCTAAGGAAGTAAATATGGGTCCATGATAATTAGTCGACGACTCCATCGCAGTTTGACATCATGTTCGTTTCTTTATGAGTAGTGAAATGTTTCGTAATAATAGATTTCATAGCAACTTGCCAAGTTAAAGACGATTGCCTAATAAACGATGAACTATCAGATGAATGAATCATAAAACTCAAGATGAATGAGAAGTTCATCCAGGAATTCTCTTTTGATGGCATTACTTCAAGTCAGTTAACAACATCAGATGATATTCCCCAGTGCCAGATAATTACCTAATAAATGAGGAACTACCGGATGTATAACTCCTGAAACTCAAATCAAATGAGAAGTTCATCCGGGAATTCTATATTTTGATGGTAACCCTTCCAGTTGATAAGAAGAATCAGATGATATCTTCACAGAATAAACCAGAATTGGTATAATACTTGTCACACCCGATCAAGGTGCGATGTATTACTCATACCATATATCAATGCCATATACGAACAACGAAACTAAGTATGAGGCTTTGATAACTAGTTTAGATTTGATAATTCTAAATTAGATCGAATATATACCAGAATCTTTGGAGATTCTTGACTTCTGATTAATCAGGTAGCTAGAATTTACAAAGTAGTGAAAGATATCCTTATTCCCTATCAACAGTACGCCATTCATCTATCGAAATAAACTTCAAAGGCGACGTTATCCAGAATTCCCTGATTTTGGATGTATAAACAGAAAATCCCCAGCTGAGGTGAAAATTATTTTAGCAGTCGATGATGAAGCGGTGGATTGGAGAAAACCCTTCATCAAATACCTGCGAGAAAACAAGCTCCCTCAAGAGAAATCAAATCTAGATTAGATCAAAAGATGATTATTATTCTATACTCCGATCAATCCACTTTTATATAGAAGATCATTCGATCAGATATGGTTGAAGTGTCTAAATGAAGCAAAAGCACAGAAGACTGTAGAATAAGTATATGTTGGATTGGGTATTACACACTAATCTGGATCAAGGATGAATGCTTCCTTTGAGAAAAGTTGAAGTTCATCAAGTTCTAACACCTTTTCAAAGACAACGTTGTGTGCTTATTCGGTGGTCCTTTCTGGATTATCCTGAATAATGGTCCTTCATTCAGAAGATCTAGAATCTATAATTTATTTATATATCACAACATCATTGGGAGATATTCGACCTTCTATTACCCTCGGGCAAATGGACTGGTAGAGGCCTTCAATAAATCCTAGTACAGAGTTTAAGAGGACCTTAAACGATAACAAGTGTTAATAACACAAGATGTTGGTTGAAGCTTTGTGGGTATACATAACCACATATAGAAATCCAACTTACTCTATGTTATTTGCTTTAGTCATTGCTGTAAAGGCTGTTATCCTTTTGGAAGTATAGTCACTTTCACTCCGTGTCGAAGTAAACTACAATCTTATCCTAGAACTGAATTTTAAATTCAAGTTAGAAGAGCTTGGAGGTTTGAAAGAGAAGCATCTGCAGGCTCAATTGAACCTCAAGTTATATATAAAGATAGAAAGATCCAGGCTTACGACCAACGATAAAGTCAGCAAACTGATCTTCAACAGAATTCAAATAGTTTGGTTCTAAATCTGCTTATTCGACAATTGATCTCCCATTTGGATTTTCACTTTTTTTGGAAATCGATCTTCCAGTTAAAGCTTAAACTTAACCTTTCTGATAATCAATCTATCGGTCAGGTCCTGATGCCTGTTTATTCGGGAATTGATCTCCCATTTGGATTTTCGTTTTTTCTGGAAATCGATCTTCCAGTTAAAGCTTAAATTTATCCTTTCCGATAATCGATCTATCGATCAGGTCCTGATGCCTGCTTATTTGGGAATCATTCCCCCGTTCAGATTTTTGCTTTTTCTGGAAATTGAACTTCCAGTTAAAGCTAAAATTTATCCTTTCCGATAATCGATCTATCAGTTAGGTCCTGATGCCTGCTTATTCGGGAATCGATCTCCCATTTGGATTTTTGCTTTTTTAGGAAATTGATCTTCCAATTAAAGCTTAAATTTAATCTTTCTAATAATCAATCTATCGGTCAGGTCCTGATGCCTGCTTATTCAGGAATTGATCTCCCGTTTAGATTTTTAATTTTTTCTGGAAATTGATCTTCCAGTTAAAGCTTAAATTTATCCTTTCTGATAATCGATCTATCGGTCATCAGGTCCTGATGCCTGCTTATTCGGGAATCGTTCTCCCGTTCGGATTTTAGCTTTTTCTAGAAATCGATCATCCAGTTAAAGCTAAAGTTTATCCTTTCCGATAATTGATCTATCGGTTAGGTGCTGATGCCTGCTTATTCGGGAATCGATCTCCCATTTGGATTTTTGCTTTTTCTGGAAATCGATCTTCCAATTAAAGCTTAAATTTAACCTTTCTGATATTCGATCTATCGATCAGGTCCTGATGCCTGCTTTTTCGGGAATCAATCTCGCGTTCGGATTTTCACTTTTTCTGGAAATGAATCTTCTAGTTAAAGCTTAAATTTAATCTTTTCGATAATTGATCTATCGGTCAGGTCCTGATGCCTGCTTATTCAGGAATCGATCTCCCATTTTGATTTTTGCTTTTTTTGGAAATCGATCTTCCAGTCAAAGTTTAAATTTAACCTTTCTGATAATCGATCTATCGGTCAAATCATGATGCCTACTTATTCGGGAATCGATCTCCCGTTTTGATTTTTCACTTTTTCTGGAAATTGATCTTTCAGTCAAAGTTTAAATCTAACCTTTCTGATAATCGATCTATCGGTCAGGTCATGATGCCTGCTTATTCGGGAATCGATCTCCCATTTTTATTTTAGTTTTTTCTGGAAATCGATCTTTTAGTCAAAGTTTAAATCTAACCTTTTTGATAATCGATCTATTGGTCAGGTCCTGATGCCTGCTTATTCAGGAATCGATCTCCAGTTTTGATTTTCACTTTTTCTAGAAATTGATCTTCTAGTCAAAGTTTAAATCTAACCTTTCCGATAATCAATCTATCGGTCAGGTCCTGATACCTGCTTATTCGGGAATTGATCTCCCGTTTTAATTTCAGCTTTTTCTAAAAATTGATCTTCCAGTCAAAGTTTAAATTTAACCTTTTCGATAATCGATATATCGATCAGGTCCTGATGCCTGCTCATTCCGGAATCGATCTCCCGTTTGTATACCCACCATTATTTGGGAATTGAGCTCCCACTTAAAGTTTTAAATTTCACCTCTCTGAGAATCGATCTCTCAGTTTGGTCCAGTACTCACTTGATGAAAATCAACCTTTCAATCAAGTCTCCAGATTCTAAACTTCGTTGATCTACTTCAGTCAACACCAATACATGTGATTTACTCTTCGAGTTCATCACACATGTTGGGGATCCATTTGTTGACCTCATTTTTGTAAGAGGTCTATACAAGACCCTAAAATCAATTCAGATTCAAATCAATCCAAGTTTATAATCAATTCAAACTCAAAAGCCAATTCAAATCCATAAATTCAAACCCAAACTCAAGGCCAAAGGTCCAAGTCCTGAAAGCCTTTTCCAGTGAATTTTCAAATATTTCAAAACCCTATCAAATGACCTCTGATTCAGAGTCTATCACTTGCAAAGTGATTAGACATGTCCATAGAGGTAACCCTCCAAATTTGAGCCTATTCTGAAGCCTCTAATATTGTGGATAAATGGTTTATAATTTTGATGATAGCAAACATTTTTATTTCTCTACGACTGCTTTATGTACTGACATTTCAGGTTCACACGATCGGACTGCAATTTGGAACCAGCTCAAGATTGGGTAGACTAGGTCTGAGTCAGTTTGTACACTCTTTCCTTTCTTGAGTCTATTGTATTTATTGTGGCTCCTGATGATTTGTAATGTATAAGAGTTTCTGACTGTTCCCTAAAGTTTACTATTTTTGGTAACATCGTCCTAGACGATATTTATATCGGTCGGGACGATCTGTTCAAAAACAGAAACCCTAATTAGGGCATCCTCATTAAAGCAGCCATCATTATGCAAAACACATCATCCTGGATGATTTTGTATCGGCCAGGACGATAGGCTCGATTCATAAAGAATCTGTTGCCAGATCTACTTAGGAAATACTTATTTTTGGACATCGGCCCGGTGGATCGGCCTGGCCTATCCGGATCGGCCTGGCCGACCCAGAGAAATTTTTTCCTAAATAAATCTGGCAATTTAAGAAAGAAATTAATGGTGATTTCATCCTGGATGATTAGACATTGGCCAGCTTCATTTAAGGGCGATATTTAGTACGATTTTCCTCATATTTGAACTAATCTTCACTCCCTTTCAAGCTTTCTCTGATCAACACACACATTCACTTTTCTAAAAATGAAAAATCTACTTCCTGTTTTTTTCTTGAAATCTTTGGTAAGTTGTGTTTGACTTCTCTAAAATACTCAAAGGAAGAAAACTCATGTTTTTTATTCTCAATCTATATTTCCTAAAATAGGTTATCATACTTTTGATTTAAAATCTTTTTCATCTTTTAAATTGGTTTTTGAAACTAAATTTTTTATTTCTTTACATTTAATTTATCTCATAGGGATCTTTTGCAAGTTGTTGAATCCAACTCATAATTTTCTTAATCAAGAATTCACTTTATCAATAGGATGGGTTTAATTTTGTTTTTTAAGATTTCAAAAAGGTAGCATATTAAAAAAATTGGCCAATGATGCCAAAAATAAAAGATGCACAATGACTCCAAATTGAAAAATATACACAAAAGTGTATCAAAAATCAAAAGATGCGCAAAGAGTGCCATTCAAATTAACAAGAGGCATAAAATGAGCCCATAAAATTTAATGCTTACCATTCTTGTACTTCTTAAAAGCTTAAGAAAACCCTCGATACTTGATTTTGAAAAACATGATTCCTGATTGAATAATTCGTGCATTAATCTTATATTAGATATATTTTATGAAAGGAGTTTTGAAAAATTAATGTTTCTTTTTCCCGTTTATTTCTTCATTTGGATATTGGATTAAAAATTTTTTGAGCCTTTAAAAGAACTTGAGTTGGGATTATCAAATTATGAATTTCTAACCTTTTTTGGACTATGCGTTGTCAATCCAATTCTACTAAGTTTTTGATTAAAACCAAGAGGTAACTTTCTCATTTTAAGAATATTTATTTTTCACTAGATCAGGGAACATTTTTGTCTTTTTATTATTTTGTTTTTTATTTGTGCCTCCTCTCTTTTTGATCATGTCAAAGGGGGAGCGCGTATTGTTGAATATGTATCCTTTATCTTTTATCTTTCTTTAAAAAAATTAAAAAACAATATTTTTATCTCCCCTATTTTTTAAAAGGGTTTATTCTAGTGAGGGGGAGATTATGAGAAATTGTTTTTCTTTTTAATTCAAATTGAATTATTTGCCATCATAAAAAAGGGGGAGATTATTGCGGATCAATGGTTTATGATTTTGATTATAACAAACATTTTTATTTCTCTATGACTGTCTTATGTACTGACATTTTAGGTTCACATGATCAGACTGCAATTTAGAACCAGCTCAAGATTGGGTAGACTAGTCTGAGTCAATTTGTGCACTTTTTTCTTTCTTGAGTCTATTGTATTTGTTGTGGCTCCTGATGCTTTGTAACGTATAAGAGTTTCTGACTGTTCCCTAGAGTTTACTATTTTTGGTAACATCATCTTGGATGATATTTATATCAGCCGGGACGATCTGTTCAAAAGCAGAAACCCTAATTAGGGCATCCTCATTAAAGTAGTCGTCATTATGCAAAACACATCGTCCTAGATGATTTTGTATCGGCCAGGACGATAGGCTCAATTCAGAAAGAATCTGCCACCAGATCTACTTAGGAAATACTTATTTTTGGACATCGGCCCGGTGGATCGGCCAAGCCTATCCGGATCGGCCTGGCCGATCCAGAGCAATTTTTTCCTAAGTAAATCTGGCAATTAAGGAAAGTAATTAATGATGATTTCGTCCGGGCCGATAGCAAGATCATCCGGGACGATTAGACATCGGCCAGCTTCATTTCAAGGCGATATTCAGGATGATTTTCCTCATATTTGAACTAATCGGCTAGGACGATATGTCTATCGTCTTGGACGATAAAGTCGACAACTTGTATTAATGAGCTCGTTTTTAGTTCTTCTATTTAAGATATGACAAGGCACTTTGTAAGTGTCTTTGGTAGCCATTATAGCTTCATTCTTGTGGGGGAAACTTGAAGAGAAAGCTTGAAAGGGAGTGAGGAACAGGTGAAGTCTTAGAGAGGGAGAAGATCCTGTGAGGGGGGACTCAAGGGAGTATGGAGGGGGATTCCACACGGTTGCTCCGGCAGGCTTGCATCTTAATACCGTCGGATTCAAGGCTTGTCTCGAGGGAAGTTCACCAAAGAAGAAGATCTCTTTGGTGTCAAAGGACCCAGCGACTCCGCCGCACCGGGGAAGGTGGAAGTGATTTTGTAAGGGCTTCTCCGCCTAGCTGTGGGGGCTAAAGGAGAGACACTTGTTTTAGTGCAATACTTGGAGGGTGCCTCCAAGGAGTGGACGTAGGTCAAGGTTTGACCGAACCACTATAAATCTGGTGTGTTCTTTCTTAATATTTGCTTCCGCATTTGTTTTATTTGTGGTGATTTTGGTTTGTACTTTCCTTAAAGTTTCTTCTTTATCAATTCACCACTCTCTTTATTTAGCCTTGGGCCAGTTCTAAAGGGCTTAACATCCCTATGAACTTTCAAGCGGTATCAGAGCACTTTCTAGTGTCATCTGATCACTTTCATCTAACCTCAGAAACTAAATCAAATTCCAAAGGCTGTAAAACCATTAAATATTTACAGCCTATGCCATTGGACTTGCCACTTGGAAGATCCTGACCTTAGAGCCTTCACCAAAGCCTCCAATCACTTCCAGACCATTAATCCTAACATATTGATCAATAAACTACATTTTTCAAGACTCATTTCAGCCCCCAGTGGACTTGAGGTCCAAATGACCAAAATACCCCTTAGGGGTTCAAATACTCATTTCAAATCAAATGAACTCCAAACTGAATGCAACCACCTCCAGCAAGTTTCAAATATCAAATCAAACCTTTGGAACCCATTTCCAGACTCTGTGTCAACCTGGTTGACCAAGTCAACGTGGTTGACCTAAGAGGCCCTTTAAGGGTCCAAATAGGTGATTTGATCCAAATGACCTATTTGAGCCCAGAAAATACATCCACCAGACTCCTGATATAATTTGAAACTTGTCCAGCCCAGACCCACACCGTGGGTCAACCCGGTTGACCCAATCAACCTAGTTGACCAAAATGTCCCTTAAGGCCCTTAATGGGTCATTCCAACCCATTCAATATATCAGACCCTTCTCAAGCTTCAAATCAACTCCCAACCATGGCCCAATCATGTCTTAAACCTTGGCTAATCAAATATAATTTTTATTTGACCAAGTCAATATTTTGATTTTGGTCAAATTTGGATATTTAGATCAAATTCCCTTCAATGCCTTCAAACATCAAATCCTAGCCATCCAACCTCCCCAAGTTTAATCCATTATCTCAAACCTTATCTTCATGCAATGTTATCAGTCAATTTGAATGGTTGACCAGTCAACACCACTTAAAGAACCATTTCTTTTGTCAAACCGACCCTTTCAATTTACCCAGCTCAAACTAGACCAATCCAGCCATTTGGAAAGACTCTACAACTTGGTCTCATGCCACCTCATCTCTCTTGATCGTTGTTGACCAGTCAAATGGTCAATGGGAGCTAAAATAAGCTTATACACTCAACCCAAATCGCCAAGCTCATATCAGGCCCGTCCAGCCCATAAAACCGACTCTAGAAGCTTCTTGGGGATTAACCCGACCCAGCCTAGGGCTTATTTCAAGCCCAGCCAGCTCGGATGGTCCCCTCCCATGTGAGGACAAGCCAAGGGAGTGGCCAGCTCATCCTGCCCTATACAGCACGTCCTCTGCCTCCTAACCACCTGAGACAGGTGTCCAACATCCAAGGCACGTCCCTGAGCGATCCTGACCATCTCTTTTGGCTCCAGCAGTTGGAATACGGTAGAGAGGCGGGAGAGCTCATTTCAAGATATCTTGCATTCCAGTCACTCCCAAGAGCATCAAGTATTTCATTTTGAAATCCCTGAGCTCTACTCTCATTTCCCCATCATTCCCTGGTGTCTGAAGCTCACCGGAGACAAGATCGACGGTGATCCGACCTTTAGCCCGTCTACAACTCTTCAAACTCTCACTCCAGTGATCCTCCAATCTCAAATTCTTCAGGGAAACAACACGTGGACAGTCTACAAGTTCATCCGTATTCAAATCAACTCATTCCATTATTTGAATCTTGGTAAATCCTAAACCCTAGGATTTTTTCTAGGTTCTTAAATAACCTCGTGATTATTGCATCAAATGACTTGAAAAATAGTCCCCATTCTTCCCTAAGACCGATAAGCTCTCTGTCTAAAGTTTAGAGTCATTTGGTTGAGTATTTTGCCAGAACAAAATCAAAAATAGGTTTAGGGTCCGCGGTTTTGGCTAGAGGAAGAAGACGAGCTGCCGGCCGTTGGATCTGTTCTATTGAGATCAACGGCTGTGATTTGATCTGGTTTATAACTCATTTTATCCCCTCAAAACCGTGATTGACTAGATCCTTGTCCAGCCAGTTCTATACTGTTGACCCAAACTGTGGGATCACAGGCGACCGTTCGATTATTCTGGATTGAATGTGATGTCGCGGTTTTGATCAGAACCGTTCGATCCGCGCTAAGATCGATCCGACGGTCACAGGCCTTATCGTGCTGGTTAAGTGGTGGGTCCCTCTTGATCGCCGCCGTCTGCGTGGCTGTGCCCGTGCACACCGCGTGTCCCGGGTCAGCGCCTCCGTTTGACCCGGTTTATCAAAACCTTAAAATAATTCAAAAAACTACCATAACTTCAAAACTTTGTAGGAATTTCATTTCCTATCCATTTTTGGAGTTCTTGGGCTCATTCTTTTCAGTTTTATATCTACTTTATTTTAAAAATATAATAAAAAAATTTTAATTACTTTATTATTAACTATTTTAAAAATACATAAAATACTATTTTAATTTTAAAATCATGTATATAAATTAGTTTGAGCTGAATTTTGGCGGAGGTGTAATAGAGCTTAAGATTGATCTCCCATAATTCTCTCAAGTCCATTTGATGCATAAATTTCTAATAATTGGATTTACAAAAATCTGGGTCTTGATTTGACCTAAATTATTGTAAATTCAAATGCAATTCAAATCAAACTAAATTCATTGCAAATTAGAGTTCTATGGAGACAGTGTAAAGTCATCCTTTTACTGAAAATAAGTTTAGATCTATGATCATATATAGCTTAATTAAGATTTACTTCCAAAGGCATGTTAATCTAACTTAAAAAACTAACAAACTTTATATGATCATGCTATGGAATTGGATTAACCTTGATTAGGATATATTTACATATATCACTAAATAATCTTAGTCCAATTTCATATATCTATTTCTTTATATAATAAATTGTTTAACTTCATAGGTTATCATATAACCTATTAAAATAATTTATTATAAAATCCCTCCATAGAATATTAGGATCACTTCTCTTTATTTGCTCATGATTGCTATGTTTTGGTGTGATAGTAATTAATATCCAAGGGTTAGAAGAATTTGATTTATATCCTACAACCTAGTGACATTAAGGACAATAATTAAGGTGTGTCTTAGTAAATTTAGAGCAATTTAGAATATACTTTATAAGTCCCTTTTGGGATAAAACATCAACTTAGAAAACTAATGTCAGGTACCCAATGATCTAACACACATCGATTTGACATTAATCAATCTTATAACAACTAGTAGATTAAGGATCTTTTTCTTTTGTGGTAACAAACCCAAATAAATCAAATAAAATTCATGAAAATTTATAATCAACTTCATTTAATCCTAATCAATGCTAAACCAAATATTCAATCTTTTAGAACCAAAATACAAATTCAATTTCATTTAGTTTTAATTAAATCTTTAGTTAACCCTTAATTAATCTTTAATCAAACTATCACTAAATAAATTATAATAATTCCAATAAAAATATTTAAAAATTCAATTAATTCTAATGCACCCTAAAATAAACACTAATAGATCTAAATCAATTTTAAACTTAAATCTCATTTAAATTTTAATTAAACCCTTAAGCACCCTTAATTGAACATTAACTAAATAAAAGCCTTAAAATTCATATAAAATACCAATAAATACCAAACATATAAAATAAATTCATTTAAAATCGAATCAAACCAGAAATGTATTAATTTTAATATTAAATAATTTTCTAATAATAATATTCCTTAATAATCCAATAAATGATTAAAAATTCTAAAAAATTCTAAATATTACAATAAAATTAGTTAAAAATTAAACTAAATTTTAATTCATCTAAACTAAATTAATTTGATAATTTGATTGATTAAAATTTATTTTAATCAATCAAATTTGATTATTAATTTAGATAAATGAATTAGGGCCTTTATGCCTAAAGCCCGACTCCTTTTGGAGAGCTTTAGGCATTTTGTTTTAAAGGGATTTTTTTAATACACATAAATAACAAAGAGATCTCATATGTATTGTTCATGACTCCTTTTAGGAAGGCACTGATACATTTGGATTTGGAGATCTTCAAACAAATATAATAATATACCGACCTTATACGACGTGCTAGATTCCTTCGGGAGGGCACGTTGTATTCCATTCATAAGGTCCCTCTCTCTCTCTAATAAAATTTTAGGGACTTTCATATGAATACCCATCTTCCATATAAGATGGGTGTTTATTTTGAAAGTTCTAGGACTTATAAATTGATAACTTCCTGCACTTAGGGAGTTATCAATCTATAAGTTCTTTAAAACTAAATTAAATAACTCTAACATCCTAAAATTAGAATAATTTAAAAATTCAAATATACTCCACTTAAACTTTAATCAAATTCCCTTTTAGCCTTTAATAAATAAATCCTAATAATACATGCAACTTGAACAATAATTCCTATAGGACCTATCCAAGCCACACGACCTCTTTCACACACTTAGATGCTTGCTAGGATAACCAACTCTAGCCTAGGATAGGCCGGTGGTTTGTTGTGGTTTGTTTGCGGGTGTCTTGCCTAGAGGGCACCTATGTGTGTTTGCTTACTTTCCTGTACTGCATAGCATACATGTTTATTTTCTATATGTACACCAGAGAGCGGAGTGAATAAAGTGAGGGCCGTGTAAATTACTTTCTATTTTTACTTTCCTTCATTTATAACTATTCACAACGCACTCATAGCATGCATAATTAAACAACTGCTTTTACTTTTATGTACTTTACTTACCTGCAAAGTAGAATGTACCTAGGGACTAATGTACTTATAAAAAAATGTAGATCTTTTTTTCTTAGATCTATTGTATATAGATTGAGTTTGTACAGTATCTGGAGTATGTAAAAGAAATAAAAACAACTGCTTATACATATACAAATGGGAGTCCAAAAAGTAATATCTTCCCCCAGGAGTACGTTCCTTTTTGGAATTCCATAGAAGACTTGGAGCCTGAAGACCATAAGCAGTTGTATTTAATTCTACTCTCTTATAGGCTTAGAACCCAGGTTTGTTGTCGGTGGAGCCTGGCCACCTTTACTTTACTGCAAATTTTGGGATGTAACCGATAAATTTGATATTAATAAAATCTTCTCTTATACATATAATTGTCTCATGCATCCTTAGCATTCGAGTATATTTTTAGTTTTTGTAAGCATATTCTATTGCATTTGATTTAGATTCTGAATAATGGGAAGTCTCAACTAGGAAAGTTTGACACAAAATCTGATGAAGGAGTGTTCCTAGGTTACTCAAGTGTTTGGAAATCCTATAGAATCTTCAATAAAAGAAAACTGGTTGTTGAGGAGACCACTCATATTGTATTTGATGAATCTGATAATTCTGGAGGGTCTAGGGTAGAAGAAGAGGAGGATGTAGAAGTCACCCAAAGATTAGAATCTATAAATATGGAGGAAAGAGTAGAACCAAAAAAATACTTTGCCTAGAGAATGGAGATATTTTTCTTATCATCCTAGAGAACTGATCTTAGGAGACCCTTCTGAAGGTGTTAAAATTAGGTATGGACTTACAAAAGAAGTTAACCACTCTACCTTCAACTTAATGACTAAACCCACCCACATCAATTATTCCCTTTCTGATGAATTATTGATCCTAACTATACAAGAGGAACTAAATTAATTTCTTAGGAATGATGTATTGGAGCTACTAAAAGACCTGAGGATCAAAGTATAATAAGAATCAAATGGGTCTTTAATAATAAAATGAATGATTCTAATGTGGAGGTTAGGAATAAGGCAAGATTGGTTGCTAAGGGGTACAACAAAATAAAAGGGATTGATTTTGAGAAAACCTTTGCCCCTGTAGCCTGATTAAAATCCATTAGAGTGCTACTAGCCTTTGTCTATTATAAGGGATTTACGCTTTTCCAAATAGATGTTAATAGTATCTTTTTAAATGGGGTAATATAAGAATATGTGTTTGTAGAGCAACCCTCAGGCTTTGAGAATTCCCAATTTCCAAATCATATTTTCAAATTAAAAAAAGGCTTTATATGGATTAAAATAGGCACCCAAAGTATAGTATGGAATGCTTAAAACATTTCAACTAGGAAGAGAGTTTGTTAAGGGGAGCGTAGACACCATTCTTTTTCTGTGGAGAGTTGGAGATGAATTTCTCATTGCCTAGTTCTATGTTGATGATATACTTTTTGGATATTCTGATAAAAAAATATGTGATAATTTTTTTAAGATAATGAGTAAAGAATTTGAGATGAGTATGATGGGAGAATTATCATATATTTTAGGATTTAATATAAGGCAAATGGATGTTGAAAATTTTCTTAATCATTTAAAATACATTAAGGACATTTTAAAGAAATATAAAATTGATAAAGCCAAGCCAATAAATACTCTGATGAGCTCCAATGTTCAATTAGAGACTCAAATAGAAAATTTGTTGATCAATGGAAATATAGATGAATGATTGGATCGTTCCTTTACTTGAAAGCTAGCAGACCTGATATAATATTTAATGTTTGCATTTGTGCTATATTTCAAGCTGATCCAAAAGAGTCCCACCTGACTGTAATTAAGAGAACCCTTAGATATCTCTTAGGAACTCAAAACTTAGGAATTTGGTATCTAATATACAATACTTCTTTGAGATTATAGGATATTCTGATTCAAATTTTGTAGGATATAGGGTGGATAGAAAGAGCACATATGGAACATGTCAATTCATAGGATAATCCTTAGTCTCTTGGTCCAGCATAAATAAAACTTAATTGCACTTTCCACTACTGAAACTGAATATATAACCTTAGGAAGTTGTGTGGCCCAAGTTCTTTGGTTAAAGCAACAGATCTGAATTTAGGATTACCTATTGGAATAATGTTAATCCTATGTGATAATACAATTTCCATCTACATCTTTAAATATCCTATCCAATATTATAGAACTAAACATATTGGCATAAGACATCACTTAAATATGGACTATGTTGATAAATGAGAAACTGAGTTACACCATGTAGTAACTAAAAACCAACAGGATGACAACTTTACTAAACCATTGGCCTTTAAAACTTTCAGCATCTTAAGGACCATATTAGGTCTCATAAACGTAAATGCATGAACTTGATGATTACTAAACTCTGAATTTTCTATTTTTTGATGTTTTTTTGTTTTTTATTTCCATGTTTATCTTCGTTTGTCTGTTGTTGTTTTTAGTGTTTCATTTTTATTTTATTTTTTTTCTCTAGTTTTCTTTTATTGGTCACTACTCGAATAATATTTTTGCCTTAATTTTATTTTTTAAAAATTTATAAATAATGATTGACATTCCTAAATAAGTTAAAGGAAGAAACACCTTTAGAGGAGTAATTCTCTTTTCAAAGAAAAAATCTACTTCAAATTAACAATTCAACTTTGAAATTGAGTTCTTTTCTATTATTTTACAGTAATATATCTCATATGAATAATGTTCAAAGTCATTAAATCACTTTGAAGCTTTCTTGTTCAAGTTGTATTTATCATATGAATATGATTATATTTTGTTGCTTACTCCTCTCTATAATAGAGAGTGAATTTTTCTTCTTTTATATATGGAAGATATTCTCACAACTGATAGTCTTTAAAGGGTTCGAAAGAGAGTTAGCTTAAAAAAATGACAAAAGGCATAAAATGAGCCCAAAAAGAAAAACTAAAAAGATGTGCAATGATTGTAAACAAAATGAAAGACACACAAAGTGTATCAAAAAATCAAAAGTTACACAAAGTGCACCAAACAACTAACAAGAGGCACAAAATGAGCTCACAAAGAAATAAGCTTCCTTCTCTTTTAAACCTTTAAATCTTAGAAGAATTTGTATGTCACTAGATATCATCAATCACTTGATTTTGAAACTCATTTGTTTGACTAATTACTTTGCTATATTATTCTATCACATATATTTTCTAAAACGAAGTTTTTGAATGGATCACATTTCTTATCTAGTCTTTTTTTTTTTTTTTGAGTTAGATCTTTTATTTTTAAAAGATGATTTTCCAAGTAAGGAGTCAGAGCTGGGGTTAACAAGATCAGTTATTCTACCATTTTTTGGACTTTAATGATGTTAATTCATTTCTTACTAATTTTTTAATCCAATCACAAGGAAAATTAATCATTTTCTAGTATTAATTAAAAAAATTTCTTGATATTTCTCATTTATTATTTTTTCATTATATTTCTACTTGTTCTCATTATTTATTTATTTTTTTGGACCGCTTCTGATCAACTCTATATATACTCAAAATTTTTAATTTTTGTTCACATCGTCTTGGATGATCAATATCGTCCTAGATGATATGATCAATTTCTGACTCAATTATTATTGATTTAACTCAATTACCTATGATTATCCTGGATAATTCCACATCGTCCTGGATGATATGGCCAATTTTTACTTCATTATTGCTAATCATCTTTGACGATCCTCAGTCATCCTGGACAATCCACGCGGCAAAATCTACTGGACGATTTCAATGCTATTTCATAAGATCCATTATATCCTATTATTTTGGACAATCCACATGTTCGTCTAGTATGATCCTTTTAGTCCAAAACCATCCTGACTAACTCCTCAAGATGATCATCTATATCTAATCATCTTGGATGATTTTTTATCGTCCTGGATGATTTGACCACCTTTTAGACCAACTATCTTAGACAATATTATTGTGTTTAATCATTCCGGATGATCTCCTGTTCATTCTGGAAGATCTCACGATCGACTTGGATGATCTCATGATCGTCCTAGATAATCTCACGATCATCCTGGATGATCTAACGATAGTACTGGACATCTTTCCTGACCCTATAAAAATAGCTGATTTGTACCATTTTCTTCACCACAAACTCTTCTAATTCTTCATCGCTCTCACTCAAATTCTCAAGTCTTATCAAATGTCTAGAGGTAAACGGTCTCGTGCACTAGCCGACAACTCTTCCCAGAGTGATGTCGATCCTAGATTCATTGTAGCAGCAAATGAAGCTGCTTACACCCTTTATAAAGGTGCTGACATCAACACATCCAGTATCATTAACCAATCCACTTTGAACTTTCATGTACTCCACCTCTTTGCGAACACCACTCTTGGGTTCATTCTGACTCTTTCCTTCCCTTTCAACTCTGAAGTACTGTTCAAATTTTTTGCCAGCCTTCACTTTAATTCTGATTTTACTACCCTATAATCCTATATGAATAGAAGGCCTGTAGAGATAATATATCAAGACTTCTATGAATATTTTCACTTGTTTACCACTTGAGACAAACTTCATATCCTAGCTTCTGATTCTAATTATAATTGGACTAATGTTAATCATATTTTTAGGGAAACAAATGCTCATTTTCATGATTCCACTGTCAATACCTTAGTCCGAGATGCCCGTACCATCTAGCACATCCTTCGTAACATAACTCTTCCTAAAGCTAAAGACCAAATCCACATTACTCCTATCTTTTCACTCACCACCTACTACATAAGTGCCAACCTATAATTTAATGCTGCTGATCTTATCATTAGACACATTAAACATTAGCAATCTTGTTGATTTTGAGGTATAGGAAAAGTTTGGGAGACTAGGCGATCTTGGCGAAGATGAGGCTATCTTGGCGATTTTGGAGAATTACTGGTGATCGGTGGTTCTCCGTCAGCCTGGTATGTTCGACGAAGTTCCTTGGTTAGATTTTTTTGGAGAAGGTGATTTATGTAGAGAGCTTTGTCAGCAGAGGTTCTCCTTCGGCCCATTGACTTTGAAGTCAGTTTTGGCAAAGCTTTTCCTGACAGAGGTTCTCCGTTGGATTCATTTGGCTATTGGTTGTGCTGGTTATGTTTATTATATTGGTATTATATTCTTGATTGAATTTGGTGAGACTACAAATTTGAAGACGATTTTGGAGGAGGTTTTTCGTTGGCTCGATGTTGCCTATGGTATTTCTTGGGATGAAATTTCCGCTTGGTTAATTTTTTTTTTTTTTTATGTATGGTTTTTGGAGTTTGGAGTTGTTCTAGTTTATTACTTGTCTTAATTCCAGATTTGGTTTTATTGTGTTCTTAGTGTGTGATCGGTTGATGTTTAATAGATTGTTGGTGTTTGGATTACAATGGTGGATCTTTATATTTAGAAGAACTATTTTCTTATGGATTCTTGAAGTCTCTTGGATACAATGTTATTTTGTTCATTACAGTTGTGGATAGAAGAATCAAAATCTTTTTTACTATTAATGGAACAGTTATGTTACGAGCAGATTGTGGTACTTGTTATGTAGCTATGTGGAAGGCTTTGTGTGGTGTAGCTGGAGATATTTTGCTTGCCAAGTACATGTGTGTGGTGATGATTATCATTTTGTATGGTTTTAGTAGTGTTGTGGTTGCAGTTTGGCCTCTCGATGTTAGAATCGGTGTTAGTTTTTCATTAAATTTGTTTGGATTGTCTAAGGTGTTTGTTGTTAGACGTATTGGTGATGGTTTTAGATGGGATCATATCCTGACTAAATCTATGGATTCTATTGCTTTAATATTTGAAGTTCATGTCGTGATGGTTGAAGAGTTGAAGGGAATGGAGATGTTCTTTATAAAACAAGTCTTATTTATTCAAGACTTGAAGGAGTTGAACATTACTAGTTTTTTACTTGCTAGAGTGAGGTGTGTGTTGGTGATTATCAGTTCGTATGACTTTGGTTGTGAAGAGGCCGATTCTTGGACTCTTGATGTGGGAGTCAGTGATATTGCTTCGTTGACTTTGTTTTGTTCGTCCATGGTGGTTGTTGTTGGTTTCATTGAGGTTTCAGCGGTTTCTACACTTGATTGGAGCTCGTTGATATCAAAGGATGTTGATGGCGGTCCTTTTGATGTTTTGGCAGATATTTTAGTTGTTCTTTTTTATTCTTATAGTAGTTTGTCATTTGTTTGGTTTTCTTGTAGGTTTTTATTCCCTTTTAAAATTATTGTAATGAAATGTGGGATTTTTACTAGGTTTCATTTTCTATCTTTTGGAAACTCTTGGATACTAACCAACCTTCTAGGTTGTTTCAATATTTGGTGTCCCCATCACCCCATTGGATTTAAAATAAGATTTAGTGGACCGCATATCCATTATGATAGTTTTATATATATGGCTGGTTTTTGCTTCTAATTTGTAATAGCTGTTCTTCTTTTTAATGCATTTTGCATTTCTTCAAAAAAAAAAAAAAGATGCATTGAACATTTAACCAACATTAAGGAACCTTAACACATAAGGAAGCCAAACCTAACCCTAGGACATCTCATTGCCTATATCCTAGAATTAAAATATAACCTTTAATTTCCTTCTCCACCTGATCATCAACCAACTTAGCTACTCACTTTGAGTCCCCCATATATATTAGGTATATCTCTAGAAGCTCCAGGATTCTAGAGAGAGAAGGCGTTCGTTTTCAAAAAAAAATTTCCCGGGCTTGGTTCCGCTCTTTGCGGAATTGGATCCTTGAGGGTCAATGGACGGCTGCCGGCCATCTTCGGTGGCAGGAGATGTAGGAATTTCTAAAGGTAGAGGTTCAATTTTGACAAGAGAGAAGGATGGTCGTCATTTTTATTCAGGTTTGACAGATGGTAAGTTTGATGATGGGGTTTCTTGTGATCAAGATTTGGGAGGAATTTTTCATAAAAAGTATGTAGATGGTGCTTTCGTTCGTCCTTTAGGACCGTTGGTGATTAAGGAGAATGGTATGGAAACGGTCAAGAAGATTTTGTTCGTCGCCAGTAAGGGAAAGGCGATTGTCGAAGAAGAGGAAGTTGTTTCTCCAGTTATAGTTAGTAAAGTTTTTTATCAGAATTTTGTTGATCCAGCGGTGTCTTCTGTAGAAATGAATATTTATGTTAACAGGTTCGGCAATTCAAATGCTATATCTGGTTTATGCCATGGGATAAATGAGAATGTTTGTAATCCTGTTAACAAAGATGTTCAATTCTTATCTAGCTCGGTTTCTGATGTTGTTAAGGAGGTGGATAAGGTTACTGATGGAATGTCTATGAAGAAATTGGCTGGGGTGGATGATAATCTTTGGAAGAGAAAGCCATATATTATGTTGGATTTTAAAGAGGAGGGTATGGTCTTCTCGGAAGATGGCAAATCTGTGAAACTGGTAGAAGAAAGAGAGGTTGCTAACTCTCAAAAACTAAGGAATTCTTTGGTGATTAAGGTTTTTGGGAAGGAAATTCCCCCTCATGTTGTTGCTTGGGAGATAAGGAGGCAGTGGAAGATGTTTGGTAATTATCACTTTACAACCTTGGGGAAAGGAAGGTTTCTTTATTCCTTTGAGTCTAATGAGATGATGGAAGGTGTTTTATTGGGAGGGCCTTGGTTTGTCAATGGCTTTATTATGGGGATGGAGAAATGGTCTTTGGAATTTTCCACTCTTTCATTGAAAGGTTTAACCTCACCTATTTGGATCTGAATGCCTCACTTGCCCTTACAGTGTTGGGATGAAGTGAATGTGGCTCGTATTGCTTCATCTATTGGTTAGCCGTTGATGATGGATGGTAATATGTTCCAGTGGGGGAAAAGAGAATTTGGCAGAGTTTGTGTGAGAGTTAAGCTGGATCAGTGTCTTCCTCTAGGAGTATGGGTTGATAGCATCTCTGGGAAGTTCTTTCAGAGATTTGAGTACAAGAAGATCTCAACTCTTTGCTATGGATGTGGAATGGTGGGACATCTTAAATTTGATTGTAAATTGAAGACTGGTGGAAAATCTGGCAAGGAGTTATGTGGAAGTGAGTCTAGGGAAGCCAAGGAGGTAGAAAAGGTTCATGAAGAGGTTATTGATCACTCTTATGGTCCTTGGATCGTGGTGAAGAAGAAAATGAACAGAAGACCTGTTGCTTTGAAGGAGAAAATGAAATCTGCAAAGAAACAATGGTTGAAAAAGGGTGGAATCAAGGAGGAAATGGATGGAAAAGCTATTCAAGGTGTTGATTCTGTTGATAAGGTGGTTGAAGATGCTGTTAGTAATCAATTAGAAGAAGGGGAGATACCTGGTGTAGAGGTAGTGGCTGTTTCAGGAAGGGACCCCGGATGTATGGAAAGTTCTGCTCTGGAGGCTATTGATTCTTTTAAGGCACCTTCAGTGACTGATGATATGATTTCTAATGTTAATATCCCTCTTTTTCCTGTCATTTTGAATAAATTTGATGTGTTGAATGGGATGGAGGATGATGGAATTGGGAATGTTTGCCTTAAAACAAATTCTGGAAGTGGTGGACATGTTAACAGTGAGGGGTTTTCTCTAACTTTTGGTAGTCCAGATGGTATGGGACATGCTAAAGACTATGAAGATAGTAAGTACATGATGAGTAGTGAGAAAGAGATTGTTTCTAGTGGAGATCTAGTGAAGTGTAAACTTGCTAAAGAACTTAGAGCTTTGGGCCCTATCAAAAGCAGTTCTAGAGGTAGTAATGTAGATGGAGGTATGATGAAAAGAGGTGGGGGCTCTTCCTCCAGAGTTTCTTAATGGACTCTATTATTTTTTGGAACTGTAGGGGGGCCAAGAAAAGGGAGGCCTCTCTTTATTTAAAAGAGATTATCAAAGATTACAAAGTCTTCATTGTTGGGTTGATAGAAACTAAAATTTCTTCTATGGATAGAGACTCATTTGTAAGGATGATGGGTCAAGGTTGGGACTTTTTTCTGCTTCCATCTGTTGGGTTTCTGGTGGTATTATGATTATATGGAGATCATATATGGCGTATTTTTTAGTTTTGAAAACTTTAGATCAATGTGTCATTGGTGAGCTCAATGTTTTCAAGAAAAGAATTTGGATGATTACTACTGTTTATGCTAGCAAGGAGACTATTAAAAGGAGGTGTCTATGTGATTTTATTCAAGAGGCTTCTCACAAAGATATTCCTTCTATTGTTGGAGGGGATTTCAATTACATTTTGGCTAAGGAAGATAAGAAGGGTGGTAGGAGATTCAAATTCAATCAAGGATCCTTGGATATGGTGAAGTTCATGAATGAGAATGATTATCATGAAGTTGGGTTTGTTGGACCATGGTTCACTTGGTGTAACAACAAAAGGGGAGGAGATCGGATTTTGGAAAGACTTGATAGGTGTTTTCTTAATACCTTGGCCATCAACAAAATCCAAATTACTTTGGTTAGACACCTTGCCATAGTTGCTTCGAATCATTGTCCGATTGTTCTGCAGATGTTTGAGACGGTTTGTAAAGGTAGAAGTGGATTTAAGTTTGAAGACACTTGGCTTTCCTTCAAGACAGCGTAGCATATTGTTTATAGTAGGTGGAAGAGAACCTTCTTGGGAGATGATATGGAGGTTCTTAATAAAAAAATGTAAAAGAACCTTAAAAGATTTATTTTACTGGAGCAAGGCTAGAATGGAGGAATTTTCCTTGGAGAAAGACAGACTGAAAGCTGCGATTATAAATTTGCAAGAAGAAGAATCTAGATATGGTTGGTTGACTTAGGAGAAGCTTTGGTTACTTAAAGCTAAGGTTAAAGAACTTAATGTTGTTCTTAATAATCTTAATACGTGGTGGAAGCAAAGGGCAAAAGCTAAGTGGATCAAAGATGGTGATGCAAATACCAAATTCTTCCATTCCTTTGCCAACTCTAGGAGGAATGCTAATCGGATTTCACAAGTCAAAGATTCTAATGGGATGCTGACTGAGGACCCGAAAGAGATTGAGGAGGTATTTAGGAGGTTTTTTCAGGGAGAGTGGAAATCCAGAAACTGCAGCTTTTCTGGTTGGCCAGAACCGTGGATAGTGTTGGAAGACCGTGACAAGGAAATGTTGATCAAGGAGCTGGATGAGGCTGAAATTAAAGAAGTTATAATCAATCTGGGCAGTAATAAATCTCCGGGCTTTGATGGAATTACTCATTCCTTCTTCAAAGCTTTATGGAATATTATTCGAATGGATGTGGTGAGGGTTGTACAACAGTTTTTTGTCACTGGTTTAATGAATAAGGAATGGAAAGACACCTTAATTGAGCTCATTCCTAATTGTCCTAATCCCAAGACTCCTTCAGCTTACCGTTCTATAAGCTTATGCAATTCAATTTATAAAATTGTTGCTGAAGTTTTGCTTAATAGAATGGTGGGAGTTATGCCCAGGATTGTTGCAGATCTATGATTTATGATTTTGATGATAACAAACATTCTTTATTTCTCTACGATTGCCTTATGTGCTAATGTTTCAGGTCCACACGATCAGACTGCAATCTAGAACCAGCTCAAGATTGGGTAGACTAGGCCTGTGTCAGTTTATAATCTTTTTATCTTCTTGAGTCTGTTGTATTTGATGTGGCATCTGATGATTTATAACTTGGAAGATTTTATGTTGTGCCCTAAAAGATTTCTATTTTTGGTAACATCGTCCGGAACGATCTGACAAAAGTAAAAACCCTAATTAGGGCATCTTCATTAAAGCAGCCGTCTTTATGCAAAACATATCGCCCTGGACGATTTTGTATCAGCCAGGACGATCGGCTCAATTCAGTAAGAATCTACCGCCATATATACTTAGGAAAATCTTATTTTTGGATATCGTCCTGGTATATCGGCCTGGACTATAAAATATCGTCCTGGCCGATCCAGGTCAATTTTTCCAAAATTTCTCAGGCAGTTTTGGAAAGCAATTAATGGGGATTTCATCCAGGCCGAAAGCAAGATCGTTCGGGACGATTAGACATCGTCTAGCTTCATTTCAGGGCGATATTCAGGATGATTTTTCTCATATTTGAACTAATCGGCCAGGACGATATGCCTATCATCCTGGACGATAATGTCGGCAACTTGCATTAATGAGCTCGTTTTTAGCTCTTCTATTTAAGCTATGACAAGGAACTTTGTAAGTGTCTTTGGCAGCCATTGTAGCTTCGTTCTTGTGGGGGAAACTTGAAGAGAGAGCTTGAAAGGGAGAGAGGAAAGGGTGGAGTTTGAGAGGGAGAAGATCCTGTGATGGGGAGGAACTCAAGGGAGTGTGCTGGGGGATCCACACGGTTTCTCCGGCAAACTCGCACCTTAGTACCATCGGATTCAAGGCTTATCTCGAGGTAAGTTCACCAAAGAAGAAGATCTCTTTGGTGTCAAAGGACCCGGTGACTCCGCCGTATCGGGGAAGGTGAAAGTGATTTTGTAAAGGCTTCTTCGCCTAGCTGTGGGGGCTAAAGGAGAGACACTTGTTTTAGTGTAATATTTGGAGGGTGCCTCCAAAGAGTGGACGTAGGTCAAGGTTTGACCGAACCACTATAAATCCGTTGTGTTCTTTTCTTATTATCGCTTCCACATTTATTTTTCTTCCGCACTTAATTTCTGTGGT
>NW_021319460.1:330922-382463 GCF_001605985.2 Dendrobium catenatum
CACTTTGTTTGGTGATTGTATGGTTTGGGTTTTTTCTTTGGTTTTAAAAGTTTTCCTTGTTCCAAAATCACCTCTCTCTTTCAATTAGCTCTTGGGCCAGTTCTATAGGGATTAACTATCCCTAACGAACTTTCTTAGGTCCTACTTCAAGTTCTTCTAAAAGCTCGTGAAATGAGGGTACTTTAAACAAAGACGGATGTACGGCCTAAAATTTTCTTTTTTATTATTAGTTCTATTTCAAGAACTTCAGTAGAAGCCCAATCTTTTTAAGTTTGATTTTCATAGGTCGAGGGATGTGATGAAGTTATTTTATGAACATCTTTTACAATTACAATGTGCAAATCTAGAACATTAGAGTAGAATTTTGGAAAGTTTAGGATCAGATGTCCCATGTTTTATCCCTTTTATAATAAAATATTATCATTAGACTCCCCTATTAGTAAACATGGAATTGACATTAAATAGTTAAAATGACTCAGCTATTTTTTAGTGTAGATCATGTTAATACTTTATGGACATTATGTACCACTGCAGTATTTGGTGAAAAATCATTTGTCAACACTACAAAGTAATATGAGGAATAAGGGAAACAACCTGTACTTTGTTCTCAAAAATTATTAAGGATTATTTCGAGCTCATCATTAGGCTCAGGTGTCTTGGATTTAGGCTCTATAATAAACTGTACAAAAAAATCTATAAGATATACATAGAATGAATGCTTGATAATGATCGTCATCATTCACTGGTCCATTAAAGGAATTAGGTCATCACAACTATTAACTTCATTTTTTTTTATTTAAAACCTCGAAAAGGGGCAACACTTAATATTTAAAAAAACAATTATAAAGATCCTTATACGGAAACATCGGCCTCCACTGAATGCTCTTACGAGCAACAAAACAAATCAAAGAAAATCTAAGAGCCAATTGTCTCCACTAATCAACATATAAGGGACCTAGTACATTCAAATGATGCTGAGAAAGCATACAAAAAAGAATTAATAAACTAAAGCAGCTAGGGCCAATCTTTCTACCAAAAACTTGATTCTGATGAAACAAAAGCAGCTCCACCTGCAAAGAAAAGCAGTGCAAAACAAAAGCTACCCCCACAAAGATGATCAAATAATCACAATACGTATTAAAAATAGCAGCATAAATAGGGGCATGGAAATAAATCTGTGCCAAGTAAAGGCCAATCTTGGAATTAAGACTTAAAGAGCTCAGAATACAATTAATACATAAAGCCCTCATATAAGAACATCGAAAAGCCACCAAATCCACTTCAGGGTCAACCAAATCCACATTGAATAAACCAATCTAAGAAAAGTAGAGGAAACATCCAAAAAAAATAGGTTTAATCAGAATCTAAAACAAAACCCATGTCAGGCCACTAAAAGCAAAAGAAATGGCAGGTGACACAAACTCCCACGAGATACAACTACCAACAACCAACCAATGAAACCCAGTATAACCACAGGCGATTGCCCCTAACACCCCCTTAACTGAAGATAGACAGACAGTTTATACAAAAACCTAACCAGGCCACCCACAATAGCAGAACACAGGCACAAATGTAAACCACAGCAAACAATAACCCAAAAATCAGCCACAAACATCATAAGATGAAAGCCCAACATTTCCCCAGGTTACCACCAACCCCAACAAATGAGTAGGAGAGCCAAAATTAGCATTAAACCAGTTGATAATAATAGTCAAGTCAAAATTCACAAAATATATCAGCTAAAAAGAAAACACAATTTTTGCCTACGCAGATATTAAGAAAACGTAAATAGAGTCCATACAAAATAACAATACACACAAAACCCAAAAGAGTGACAAAATTCTCCACTCCAACACCAAAGAATAAACCAGTCCCAATGTTTAAATAGCCTTAGCCATAGGGACAAAACAACACTAGTAAGAAACACAGAGCAGATAGCTAGGAACCAAAAATAATGAATGGAGCCACCTTCATCCACAGATAGATAGTAACTAGAATCATAAAAACTCTCCAGAAAAAACAATAAACAACACCACAGTATTCCATCAGGTGAATTGAAGACTCCCAAATAGATAAAAAGTACTAAGTCAATAAAAAAACCATGGGAAGTCAAACAAACAGAGCAGCAGCCAAGAAACAAGCAGCTAAGAAGTAAATAAGTAAAATCACATATGCATAAAGATGAGCCAGGCACAAAGGGAAACATGAATATAACCAAATAAAACCAGGCAGACAGAACAGTTATTGAACTTAACCCCACATAGACTAACCAAGAAGCATCAAGCAGTTACCTTCCTACTAAAATGGGTGGAAACGAGAAGTTCAAAAATTAGCAACAACTTTTTAATTTCTCTAACTGATAGACAGATTTCATGGTTACAACACAAATCCAATCAGCTGGGAAGAGAAGATAATTATAAACTGAATTAACTTCAATATACATGTTAGTTTAAGTTAAAGAGGATGAACAATTGACATAACATAGAAAATGGTCATAGTCATAGCAGTAAAAATACTGTCAACCATATGAACTAGACCCATAAAAGCAAAAATAAGACACTATTATTATCCCTAATTAACACCACCACAACAAACAAATGCATAGAAACAAACACCATTAACATTGAATTTAAAGAATTAATTAGGGCTTATCTCCACATGGATGATATTAAGAGCAAGAGGAGCACCCTTTAGTTAAAACCTAAGGTGTTACAAACAAGGTAAATTATAATGTTTAAAATTTTAATAGAAAGCAAATTGAACAGCCATAAGAGATAACATATCCTTTACCATTTGATTAACATTATGATTGATTCATCCTCACATTTTTAAAAAAAGATAGTTATTTCTTTTCCACCAAAAAACCACAGAATGAGGAGGGATGGAATAATATTCGGAATGTGGCCTTAGATTAAAACCAAAAATAGAAGGATTAAGGGAAAGGTGGGAGTGTACAACAATTTTAACTTAAAATAAATCATCAAATAAACCCAAGTTCTAACAACCACTGGACTAGAAGATAAATATGATGCATATTTCATAAATACAACATTGAAATTGGAAGCTAAAATAAATCCTTTTTGAAGAGAGCATCCTCCGTTAGGAATAAATCTATGCAAGACTCTCAAACCAAAAATAGAGAAACAATAGAAAGGAATGCTCTTTATGCCAAATATTAGTAAATATTATCAATATTTCCTTTATCTCTAAAAGCAGCTAAGCATTCTTAAAGGTAAAACCCGACCATCTTTGGATAAATCACATAATATAATTAATCTTAGAGCATAGTATTGATAGGAACATTTAAATACGGTGACAGATTATCAGAATGATATTAGAAAGCATATTCATACTCCAACAATTATTATTTGATGAAAGATTTAACTTTACGAGCAGTTAGAGGTAGATTCTGGGTTGATCAATAGAGTCGTTAACCTATCCATTTATTTGCCAAAAAGATATTACCTTCACCCAACCCCCTAGAAATAAAGGTCTACCTTCCCATTTGACCTTTCATAGGCCCTCCAAACTTAAATCACCTAGCTTGGAAAATATTATAGTCGGTGTTTACAACATAAATACTTAGATATCATAAAATTCACCCAAGGATCTTTAGTGTGTAAGTTTATACCAAAGTTTTAAAGAAAAAGTCGTAGCAAATCATTTAAATTTTGCAAGCCAAGACCGCCTTCAGCCAAAATTAATACAACACAACTCCCAAGTGTTCCAAATAATTTTAAACGGTAGAAGAAGTACACTTTTCAAAGATTTTGTTAATAAGTTATGCACCCCTATACAATATATGAGTCGGAAAGTAAGTTTGAAAACTATAAATTGGAAGCATAAAGAAACACTTTGAATCAGGTACTCTACCACCAAAGCTAAGAAATTGGAATCCCAACATAAACTATTTGACAGAAGCAATAAGATCATCAAATAAAAAAGTTTCCTCCTCCTTTTTAAAAAGAGAACACCAAGATATTTGATGGGCAAGTGAGAATGGGTAAAATAGGTAACATCTTTAATAGCCTAAAACACAACTTGAAATCTCTTATAAAAAATAAAGAAACTTTTATTTTTCCTAAAAGATAACCATCAGACCATCTCAAATTGATAAAAGAAACTTTAATAATTTTTTTGAATCATTAATAGTCGCATCATGTAAATATAAAACATACGCAAAGGCATAATGAAAATATGGAAAACATCCCTCAAAGTTCTAAATAAGACCATAGCATTATCTTACAAATAAATTTAAAAACAATTAGAAAGGAATTTCAACAGCAATAATAAAAAGGGCGGGAGAGATTAGGGTCACCTTCCCTCAAAGCCATGAGAAGACTTGAAAAAAACCACTGGTAGAACCATTGGACAATTATAGAGAATAGGACATCTTCCAATACCAATTCTTAACAAGCTTTAATAACACAGAATTAAAACCAAAAAAGCTCAAGGGAAGATAAATTAAAGTTTCCAATAAATTTGTCACAAGCCTCTGGCAATACCAGTTTAAATTCACAAATTATACCCCCTCTCACCAAACATCCAAATGTTTTATGTGAACGAAATTCTGACGAAAACAAAATATTATATTGTGAATGGATCTACCTTTCAAAAAACCATCTAAGAAGGGGACATCAATTTTAGGTTATAACACAGAAGATGATATATAATTTTAGAATCAATTTTTTGAAAGAAGGTACAAAGATGATGATAAAATCATTCCACGTGTTAATAAGTTTTAATTTCTTTTTTTGGAATAAGATCTATCGATAGTACAAGTGAAAACTAGGAATGGGTTACTAGCAAAAGACATCCACAATCGTAGCATAGATATCATTATAATAAATATGCCAAGCTTTTTGAAGGAAACAGAGTGCTAAAGCCATCAGCCCCACCATTTTAGAATCATTTATCATAACCCAAAAGAATCTCTTTAACCTCATGCAAAAGAGAGGCTAAATGGAAGAAATAATTATCCTCAATGGATATAAGTTATGGGAATAAAAGGTGATCCATACTTGAGTAGGGATGAAAACTTTATTGAACAGCATGATGAAGTACTGACGGTTAAACTGCAATCCTCCATAGTGTTGTATAGATAAAATGCCAATCCTCCTTGGGATTTATTGATACCTACTTTTAACCCTTTTTCTCTTAGGTAACGCATGAACTACTTATTATATTATCACCTAAACCAAGTGTTACAGCAGCTTTTGTTCCAAAAGACCTCTTATAAGCTTGGAAATTAAAAAATCAACTGTAGACTCTTAAAAGAGAAAATTAGCATTTAGTAGGTCATTTTGACACAGGATCTTAGTTAGAATAACAAGTTGTTAGCTTGAAGAATTTAGAAAAAATTTTATAAAAAACATGATGATTCCACACATTAAAACTTGTACTTAACCTTATTAAGCTTAAGCAAGTCTCTATGCCAAACTATAATTATCCGGATGTAACAGGGCCGCTTCATATATTTTGACAACCTTCAAAAAAAGAGTGCATGGAACGTGACCACAATGATTTGAATTTAAGAAGGAGCATATAAAATTTTTCATAAATTAATAGTAATAAGCAGAGGAGACATGATCAGAAAAGTATCCTATCTAAGATGATGCACATTGTGAAGTAAGGAAGTAAAGTCAAGAATCATTGAAGGCGCACGGTTCAAGCCTTTGCGATAAGTGAACCTATTCCAAGTAAAGTTATTACGCAAAAAAACTCAATATCAATCTAATTGCAACGCCAAATCATATTATTAAATTCTTCTACTTATAACAATAAGGAGTAAAACCACCAATCCTTTGAGAAGATTAGGATGGCATTAAACATCTCCACCAACCAAACAGGAGATTACAAGACTATGAAAATTAATCAGTAAATCCCAAAGCATTTTCTAATGTACAGGGAGAGGCAGCATTATAACAAAAAGCACAAACAATGAACATTAAAGCCTCAACTTTACAATGTGAACACATGACGTAAATAATCAAAAAAATTAATTTTTAACCAGATTTTTCCAAAAGACCCAAATTTTGTTGGCCACATTTGAGATAGCATGGTTGGAAACCCAAAAAGAGAGGTGGCTTAACAACTAGAGGAGGAAACATAAGAGCACGTCAACAACACAAAAGATTGAAATATTGTGCACACGCACAATTAAAATCTTAACAGTGAATAACAGAATATGAACCCAAATGACCCCTATATATCTAAAAAACATCAAAACACAACAGAAAGCTTAATGAAGTATTCGATGAGGTTTCTAGAGGTGCAAAAGAAAATGCTTTGCTTCTCCCTCTGTTTGCTATGAACTTTAATAAAACTAGTTCTTATTCACCCTTGGACAAAATTTACAAGCATACGCTATCACTCCCAACATTGATATCAGTAAACAGCAATCGTTATTATACTTAAGCTAGCAAGAGCCCATCTGTACTAACTTATGTTTCGACTTCATCCATGGTAGCGCACTCTAATTAAGATAATTCTCTAGTTCCTCATAAACATACCATATGCCTAAAGCCGCATTCACGCTACTCTCGAGCTATCGGTTTTGGCTGTGGTGCATTAATGCAAGAGAAGGGAGAGGAGTTGTAACTGTAGGAGAAATGGGTGGATTTCTTCACGTGAGAGAAGAGAGGGATCGTGTGTTGTAGCAGTTAAAGGGGTAGTGGGGTTTTGTGTGAATGAGAGCATGGGGGTCTAACTAGGATCTAAGCATTTTAGACCAAAGCTCATTGTCTTTTCTTTTTGAAACAATGATACAAGAAAAAAAAATTCACCGTTTCCATCTATATTATGGCATTGCCATTTCCTTTCACCTATTTAAGATAGTCTTCTTAATTGTAAATATCTAACATACTCCCAAAAACAGTCTATGTTCTTATTTATGGATATGAAGGCTCTTCTATTAAACAAAGTTTTTATAATTATTATTGAATAACACTATTAATGTATTTATTAATGCTTTACCTTTTATATTTGTTTTTCTTAAATGGAGGATTGAAGAACTTGCTATCATTAGCATTTCCCTTTTTAGCTTCAAAAGTATAGTTGACTCTTTTATGAGTCACATTCTTCCGATCAATCAATAATAGATTATTTTTAAATTTTTTCTCTTGTTGTTAATAGAAACTCTTCTGATCTTTATGAGTTAATAATGGCTAGCATTTTCTGTTAACATCATTTTTTTGGAATATCATCTGTGTACTAGTATCTTCCTCTATGACTAACTCCTTACCGATACGGTATTGATTTTTTTTTGCGTTCCTCATTTTATATTTTTGTTTGTGAAGGGTCTTTCATAAAGATTTTAACCCAACAATGGTATGATCGTGGTATGTGTGTAGACATCGTCCTAATCAATCCACACCATGCATTTTATTCAAAGATTTTTAGCTGTTACAGAGGTGAGGTGTTATCGAAAATAATCGCATAGCTATATAGAACAAATAAACAATGCACTTTTTTTTCAATATATTGGAGCATAAATATCCAGTAAATTCTCAAAATTCAATTTTGAATATCCTGACTTCAATCTAATCCTATATTTAATTAGGATGTTTCATTTATAGAGGACAGGAAGGTTTGCTCCATAGGGGATTCAACCATACACCCTTCCCTAGCATTTTAACGGCTCCTAAACCAAAGCCGGGCTTCTCGCTTGATTTAGCTTGCTTGCAAAATTAGAGGTCAGTATTGTTACAGGGACACCCTGGAGAGGATGGGAGAGAAGTGGCGCGATTACCCAAAAAAGTTATGTTGATCGGTAAAAGTGCAGCTCTGCAAATTTACAGGTGAGAATTGAAAGGAAATCCAAACGGTATTGGAGCAATAGGTGAGTGTCATTTTCTCTTTCTTAATGGTTTTCAAAAATAATCTAATGTGAGTCCCATTTCCAGTCATGTCTATTTTGTGACTATGCTTTGCTTATAATACGACCTCTTGAGTTCTAACTTTTTCTAGAGCCTAATATCTTATGTGGAGCCATTTTAATATTCGAGATGGACTATCATATTTTTGTAAAAGTATTTGAAATTTAAAGAACATGGATTCAGTTATTAATTTATTCAAACATCATCCATTCATTACGTCTATTTTGTGCTGATATAAACAAAATCGAAATCAAGAAATATTCTAGTTATTTATAATTTAAATTAATTTAGAGAGTAATTAGAAAATAATTATTATAATTTAACAAAATTACATATTTTTTGATGTTTTTAATTTAAATAGAAATAATTTTGAGAAATACTAATTTTATTTGTTTCAACGATTTGAATTTTTAATCCAGATCAGAAGTCAAGGCAAATTATTTTAGGCCGACTTAAAAGTTCGACGTCTCGTGCTGCTACGTCACTAATTGGTATCCACCTTAAGGGAAATCCTACTTGAATGACGTTCTACGCTAGGTTATGGAAAACCTAGAGCTAGAGTCTGATTCCGGGGGAAATTGACCTCGGAATAATGGAGATAGTCTAACAGCGTTTAGAGGCCTAAGACAATGATGTCTGCAGTCATGCTTCACTACTAATTGTATCATTTCCTTGATCAACACATTTTTCTTTTTCTTTCTCTTTTTCTTTCTTTTGATTGAACTTTTGTCCAACAAAACTTCTCCTCAATTTTGATCCTCTAGCTTAGAGTTGGCACGATGACCCATTTTGCGAAATAAATATGTAGCAATTCTTCATTTAGATCCCGGATTTCTTTGTAATAGAAAATGGTTGCAAGATCACCCTAATCACGTATGTTCAATGCCATTCTCGTTCGGTTTTGTTACTTGCATGCTATTGGTGGATTAGGGTATAGATGAAACTATTTCTATATCGATGTTAATCAAGGGTCTACCTAAAAAGAGCATTAAAGGACGTTGTCGGAATCATTATATAAAAATTTAGCTTCAGTTTCAAAATCATCCTATTTGTAAGAGCAAGGTGCATTGAACCTTAAAGCCCTCTCGCCCTTTGTCATTGAACCCACCGACAGCCACCAACCTATCGTTGCAGAGCTTGCTAGTTATCAACTCTGAGGTACTGCGAGGCGTCTTTAAGTTCTTATGTTGACCGAGCACCTGGATCAATAAAGAACGTCTGATAAAGTTAAGTTTCCGGACATCTACTGTAATGTAAAGGGCGACGATTAATGGTCAGCAGTTATCTCAAGAGCAAGTTCTTCTATCTGAAAGGTAACTCCGCATACCCTTTGAAGTAAAATGCCTCACCTTTTGAAGTTGTAAGCTAACTGGGCTAAACAATAATCACGGGGTCCAAGAAGTGCTTAATTAAAGACTCCCTCATTTTCTTTTAGAGAGAAGTGAAAGGGCGTCATAAATGCTTCATTTCGCCTGGCAACTTCCTAAGGCTGCGGCTAAAACTTGTAATCAACCTTATAGGAACGACAGATTCAAAAACCGGAGGAGATTATGGGAAAGTTCTGGTTGTTGAGGGGATGGTTTGGATTTAAATCTATCGAAGGGAATTTGCTTTGCCTTTCTCCTGAGGGGGAAGCCTAGGGGGTAAGACTTACCGCCACGGAGTTTGCACCAGGCTCGATCTCCCTATCTTTGGGAGGGGCAAACTGTATGGCAGTGTCTACGCACACCATTAGGCGTGGGATCATCACTTCCCGAAAGCGGAGTAAGAATCTAAAAGTTCTCATCAAGATAGGATTTCCTTGGACATTGATTTAGGGAAATAACTTGGGATGATAAAGCTCACATTTGGAACCCATTCTTGAATAGCTGATTTTGGAAGGTCAATCTCTTTGATAGTTAAGACTTTCTTCACTATAATTTGATTTTAAAAACAGGAGAGTCTGTTTCAACTTGCATTTCATTTCCCATGGTTAATCCTCAAGACAGAAGCGAGAAAGAAATTTCTTTATTCATCTTTTGACCTTTCTCCTTGTGATGGGGCAAAGTAAAAGTCAGATAACAAAAAGAGGGGAGAGGGTTTTAACACCCCACTGGCCATCCTAATTACATCTCTCATCTACACACTTCCTCCCTCTACAAATCAACTTCTTTTTCTCCTTTAAGCATTTCGAGATTAGAGTTCCTTTGACTACTTTGGAGAGGCTGAAAGTGGACTCACATCCTCCTGCAAAGCGTCTAGGTCAACCCTCCACATCAGGGGCCTGGCCGCTAATCGTAGTCAGTTGTTGAGAAAGACAAAAAGACTTGTTAATCGACTTTTTAAGTGCCCGAGACAAAGCAATGTGCCCCCAACCATCTTCAACAAAAAACAGAAGAGTATAAGAGCGATTACCTGAAATGGTTTTTAATGAAGCTTTTCTCTGGTCGACCAAGTATTCTTTTAGGTATTATGATGTTTACCTTTGGTGTAGTTTCCTCTAAGCCAAATCTCTTTGAACACAAACAATCCTCGAAGAGGGTGGACTAAGCATCCTGTTTGGTACGGGCAATACTTTGGGATCATCTTATCTTGCTCTCATTCCTCAGTGCCGTTCACTGGCCTATGGCAACTAAAAATTTCTGGTTTCTTAACAGACTCCTAAAAATCTTCTTAACTTCTTTCCCTCTATAAATGGATATGGAGTTTTGCCACATCTCTCTCTAAAAGGGGACATAGTTAGGATCTTCTGGTGACTGGGGAGTGACGCGTAGAACGTGTTCTGAGCTGGCTTAGGCTTGGCAGTGGCTTGGAGGGGACACTGAGCTGGACTAGTCATTGGACTTTTTCCACTTGTCAACTACCGACAACTACTGCCTTCTGGTTCTCAAAAGTCTTAACCCAATCTCAGACCCTTCATTGTTCTCAGGACTGCTCTCGTAGGAATGGCATCTTTATGAGCCTCTTCTACAATATTACTAGCTTTATTAAGAAGTTTTTCAAAGTTTTAATAGTGAAATTCTTCAGCGAGAAAAAGCAACAGGGCTGTGGATATTCTTAAGAGGGATCTCCACCGCATGTTGCTCTTGCAACTGGGGTTCACACTTCACAGAGGTTCGCCACCTCAAGATGTATCAACCAGAGATCTTCTCTGCTTTTTTATTTCTCAACAAGACAAGATCGCCCACAGTTAGTTCGTTGTTGCGGCTTCCAAAAATCTTTTAAGAAAAAGTTTTCTAGATCGCTAAAGGTTTTTAACTGAACCATTGGGCAGATCGAGCGGTACCATTCCAAAGCGAATGCCAGAAGACTACTTACAATGGTGAAATAGCAGAGCATCTGAACCCCTCCTGCATTGCACCACAACTTGCCTGAATGTGGTCTAGATGCATGTCTCGGGTTTTTTCTACTCAGTAAAAATTTTAAAAGTTGGTGGCACAAAGCCTTTTGGGATAATAACTGAATCATATTCTTCGGAGGTAGGGTCTACCCTTTGGAAAAGATGCGGTCCTTGGGAAAAAAGGCTAAGAGCCTACCCTTACCCTGGTCCTCAATCAGTTGCTTTAATTTCTTTCTGGCGGCAGAGGCTGAAGGAGCACGAGGGAAAACAGTAGGTTCTGCGCTGGAGATGCCTTCTGGAAAGTCAAGGAGGAATCACATTGGTGTCAACTCAGGAGGCTGTGGACGCAGATTCTTGTCTTTCTAACTTTTTCCACAATCTCTCGAGCCGTTTTGTTTAATCTACGTGAATCATGCTCTCGACTTATCGAAATCTTTCTTGCATTTCTATGACTTGTGACATCATTAGTTTGTCAAACTTGTTTTCCAAAATCTTTAATATGTTCGTCACCCTTGGCCCTCATTGGACTCATCTGAATCGGACCCAGCAACCTGTGGGTCATTTTTCTCCTAGGCAAGCCGGTTGTTTACCAGGTTTGGACTCCTTGTTGAACCTCCTAGTTCCCCTCGACCATTGGAGACACATACCAAACTTTGTTGTCTCCTCTCTAAGGAGGTCATCCAGGTCTGGTTATTCAAAAGAATCCATTCCCTCTTTATTTGTAACAGAATGTTTTTATCTCTTTGTACTACCTCCTCGACTGGTCTAGCCCCAATGACTTAGGGTCGAGGGAAGTTATTCCTTATATTCGGCCATATCAAACAACTCTTTAGAATCCAGTGGAGCAATGATTTCTTGTAAGTTCGGCGTTAGGATCTGACTGAGGGACTCTGTAACTAGCTCTTCCTCTTATCTTCAAGCATCTAGTCATATTCCTTACTTTCTCGACTGTTCCCAGATCGGTAGTCAGAGAAGTGGCATTCTCTACCAGGCGAGAGGGACATTAGACCTCATAGGTGAAGGAGGAGCCTGTAGGGTAAATAGCTCCTACCATCCGATAGGGTAAGGTCCTCAGACTCTGTGTAGGAAGTCCCAGGAATAGCACATGGATCTAACTGTCAACCACTGTGATCAATCAACTGGAATCATCATTGAATCAGGAACTGGGATGACTGTAAGAGGAACTATTACTGAACAAGCTGGAGTATTGGATTGAACATTTCCGTCGACTCAACAATAACTGGAGGAGTAGGTCTAAGCTGGGGGACTCAGTTGGAGGTATGGAGAATGAACTTAGAGGTTCTTGGATGTGGTGGTAAATCCTCCAACTTAGTCCTTTTTTGGGAACAAACTTCTTCTCAGGGGATTGCGGCCCCTGCCCTTGATGTCCGGATGTTTTAAAGTCTTCATTCCCCTTCGGTTTGACAACTCTTAAGGCCAACCTTACATCTCTGGAAGGGAACGGATTGTAGGTACCGAGGGTCTAACCAACAGGAATTGGTGGCCTCTCTCAGGACCCAGGTCAACACAATGCCTCCGTCTTGAAGTGAAGGAGGGCGTGAACGCCCCAGTGGTATCCAATCAAACAAGGGTTTTACTGAAGGGCGGGCTATCTGATATACTTCTTATTTCCCTAACAGGTTTTTGGGTCAAATTTCTTCTGCCTCAGACGCCTCCTTCTTCAATACTTCTTTTGGAAGCGATTGAGAGATGACTCCCTTTAACTGTTTCATGGGTACTGCTGCTTGTGCTTGTCCCAGATTAGTTGGCCAGCACAGGTATGGATTATATTTCTCAAAACCCTTATTTTTCTGCAGATGCTTTTTTCTTTTGAAGTCTTTTTAGTCGATAGTAGTTCAACCGGCATGGTGGAGTGAATGAGCATCCCCCTCCCCTTAGCGCTATCCACCTCCCTCCCTTGAACAAGAAAGCTATATGGATAGAAGCGGCTCCCTTCAGAGAGGAGAGCGAAGCGAGGAATAGGTAGCTCCCGTCAGGCCTCAGGCTCTACTTGAGCTAAAGTCTTAAAAGGCACGAATTCCTCTTTGCCTTGGAAATCTTTTCTTCCTAAGTCTCCTCAAACAGTTCTTTTTTGGGTTCTTTAGTGGAAAAGTTAAGTCCCAGAACTAAGATCCTTCCTTCAAAAACAGACTTGATTTAGTGGGGAGGACTCAAACAACGGCTCAGATTGTTTCTGATCATCACTATATGCACGGCAAGGTGGGTGACAGATTCCACAAATCAACATCTACCATTGAGAATCTTTCCTTACTTGGCATCCAAGCTTAACAAACTGTATGTACAGTCCAAGAAAGTTTCAAGGGGCTGAATCCCATTCCAAACAATGATGCGTGTTCCCTGGAGTCATTAACAGTCGAGGACAACGCTATCGCTCGAAGAGAAGATCAATTGGCCAGCCATTTGAATTTTCTGGAAAAGTTAAGAGAGTATTGAAATTAGATTCCTTTTAAAAGGAGTCGGAAAAGAGTCTTCGTTATTTTGAAACTTAAGGTTGTAGACGTCATATCCCAACCTTCCAACACATGCTGAATAGTGGTAAAAAAAGGACACCAAACACACGTTAGGAAAGGGTAAAGAGACTAAATACATGCCAAAAGGAAGTTTTGTCAAAAGGTCAACATATTGTTAGCCCATAGAATGATTGTTATGGGTAAACATATGAAGGTTTGAAATTTGAAGAAAATCGTTTTTATTTTCTTTCCATATTTTGAAGGCAATTTGAATCCAAATGACTTCAAGATGGGGTTTTTTTCTACGGAATTCCAAAACACAATGCGACAGAGTTGTCCCCTTGCCCCGAACGGCTTATGGAATTGTAAGGAAGAAAACCCTAAGCAAAGTTTAAATGGTCTAAACCCTCTCTACTCCTTGAAGTTTCGAAGAGAGTGAAGGGAATTAGACTAAAATACTTTCAAAACTTCTTAAAGTCAAAGATTTTTTAAATCCTTTCAATTTGAAAGAAAAGAATATATTGAATGTGACATTTTGTTAATCAAAATTTTAAAAGAATAATTTGGGGACCTGATTTGACACTGATCGCTCTCATAGGAAATCCCAGGGAGCAAGGTCAAAAATCAAGACGATCAAAAGGGACAGAAATTGGGAGGTAGGAACCTCTCCCCTTTAATGTTATTTTAATTTAATTTAATTATTATTTAGATGCTGGCCACACTCCCCATATGAAGAAATTGCGTCGAGCGGACCAACGGAAGAAAGGATAGTTAAGACTACCAATGAAACAAAATTCAATCTTATTAAAAGATGGAAGAGAGATTTTGTCCGCACCGGGCGTGCCCATTTTTTGTGTTTGGTGGAATTTTGAAAACAGGTTTTGAAAAATATTAGTTTACTTTGCGGAATTTTAGAATTGAGCATTGAATCTTAACTCTATAAAGTCGAAGCCCAAACTCATTCGGAAAAAATATCACGCTCGACAGGATGAAAAAGAATTCCGTAACGGATGTTCAGACTTAGGAGTTATGTTGATATCTTTCTTGAATATTCATGACTGGATCCTATAAGAGGACTCGACAACGACCCTGAGGACAAAGTAGATGTCAAACCTAAATATTCCAGTTATAATACTTCAAGGCGGGTATGATTGCTGAATGCATATCCAAAAAGCCTTACAAAGAAAGGTGTATCTCCCCAGAGGGAAATAAAACACTTACAATATAATTCTTCTAATATTCGATGACGACAATTCACTCTTTAACTTTTTTATCCAAGAAATCTAAAGAAATTTTTAAGAAAAGAAATTTGATTTTTGAAATCAGGCTGTGTTGTTCCAAATCTTTACGAGCGCTAAAGCCCTCGTAGTTAATTACACTCGTAGGAGAGATAGAATCCCCCACCGAAAACTCTCTCGATTAAAATCAGACATAAAATTTTGTTAGATTTTCTAGGAGTGATATCAAAAATTGAATAGAATCTTTTGGGAGAATCAAAAGCGAGTGGCATCAAGATTGAACAGTTATATAACAGAATTCGAAGGAAGAGAGGTAGGGGGTTTCACTTTGAGATTTCCAGAACCATCCAGGAAGTGTCCCAACGCTAGTCTAAATATTGCGGCTTTAATTTTAGGATGAAAAACGAGATTTATTTGGTTGAATAATATTTATTAGAAAATTTTGGGACCTATATTCCAATTGGGTGTCTATATAATCAAAGATCTACCCCATATCCAAATCTTAATTTGGACGCACGGACCACAGTCGTCCGAACCTAACTAATGCCAGTGGCAACAACCTGGTCTTACCCCGGCCTTGGATTGGGGAGCCAGCCTATCACCTAATCGATTTAAAATATATGAAGCTGGTTCCTTTATGAAAGAGTGGTATGCGGATGTTTACATTAACAGTTTTGGAGACTTTGGGCCACAATCTAGAAAATTTTCCTAATTGGCCCCTTTAACTATATGTTTGGGTGCTTAAATGTAAACTGATACAATTAAAAATTTTGATCTGTTTAATTGCTGTATCTAGTCTTTAATGCAATGCATGCTGAGTTGGGACAACTTCCAAATCAAGTATGCTTGAAATTTTAAAAACAGGCTCTTAGAAAATCAATTTTCTAGAAACTGCGACTTCCCTTTAGGTCCGGGCACCTCGTCCTCATAGGTCAGGACTATCCGGACTATACCCGCAAGCGGGGAAGGGGTCTAAACAAGGAAAGGATGCAGAAATATTGCATGCGACCCCGGAGTCGTTCCGCCGGCTACACATTCCCTAGATTCGCTTACTTTCTATGTTATTTAGACTCACTAAAATTTTTGACTTTTAAATTATGGAGTATAAAACTTTCACACCCGTTACTGAGTCTCACGTATCCTAGGCAAAAACAAAAAAGTTGGGCACACAATCGCCAAAAAACTAGGAAAAGCAAGCAATCCTAAGGGCAATAAACTTCATCACATCAATATAACTAAGTTAATAAATGTTCCATTAGGCCAAAGTTATTGCATTGACTTGATTAATAAACCGAGTTTTTGCAGAAAGTAAAAGTGGCCGGGCACAACTGACAACAACCCGGTTCTAAGCCATAATAATTGATGCAAGTTAATATTTGAGTGGATACTCTTAATCTCAAGTCATTCCTTTTTTTCTTCTTTGGATTCCTTATTCTTCAAGCATTATTGAAATTCTTCATGCGTAAGGCAACCCAAATGGATAAGAGGGCACTTCCTTTTCCCTGAGGGGAAAGGCCACACTTCCCCTCTTTTGGCCCGGCTATAGAGAAGTTGTGATCCAAAATTTGGATTTCCAAATGGAAACAGGAATAGTCCCAAAAAAAATGTATCTCTTTCACTCTTTTGGAAACCAAGCCTTATGGGTTGACCTATGTATCCCAACTCAAAACTTACTTTGGTCACAACACTTAAGATTATACACCAAATTACATTTATACTCTAACAAATAAATCTAGATCTCACCCTACAGCGGGTATATCTAAAGCAAGTTAATAAAAAAAAATAATTAAATGTCCATGCAGTGTTTGTTATATGTGCAGAAAGTAAAGTAGACCCCACAAACTGGCCATCCTCTTTTTAATTTGACCCTTTACAGGCTTTTCAGCTAGCTGCAGCACATGTGCAAGCCAAACTATGCTTATAACAAGTAATAATTTATTATGTAACTCTCTCCCCCCGCTTTTGTTGCCCTCCCTCTCTGCATGAGCGTTGGCCACCTGCAAAAACATTCTTCTCCGATGAACACTCCAGACGGTTTTTCGTACGCATAAAGAACATAAGATGATAAAATCAATAGCGCTGCCAAAAAACAACATTATCATATTCCCCTACCCACATAGTGCAGAAAATGTGAAGCAGACGCCAACAAACGCAATTTGCCCATCACAAACATAGCAATGAAAATCACTCGGAAAATCATGTCCCGCACATCACAGTTAAAGCCAAGTAAAACTAAAGTAAATACCGGAACTTCCTCCTCTTCTACATCCCTTAGATCTAGAGTTGGTTGTCTGAGCACAATCATCTAAAGTGTGATGTTATGACAGGTTGTGTCGGCCCTGGGGTAGGGTCCTGAGTCAGATGGGTGATTGGATTAAAGTTGTCTAAAAAGTCTGGATTTGTTGAGGCTTTGAAGAGAGAGCTTGAAAGGGAGAGAGGAAAGGGTGGAGTTTGAGAGGGAGAAGATCCTGTGAGGGGGAGGAACTCAAGGGGGTATGGTGGGGGATCCACACGGTTGCTCCAGCAAACTCGCACCTTAGTACCATCGGATTCAAGGCTTGTCTCGAGGTAAGTTCACCAAAGAAGAAAATCTCTTTGGTGTCAAAGGACCCGGCGCCTCCGTCGCACCGGGGAAGGTGGAAGTGATTTTGTAAAGGCTTCTCCGCCTAGCTGTGGGGGCTAAAGGAGAGACACTTCTTTTAGTGCAATACTTGGAGGGTGCCTCCAAGGAGTGGACGTAGGTCAAGGTTTGACCGAACCACTATAAATCCGGTGTGTTCTTTTCTTATTATCGCTTCCGCATTTATTTTTCTTCAGCACCTTTTTGTGGTGATTTTGGCTTGGATTTTTGTCTTTGTTTAAAAGATTCTTCTTTTCCAAATCACCTCTCTCTTTATTAGCCTTGGGCCAGTTCATATAGGGCCTAACATCCCTAACGAACTTTCAAGGATCATTTCTGAGGAGCAAGCAGCTTTTGAGAGAGGAAGGTCATTCTCTGATCATCTTCTTTTGGCTCAGGAGGTTTTTAACAAATTGAGATTTTCCAAGGTTTGCAATGGTTTCTTGGCTATTAAAGTGGACATGGAGCAAGCATACGATAGCATGTGCTGGTCTACTTTGGAGAAAATGATGTTTGAATTGGGTTTCCCTTCCAGGTTTGTTCATTTGGTGTTGGAGTGTATTACAACTCCAAGGTATTCTATCATGATCAATGGTGTAAATTCTAGTTGGATTGAGGGAAAGAGTGTCTTTTGTCAGGGATGCCCTCTATCATCGTTTCTTTTTATTCTTTGCTCCCAACTGCTTTCTAATGCCTTTCATAGCATCATAGAAGGGACTCGAATGTGGGTATTAGGATCTCTTCTAATGCCCAGAAGTTATCTCACTTTTTATTTGCAGATGATATTTTGTTGTTTTTGGAAGCCAAAGTGAATGTCATGAAAAAGGTTAGAGAGATCATGAAGAATTATTGTAAATGGACTGGGCAAAACATCAATTACCATAAATCTTCCTTGGTTTGTGGGAGCTCGGTGGATAGAAGCAGAAGAGTACAGATTTCCAGGTTTATGGGTATTAAATTGGTGAATGAATTTGAGTATTTGGGCATCAAATTGGCATTGAGACGTTTAAGGAAGGAAAACTTTCAGGTTTTATTGGACAAGTCTACTAAAAGAATTAATGCATGGGGGAATAAATTTGTTTCCTTAGCTAGTAGATTGGTTTAAATTAAATCAGTTGTTCTTTCTCTTCCGATTTTTGTAATGTCTCATTCTCTTATTCCGATGAAGACGTTGATGGATTTGGAGAAAATTTGTAGAGATTTCATCTGAAACAAATTTGATGCCAAAAGGGGTATTCATTATGTAGCATGGGAACAAATTTGTAAGCCAAAAAAAGTTTGATGGTTGGGATGTACATTCTGTTGTGGCTAGTAGGAATGTCATGAGAGCCAAGTTTGCTTGGAAATTGATTGATAAACCTGAGTCACTGTTGAGCAGACATCTTATTGCTAAATATGTTGTTAATTGGTGGAGCTATGGGCTGAGTAGGAGTAGTTCCTCTACGTGGAAGATCATGTTGTCTGGATGGAATGCACTCATGAATCATGTTAGATGGAGAATTGGTAATGGTTCTAAATTTAAAGTGCTGAAGGATATCTGGATTCTTAATAAGTCCTTACTCAAATGGCAAACATTTGTGGGTTATTTTGAGGATGAGGATGTTTCTCAGGATTATTTCATTTCAGATGGCTGCTGGGACCGTGAAAAATTTTTTATGTTCTTTGAGACATAACTTATTAATCTTATTTGTGAAGTTAAGATTGATCCATGTTGGCATGAGGATTGTATGGAATTGAAACATAAGATGTCTGGTAAGTCTTTATCTGTTGTAATTATGCAAGATAACTTCAAAAACCTAGAAGACGTGATTCCATTAAGATGGGTTTATAAACTGGGTTTAAATGCAAGATTGGAAGTCTTTATTTGGAGGTTGTTTACGGATGCTCTTCCTTCGGGTGCTTTCTTGTTCAGGAGGAAAATTTTTGATGATTCTTTTTTCCCTATGGGATGTGGAAATGTGGAGGATATCAATCATATTTAATCCAGCTGCTGTAAACTCAAGAAGGTGTTGTATGTGTTGAGAGGATGGGGATTCCAGGTTCCCGTTTTTAGTGGATGGGATGACTGCTGGGCTAGTCTTCAGAGGCTCAAAGATGGGAATATGGAGATGGTAAAGTTGTATTTTACTGTTATTTGGTTTGTTTGGAATCATAGAAATAAGTTCAAGCATGGGAATCCGGAAGTTAGTGAGGTGTTCATTGCTACTTCAATCCTTAGCTTTATCAGTCAGGATAAACAGAATTTTGTTGAATCGAAGAACTGGGTTGTCAATCAGTCCCTTGGGCTGTCTCTAGGTAAATGGCAACCTCCTCCCCCTTGTTGGATTATGATTAATCTTGATGCTTCTCTTAAAGGGAATTATGAGGCAGGTATTGGTGGTATTGTAAGGGATTGTAAAGGAAGGTTTATTCTTGCTTTTGGTATGAAGAAAATTCACTGGGACATTGGCCAGCTAGAGTTATCCACAGTTTCAGCTATTACAGATATTATACGTGACAGATTTGATGATGTTGGAGGCATTATAATAGAAGGGGACAATAAAAATGCTATAAAATTTCTTCACAAAATGCACAGTATACCGAAGAATATGGATAGGAGATTAGATATTTAAGATTCTTCAATTCTTAACAAGGTAAATAATGTGATTTTTCATTGGGTTAATCGTAGTTGTAATATATTAGCCGATTTTTGTGCTAATCATGCTCTTTTTCTGATTTTATTTGGGATTTGTTTTGTGAGAGTAAACTACCTTCTTCCTTTTGTGCTATGTTAAAGGAAGAGTGTGATTGTGCTCTAAACTCTCAGTAGTTTGTACCTAGGTTTTTGCTTTTTTTTTTCTTTCTACGCAATATTAGCATTCTTCAAAAAAAAAAAAAACCTGATCATCAACATGTCTTCTAGTCCAATAACTCCTTTCACACTCTTCACAGTACTCATCACCAAAATGTACGCGACGAGCCTGGCGAAGAAGAGGAAGGACCTATTCCTGCACCTTACCCTCTCCTCCAGCAGCCTCTGATTGATCAATTGGTTAAGAGATTTGATCAATGGGAGGCTAGATTTGATTCATATATCACGGAGCAACATGGACAAAATAAAGAGGATATTGCTTGTTTTGAAAACTATTCCATCCAGCAGCAGCAGCAGCACGATAAGGATATGACATAGTTTGACAAGTAGTTTGCCTCTCTGATCAGAGTTCCTCTTTCTACTTTCTTTTCAGTCTTTTTGTTTTCGTGATTACACTATTTTTTTTATGTCCTTTATTCTATTTAGTGTTTTTCTTTTATCTCCTTTTTTGTGATGTCAAAAGGAAGAGTAGTTATGTTTTTTTTGTTTGCTTATGTTTAGTGAAATTTGCTTTGCTAATTTTTTCTCTCTTAAAAAAAAAAAAGAGAAAAAAAAAATTCTTGCTTAATTTTTTTTTAACAATAATGTTTTCCATCATAAGAAAGGGAGAGATTATTGCAGATATGGACCCAAGATCCGTGATTTTGATGATAACAAATATTATTATTTCCTTACTAGTATGTCTTTATTATTTTCCTTGCTCATTAACCTTTTAGGTCCACAAATTCACTGGAACATCAATTGGCTTAAGATCAGGTAGACTTGGATTGAGTCAGTCTATAATTTCTATTCAAATATATTTTTTTACCTTTTCTTGAGTCAAATCTGAAGCTAAGTAACCTTGCACACACACACTTATGGGAAGAAATTTGGTGAGTTAGAGTTTTCTATTTTTTGATCATATCGTATAGGATGATTTCAAATCATCCCAGACAATCATTTCCACAAGTTCACTTAGGATTTTTTGATCTATTTTATTTTCATTGGACGATACCCATGGTATAGGATGAAAACCATTATATTTTTCTAATCATCTAGGTCAATCGTCGAGGACATCCAGAGACTTTTTTGGGATGATTTATTGATTGCCACCCAAATTGAACTAATTGTCCCGGATAATCGCATGATCGTCAAGAACGATCTGTACAAATTCCTTAACATATTGTCCAAGATAAAGATGATCATATAGACTGATTGGGGTATTTTGAACTAATCATACAGGATGATATCCCTATCATCCCGCATGATCAGTTGCACAAAATTGAAATTTAGGGCTTTTTTATAGCTCTTCTATTTAAGCCTGAGTATTTGTCTTTTAGGACATCTTTTGCTGAATTCCTATCCAAAGAGAGAGCTTAGAGAAGGAGAGAAAGAGTTTAGGAGAGAGAGAGAGAGAGTCTTGTGAGGGGGAGTTTGTGAGAGCTTTCACAAAGGTTGCTCTAAGCAAGGATTTGATCGTCTTCTTCTTCAATCATCATCGTCGACTCCTTGGTGGCTCTAGGAAGGAGTTGATCAGCATTAGATCCGAGTTCTCTGCCTACTTCAGGAGGAAGTAAATGTTTTCCTAGGTTTTCTTCCTACTCTAGGTGGGAGGAAAAGAATTTAAGGTTCTCTGCCTCAACAGGATGGTCGAAAGATTTTGTAAGAGCTTCTTCGTCTTGTTGTGGGAAAAAAAGGAGTGTCACTAAAGGTTTAGTGCAATAATTGGAGAGGATGTCTCCAAGGAGTGTACGTAGGCCATGTTGATTGAACCACTATAAATCATGTGTTCTGTTTTGCTTTTCCACATTTTAATTTTTGTATTTTATTTTTTTGTGATTGATTGCGTGGTTAAAATCTCTGATTTATTTTGTTAATCACTTCCACATTAATGGTTGATTTTTAAAAAAAATAAAAAAGGGTTTGAAAAAGATTTTTCTTTTTTACTTACTAATTTTTAAAACTACCAATTCACTCCCCTCTTGGTTAGCCTTGAGCTAGTTCATAAGGGCTTAATCACCCTAACGAACTTTCAAGGTTATCATAGCCTATTGAGTCATGCTGCTCACTTCTGCTTTCATTTTTAAGCCATGAAAAGGGAAAAGATCATGTTGAGTAGTCTTTAACATTAGGATCTGATATATGTCGTAGCTATGCATTTTGGTTATTTTTTTGGAGAGTTTAACTTTTATTTTGTAGTACTTTTTGTTGCCAAGTGCTATTGAAGATAGACCTCAGATTATACATGTATTTTGGATGATATTCAAAGAAATTAGTTTTGAGATTCATTGATATTTCACTTTATAATATAGTTAATAGTGGCTCTGCATTGTATATAATTCGGATGTTTCAGTCCTTGGAATTTGGCTAATTGGATTATGGGGTTAATATTTGCTTCTATGGTTTGGGTTGGGTCATATCAGGTCGAGCCGTGACAAGCTTTTTGGTATCAAAGCATGAGATTGAGAAATGAATTATAATAGAGATATATGATTAAATTTATAGAGTAAGGTAATTCTAGGTAGTATTAGGTGTTCATTTTATTGTATTTAACTATGTACAATATTTATGAGATGGATGACCCAGATCACAATATGGCCAATAGTTAAAGCTCTAGTTAGGCAGCTCTGGTCCATGGTACAGCTACTATGATCAATTTTGAGATAATTTCTCATATTGCAGGTCTGATAATACAAATGGTAGGTGAGGCTTATACGTGAGTTTCAGGTAGCTGTCATGATGATATGGATAGGTATTTATAAAATTTTTGAGGTTGTAGCATCCTAGTCTTTTAGGTGTCATTGAGCTAAGAAAAGTTGAGGATTAGCTAATAAGCATAGAAAAGACTCAGGATGGGATGCATTATCCTCCTTAGAGGAGAGTTACCTCAGCTTCATTTCTACTAGATGGCGAGGCAGAGTGCTGGTGGTTGGGCTAATGGAAGGAGAAGTTTTAGGGTCATGCATAGTACACCTTGATTTCTTGGGAAGCATTTATAGAGGCATTCAGGATATGGTTTGTACATCCGTATGCTATAAGGAAGCTACAAAGTTCTTTTTTAAAATTAGTTTAAGAGAGTACATCAGTGATGTATTATGAGGTAGAGTTTATTGCTCTATCAAAGTATGCTATAAGATTGATTGGAATATCTTAGGAAAAGTGTTACAGGTTTTTGGAGGGACTTCAAGATGCTTTGAGATAACTATTACTAGCACAAGATTATAAATTTTGCTCAATTATTCCAAAGGGCTAATAGGATAGAGGCTGATATGGTAGTAGTTCTATAGTGATGGGCTGCAAATAGGAAGAGATTTCATAGTGACACATCTAGTATTGCCATTATGGGAAGAGGAGTATATTTAAACTTACTGAGTTTAGGAGGAAAGGATAATCAATAGCAGTTTCTTTTAGATCTGATAGAGGCAGTATTGCCAGCTTTAGAAGTTCAATTAGTGGGGCACCATTTAGATAGTAGTGTGGCAGGAGGCATAGTGGTCAGTGATATAAAGTATTAGGTTAATAATTTTACTGTGGTCAGTACCAACATAGGATTACTGAGTGTCCATAGGGTGGATATGATAGATATTCTTATTGGAGAGCTGAAAGCTTTGGGAAGCTAATGGTGGTGAGGCCAAGGATAGCACCACCCCATTAATATTATGAGGTTTCAATATGTGGAGTGTTGATCCATTATCAGAAGGTCAGTATTCTAGAGGTTATAGGGGTACTGAGTGTTATATTGCTTTATCTTCAATACAACCATGTGTTTATAGTCTGACATAACAAGAGGCTATTAAGTCTCCAGATATTATGACATGTACAACTTACATTTTTACATCACCTTGTCATATTTTATTCGATTCTGGTCCTAGTTATTCTTTCATGTCAAAGTAATATTTTGATTCCTTTTATTTTCCTTTTATGCCATTGCCCATTTCTTTATCTATAGCTTTGACTATGTGAGAAGATTTGGTAGCTACTAGGGTTTATTTTTGTGATTAGGAGTCTTCTGATAGGATTTGGAGTTTTAGTTTAATTTTATTGTCTATTGTTTTCATTTGATGTCATTTTGTGTATGGATTATATGAGTGGATATAGGGCTCAAATCGATTGCCTAAGAAAGAAAGTGACTCTTTATTAGAGTGGTAAGAGTTTTATGTTTCATGGAATAAAATGTATTTTTCCCTTGTTTGATTTCTATTATGGAGGTGGATATACTTTTGAAAAAAAGGTAATCCAGTATTTATAGCATCTATTAGGGATGTAAGGTTATCTCCTTTATCTATGAGTAGTTTCCCTATAGTTTAGGAATTTCAGGATGTATTCCTCGAGGAGTTAAGAACTTTGTCGTTAGATAAGGAGGTAGAGTTTTGCATAGATATTTTTTTGGTACTGATATGATCTCTAAGGCTCTATATAAGATGCCACCTAAGAAGCTTCATGAATTAAAGGTGTAACTTTAGGAGCTAGTGGATAGAGGGTTCATCCATCATCCTAGTGTGTCTTCATCGGGACCACCAATTTTATTTATAAAGAAGATAGATGGAACTTTACAGATTTGTATCAATTATATAGATCTGAATAACATAACCATCAAGAATAAGTATCCCTTATATAGGATTAATGACTTATTTGATTAGCTAGTTGGATGTTCTGTATTTTCTAAGACTGAATAATGTAACCATCAAGATATGAATAACTCCGTTCTTGAAGCTTGAGAGCACAACAATTCTAGAAATCATCACTGCTGTATTGGAGTCTCTATTATAAGTAATTATGGATTCAACATACAACACTAGGTAGGACCACTGTGGCGCTAGGCCACTAATAGTATATATACAATAAAATCTCCCTAATGCCTCTAGCTCCCACCATTTCGGCTGGCCTATTGTGGAAGAAGAGTGGGAAAGGAAGAGAAAGAGGAAAGGAAAAGCTAACTTTGGTCATTTTTTGTCCGTTGCTTCAATTAGGAAAATTCTTTTGATCGTTGTAAATAACATGAATCTCGTTTTGATTTTCAGTAATTTTGAGTTTGACAAATTTAGTCTCTAATAAATTAATAAAATGCATTTTCATCTAATTCATCACACTTTTACTGTGTAAACATTTTTATATGATAGATTTAGACTTTATGGATATTATTGAATTTCATTGGATAAAATAAAATTATGAATTTTTAAAGCTATCAATTATTATACATATTTATTGTATTTTATATATTTAAGCATTACATGTTGTATTTCATGCATGAAAGAAAATTTATATAACTAATATAAAATAAATGTAGAAATTACATGTAAGAAAAGAAGGGTGGTTGTTAACTCTATAACTAATGTAGATTTATTATTAAAATATAATATCCTATGTAGGAGGGTGGGTTGAATGGTTTTTCTTTAAAGACGATTTTTGGTGTTATCTCGATTGTATCCTGTAATAGCCTAAATTTTTATCCAGTCAAATGAATTTTGTAGAAGTCATTAAGTCAAAATCATAATGTCTTAACCAAAACATATATATTGTAGTGCCTTAATTGCATTTATTTTTTTGTAATATTTGGGTATTTGTGCAAATCCTTTAGAAATTGATATCCATCAGTACAAGTGGGGGTTTTAGGACCATTTCCATTTTGCAAGCCAGTTTTATCATAGTGTTCTAAAAATGATAAGATTTTTTATGGATATATTGTTTTATAATTTTTAAATCCCCAAAATATTTATATGAATTTTATGTTAAAAACTTAATAAATTATATAATTACATTTATATTATTTTTTATTTTATTATAAATATCTTAAAGCATTATATAAGTTTACTTAATCCCTTTCTCCCTTCTTTTTTTGGCTAATATAGTCATGTAATGAGAATTTTAAGAGAAGATTGAGGAGAGTAAAAAAGAAACCCAGGATTTGGAGGTCGTTGAGCAATTTTTTCCAATCAATTATGTTAGGAGATTTACTTATGTCATTATAAGAAATAATTACCCTATCTCTTATTTTAATGATTTTATGTAGTTTGTGTTTAATGCATTTTAATTTAGTTGAAACTTATACAAATTATGATATCTTAATTTTTAGCAAACTTTTATCGCATAACTTTTGGTATGTGATAGATGTCGTTAATATGAGCATTTTGACAAGAATGTATTAAATTTTCATCATTTAAGTAGGAAGTAATATTTTTTGAAGCAAATGCATAATATAAAAGTTTAGAAGATTATCCTAAATTTTATAAATTACTTCATTTCATAAGAATATTGATACAAATATAACATTTGCATGTAAGGGGGGAGGCTAGTTGTTAATATAGAGGATAAAGACTAATACAATTTGTTTAACAGTTGGGCTTAAATTAAGATTGATACCAAACTATATGATAATTAGGGTTGATTGATACTAATTAATTGATAATTAGGCTTAGATCATGATTGATACCCAACTAGGAAATAATTGGGGTGGGAAAATGAAAATATCACATTAAAACTATTACATTCATGATTACATTTACATGAGAATACATTGAATTGATTAATAATATAATTGAAATTGTATTGAAATTAATATGTTAACAACATCAAGCCTTTATCTCACTACATGGGGTCAGCTACATAAATTGTGTTGAAATTAATATGTTAACAACATCGATCATATCATTCAGGATGATCGCAGGATCGTCCAGGATGATCGCAGGATCATCCAGGACAATCTGGTGCAATAATTGTTGTTGGATGATTGGTCAAAAGGCTGTCATATCGTCCCGGATGATTAGACACAAGCGATTATCCTGAGGCAACAATCCGGATTACCGTTAAAAAAGTAGATCATCTAGGATGATGAGGGGATCGTCCAGGATGATAATCAATAATGTATCATATTGGCTGAATTTAAAACATTTAAATGCACTGCCACTTATATCATCCAGAATGAACAGGTGGATCATCCGGGATGATGCTCCAATAATGGATCGTACCGACCGAATTTAAGGCTTATTAAATGTATTTCCAAGTGTATCATCCAAGACGAATATGTGGATCATACATGACGATTACCGGTAATTCAACAAATAAAAAAGGCATCATCCAGGATAAAAGAGGATCGTCCAGGATGATCCAAGATGATTGAGATAGAAGACGATCAGATCATCTAGGATGATAATGTATCATCCAGGACGATAAAGAGCAAAAAGGTCAAAATAGCCAGTAGATGAATTTTAGAAGTGAATTGAACCAATCATTCAGGACGATGGGAATATCGTCCGGGATAATGTGATAAAAAGTTTAAATCAAAGGATGGATGGAGATGATTAGAGAAGGCCCAAAAATATTAAAATCAAGTGAAAATAATAAAAATAAGATACAAAAAAGATAAAAAATGAACAAAAAACATAACGAATTTTTTTTCCCGAAGTTAGATCTCTTTTCAAAACTCTTAAATATTCTCAGTTGTGAGTATATCTTCTAGTTATTAGAGAAGAAAAACTCACTCTCTAATAAAAGAAAGAATAAATCACAAAACATAATCAAATTCATATGATAATTGTAACAGCAAGATTTCAAAGAACTTGAAAGTAATATAAAGACTTTTAAAGTTAACATGAAAAATATCTAATACCAAAAGGATTTCTTAATCTATTTTGGTAGTGGTGCTTCCTTTTAAAGTTATGAAATGAATGCACTTGAGGTTTATTATTTTCAAGCATTTTTAGATTTTCTAATCTTTTGCATTCTTTATCTAAATTAGCATGAGATAATTTTAAGGAATTATGTGCATCGGATAATTCAATATGCTTTTTATTTAATGCATCTAATTCATCAAGTAAAGCCATGTAATTGCTATCAATTTGGGAGTTATCTTTTAATAGGATTTCATGCTCTTTTTGCAAATTTGAAAATTCCAATTTTAAACTAGCATGTGATTTTTTTAGTTTCCTATATGATGCATGAATTTTCTCATAAATTTCATAGGTTGGTTTACATACCTCTTCTTAATCAGATTGTTCATGGTGATTATTGGCCATTAAACATAAGTTTGTTATTTCCTCCTCTGCTTCAGTCTCAAAGGAGTTAGATGCAGAATTTGCCTAAAAAGCCTTTTGGGATCGCTTCTTGTCCTTTCTGTATTTAGGTTTTTCCTCATCCTTCTCTTTCCTTGGTTACTTCTTAAGAGTAGGATAATTAGCTTTAACATGTCTAAGCTTCCTGCATTCAAAGCAAATAACATTAGAGGAACTTTTATTATTTTTACTATACTTACCTTCTTTCCACTTCTGATGGTCTCTTTGATTCTTCCTTAAAAAGCTTTTAAATTTCCTAGTGATGAAGGCAACATCATCATTCTCATATCCGGAAGAATAAGTGTTCGTGTTGTTGGCCTTTAGTGCCACAGTTTTCTCCTATTTCTTCTCACCTACATCAAGATTTCTTTGGTTCACCCTTTGATCATAAGCAATGAGTGAACCAAGTAAGTTATCGATCAAATAGGTATTTAAGTCTTCAGATTCAGTAATTACAGTAATTTTGGCATCAAAATAAGAAGGCAAGCATCTTAAAATTTTATTAACTTTTTCATAATTGGTGAGTTCTCTTCGCAAGGCATGCAAAGATGTGACAATTTGAGTAATTCTTGTATATATATCAGAAATCGATTCAGAATGTTTCATATGAAAAAGTTCGTAATCATGCAATAAAATATTCAATCGTGATTGCTTAACTTCATTTGTTCCTTCGTATGTAATGCACAATCGATCTCAAATCTCTTTACTAGTAGAATAAGTAGAAACACGCATGTAATCTTTAGATTGTAAAGCACAAAAAAATAGTTTAACACTTCGCATTAAGTTTTGCTAAATCTCTTTCATCAAAATTTCATTCAGTAAAAGAAATTTTAGTTTTAATTCCATTAAGTTCACGAGAAGGTGGAGAGTTGCCTTATTTAACAAGCATCCACATGCGATAATCGATAGATTGTAAAAACATTGGCATGCAAGTTTTCCAAAAATCAAAAGAAATATTATCAAACAAAGGTGGTCAGGCAATGAATACCCTTTCGTAATATTGTAATTACTAAAATTAGCCATGGATCAAAGTTCAAAAAGCTTTCAAACTTATTTTTATGAATCCCTCTCTGATACCACTTGAAAGTTTATTAGGGATGTTAAGCCCTTATGAATAGTCCCAAGGCTAACCAAGAGGGGGGTGAATTGGTATTTTAAAAAAATTTTGATTAAAATCACAAACTAAAACCAAAACACAATCCACCATAAAAAATAACGAGTGCGGAAATTAAATGCGTAAGTTAAAATAAAGAACAAACACACCAGATTTATAGTGGTTCGGTCAAACCTTAACATACGTCGGAGGCACCCTCCAAGTATTGCACTAACTTAGTGTCTCTCCTTTAGCCCCCACAGCTAGGCAGAGAAGTCCTTACAAAAACCCCTTTCCACCAACCCCGGTGCGGCAGAGAACCGACTCCTTTTGCTTCCTCCTAAAGCGGGCAGAGAACCCAACACATTTTTCTTCCTCCTGAAGAAGGCAGAGAACCTCGATCAATTACTAAAGAAGACCTCCCTTGAGCCTCCAAGAATGAGGAATGATGATCGGAGAAGATTCCTTGGAACCTTGCTTGGAGCAACCCTTGTGAAACCCCCTCACAAGCTCCTCCTCACAAGTTCCTCCCTCTCTCTCCCTCTCTCTCCTTCTCTCCCAGGTCAAGACAGTAGCAAAGGATCCTTTTACTTGAGAAAAACATGAGTCCTTTATATATATTTTCATAAACTAACTTTATCATCCAGGATGATATTTCTATCATCCTGTATGATCAGTACAAATCAGGGAATATCGTCCTAAATTTTGCCCTGGTTGGGAGTCTGGACGAAAATAAAATGACTTAATTGTATAAGCCAATCGCACGATCGTCCTGGCCGATTAGTTCAAATCTGAGCAAAATTGTCCAGAACATCTCTATAAATAGATGGTGTATGATATTTGTCGTTCAGGAGCAATCAAGGTTTTTTGAACTAATCATCCTGACCGATCCTGCAATCGTCCAGGATGATATGATCGAATCTATCAACCTTAATTAATTTCCTTAAACATCATATCAATTTAGGCATAATTGAACCCCATCGTCCATGATGATGTCCTGGACGATAATTAAAAATTAAAACTTCCTAAATAGATCTGGCGGCTGATTCTTTCTGATTTGAGCATATCATCCCGGCCAATACAAAAATCGTCCGGGACTATCTGCTTAATGATGGCTTCCTTAACTAGGATGCCCTAATTAGGGTTCTATTTTTGATCAATCATCCAGGATAATTTTTGGATAGTCCCGGATGATGTTAGCAAAATCAAAAAACTCTAAGTCAGACAAAAAAATTCACTCAAGTGTGTGTGTCCAGGGTTATTTAGCATCAGGCACTACAAAGATTACAATTGACTCAAGAAAGGGAAAAAATACATTACAAACTGACTTAGACCTAATCTACCCAATCTTGTGCTGGTTCAAATTGCATTCTTGATCCTGTGGACCTAAAATGTTAGTTAGCAAGCCATTCGTAGCAAAACAGAAGTGTTTGCAATCATTAAAATTCTATTTTCAGATAATCGGATATGTAACATAGAGGAGATCCATTGAACCATTCTGATATATATATATATATATATATATATATATATCTTTTTTTTTTTTCTATCATGTTATATAGAAAAATGAGTTTGCTTCAATTTTACTCCATGCCTGCATAAATTCTCCAGTTTTGGATTGATAACATAAATATCTTATGTACTACTAATGAGTTCTATTATTTCTTAAATGATTAAAATGATGTTTTCAATATTATCAAATCTTAATTTAATGCACAAAGTGGCTATATATAGTTAAAATTATGTGTAGTGTGGAGCCTTGACGGAGGGAAGCAGGCATAACCAGGAATATTGAATTAGTATGCATCATACTAGTTAAGTAGGTATGAAATGAAGTAAATTATTAAGGAGATTATATAACAATAGGAAGTCAGTGGACATCCTTTGTTTCTAATCATACTTGACAGAAGATCTAGGGATGCATATGCTCTGAATAGCATCTAATTAAAAGAGATTCATTAGGAAAAATATGCTATTTGTATTCATCAATCTAAAACACATTATGATCCATATAGTGTATTCAATCTTTATCTAATTTTATTTAAGGTGATTGAATCTCCATAACATCCATTTTTATTGTGTTTGGATAATTATTGTAATCTAGTAAACAGTGAAGGTTTTCCAAGTGATCATATCTTCTTCGTGGGATTGATACTCTACTCTATTACTATATTACTTGATTGGCACATAAACTTATATATATTAAGTGGTATTTTATAATTTTTATATCAAAAAAATCTTAAGCATTGTTACGGATTAATAAAGCCCTAAATTATTTCATTATTTTATAGGTTTCTCTACAACACCATCAAGTTTTTAGCCACATTACCAAGTATTTCACTATTTATAAAATTTTAAGTATATTATTGAATTAATTGCATAGTTAGGCCTACTTATTCTTTTATTATTTACTTTGAATTGTAAATTATATATTCTATTTTTGTTTGTTGCATGCTTTATAGCTAAGAAAGGAACTTGTGTATTTGATCATGAAATTGAGAAAAACCTTTCTAAAATTCAAAAAACCAAAAGATTTTGAAAACTACTAATCCAGAGTTAGAGCAAAATCATTTTTGACCTTTTGAGGATTATGAAAATGCTTTAGTAGACAAAATTTAATCAGAGAATAATATTCCTAATGTTGGCTCAAGAAAAATGGCACAAGTGCACGAATCCCGCTTTGCAGCCGTAGGATTCCATTTTCCTTAAGTCAGATTGAAATTAACCAGATTTCCCTGGTTGTGTCAGGGTTTAAGATCTGAGGTTCTTACTTTCTATGAGCGCAAGCACTCATAGTTAATTACCCCTCTTACTACATAAGAGAGAACTCTCGATTAAGGATGAAATAATTTTGTTATTTTTTTAGTCTCAATTGCGGGGAAGATGAAGGTAAACCCGATCAAGATCCCATGGTTCCGTCATCCCGGGTATACGTAGGTTTCAGTCTACCAACACTAACAATCATTGACCATAGTGTCTAGGAATCTGATTAGCAGCCATGGGTTGCCTCCTCTCAGGGATCCCGAGTAGACTGAAGTGGTTAAGTGTGGAATCTTAGTTTGATTTAATTTGGGTTAGGGCTTATTACTTCCTTAGAAGTTGCCCGTTAATTTATTTAGTTTGGGGCTTACGACTCCATTAGGAGTTGCCCGATAGTTTTTTTAGTTTGGGGCTTACGGCTCCAATTAGGAGTTGCCCGGAGAATTTTGGTTGGATAGGTCTTATGGCTTCCTTAGAAGTTGCCTAACGGTGGGTCTTACGACCTAGCCCTGTAAGCTAAGCGGCCCGAGTTGTGGGTCTTACAACCTAATCCTTTTAGACTAGGATGCCCATAGATTTTAATTATTTGGGTAGGACTTATAGCTTTCCTTAGAAAGTAGCCAAAAAAAAGCGGGTCTTACAACTTAATTGTTTAGACTAAGATGCCCACATGAGGGGTCTAGGTTTGTATTATCACCTAAACACTTCCCTCAGATGTCGGACTTACGACTTCTATTAGAAGTGGCCGTTGTTTTAATTGGGGGTTAGGAGTTAGGTCAATTTTTGCCTAAAATTTCCCCCCTAAGATCGGGCTTACTACTTTCCTACGAAAGTTGTCGGGTAGCGGGTCTTACAACCTAGTTCCTATGAACGAGGCTGCCATGAATTTTGAGTTAGATTTGAGATAGGTCTTATTATTTCCCTTAGGAAATTGCCTGAAAAGTAGGTCTTACAGCTTAATCTCTTAGACTAAGATGCCCACATGATTTAAATTTAGGTTGGGGTTTACAACTTTCGTAGAAAGTAACCCAAGTGTTGGGACTTATAGCTTTCATAGAAAGTGGCCCGTTAGTGGGTCTTACAACCTGATTCTTATAAATCAGACTGCCCATTAAGAAGTGAATTTGATTACTTTGTTTGTTGAGTTTGACACCAGTGTCTGTTTTGAGAGGTTTTACACTTGTGTTAGTGTTTTCTTTGTTTGTTCTGTGCTTGTAGCCTTTTTCTTACTACAACAGTTCAGTACTTTTCTTATTTTCTTAACATTTCTTGCTTTTCAGTTCTTTGTTTTACTTGCAGTAGTTGGATTTTCCATTTTCTCGCATTGATTTAATTTATTTATGCTGCATTAATTTTTTGATTGCTTGTTTGCATGCAAGTGGTGCTTGCAGCAGTTTAGGGGATAGTTCACAAGTAATTGTAGGAGCTCGTATAGGGGAGCTTTGAAGAGCTTGCAAGAAGTTCAATTTTGAGTGGGTAGAGTGTGTGTTAGAGGTTGAGCGAGTTTGTATAAGATTTTTTGAGAGTTTAAAATTTTTGGAGAGCAACTTGTACAAGATTTTAGGAGACAACATATGTTGACTAGTGGTCTCACCCCTCCTCCTTTCTCCATTTTATTCAAAGCATTTTTTTTATTTATTACTTGCTCTAATTAGTTAATTAAAATGCTCCTGAATTTAAATTGCTCTCAAATAATTTTTGTATTTTAAATAACTTTTGTAATTTTATACAATTAATCAATCAATTAATTTTAATTAATTTGATTAATTAATATTAATCAATTAATAAATTTTTATTAATAAATTGATTAATTAACATTCAAAATTTGATTGCTCTCCCCAGTTTAATATTTTTTTTTAGAGATCCGTGCTTTTTTTTCCAAAATTCGCTAAGTCCCAAATTTTCAAGAAAATTTCGGCAGCCTCCCGGCGTCACCTCCCCACCGAGGGAGAAATCGGGACGGCATTTGCCGATATTTTCTTCCCGGTCGGACCTAAGGTCGACGACGAGGCCTTGAATTTAAAACCATCTCGGTCGGATCTAAGATCGACGACACGAGGTCTTCAATTTGAATTCTTCCCGACCGGATTTGAAATCGACGGTACGAGGTCTTGTATTTTAAAACCATCTCGCCGGATCTAGATCGACGACACGAGGTTTCAATTTGCAATCATCCCGGTCGGACCTAAGGTACGACGGCCGGGTCTTCGACACCTGTTGAAAAATCAATTTATTTCTTTTCACTCATCTCTCTCTCTTTTTTTTTTCTTTTATTTCATTACATGTAAAATCTTATTTTATTAATAATATATAATATTATATATATAATTTAATTATTATATAATATTATATATATGTATATAAGATATTATATATATAATATATATAACTTAACATTATATATATTATATTATAATAATATAACATATATTATATAATATAGAGAGAAAGAGGGATCGGGTAGAGGAGGAGCCGAAGAAGTGACGGTGCAATCTCTGCACCTCCTGTAAAGCAACGGAGCCGAACAGCAAGGAGCCGAAGAAGTAAGTCGTGCAATCTCTATTCCTCCCGCGAAGCAAGAAAGTCGGACAGTGATGAAGGAGCAGAAGAGGCAATGCGTGCAGCCTTTCCCTCTCCAATGAAGGAACGAAGTCGAACGGTGACGACGGAGCCGAAGTCGCACAGCCACGGGGAGTTGAAGAAGCAACGCGTACAATCTCTCGGCCTCCTGTGAAGCAACGGAGCCGAACAACAACGACGAAAAGAGGAGATGAAGGGCGAACCCTAGACACCTCCTACGGAGCAACGAAGTCGAACAGCAACGATGCAGTCGAAGCAGCGAAGTGAGCGAGCGTAAGTTTTTCTCTTGATCGTTCTCTTCATCCTTTTAAAAAATGAATTTGCGGTTATCTCCTTTTCGAACGAAGAGTCGCTGCGTTTGGGGGCAAACCGCGCAAGGTGGGACCGGAGGAAGCTAGTCTTTAAATTTTTTTTTTTTTTTTTTTTTTTTTTTTTTTTTTGTACAGTCAACATCCTATAATCCAAGCTTATAATTTTAAATTTAAACCAACAATCGTTCATATGGTTAAAAACTCTTAGTTTGGGGGAATTCTAGTAGAAGATCCCAATTTATATTTAGCAAGCTTCTTAGAAATTTATGAAATATTTTAAGTACAATAGCGTTAGTGTTGATACAATTAGATTTAGATTGTTTCTCTTTTCTCTACGAGATAAAGCTAAAATATGGTTAAATTCTTTATTCATGTGTTCAATGTCTACTTGGAATGAGTTAGCTCATAAGTTTCTTGCTAAGTATTTTTTTACCTTTAAAAATTGCCAAACTTAGAAATGGCATAACTTCTTTTACTCAATTTAAATGAGAATCCATTTATGAGAGTTGGAAAAGATTTTAAAAATACTTAGAAAATTCCCTTATCATGTATTGCCTGATTGGTTGATTATTCAAATATTTTAATGGATTAGTAAAATCTCTTAGAGCTATAATTGATGTTGCATCTAGAGGATCATTAATGTCTAAGCCATTTGAAGATGCTTATGAATTAATAGAAGAAATGGCTACTAATAATTTATAGTAGCTTGTTGATAGGGTAAATCTTAAAAAATGTAGCTGATATTTATGAATCTGATGCTTAATCAATCTTGATTGCACAAGTTCCATCAATTTCTAAAAAATTGGTTAAGTTGAAGATTAAAAAGAGAGCAAATGTGATAATTTTAACATCAATTCTAAAAATCTTCATACCACAGCGTTTATAAATGTTGCACTGCGGCACTATCTCTCATATTATGGACAACTTTATCATGAAAGTAATGAGAAAACACCCTTGAAAATATCATTTTATAATTAATAATCCAATTAGAAATTCAATCTTATTCTCTTAAAAAAATTGAAGATCAAATAGGGCAACTCGCTAGGTTGATTAATTAGGAAAAAAAGAAGAAGCATAATGACATAATATACAACTTAGAAGTATAAAAGATTTAGGAGATCCTTACTAAGATAAAGATTTACATAAAATGGATGATAGTGAAGTTGAGCAAGAATAAGACAAATCTTCTACAGAATAATCTGAACTTATAAAAGAACCTAAACAAGTAATTAGGAGAGTTAAAGAGAGATCACCTCCACCTTTTCCTCAGAGATTGATCAAACAAAATCTAGATAAGTAGTTCTCAAAATTTTTATAAGTGTTTAAAAAATTGACTATTAAAATACCATTCGCTGAAACTTTAGAAAAAATGTCTGCATATGAAAAATTCATGAAGGATATTTTGAACAAGAAAATGAAGATAAGAGAATTTGAAACTGTGGCGCTAACTAAAAAGTGTAGTGCTATAATTCAAAAGAAACTTCCTGAAAAACTTAAAGACCCATGGAGTTATTCCATTCCATTAACTAATGGAGACAAATTTTATGGTAAAGATTTATGTGATTTAGGATCTAGTATTAACCTCATGCCACTTTCTATTTTTAAATGACTAGATATTGTAGAGGTTCAACCTACCTCTATTACTCTTTAATTAACTAATAGATCTTACACTTACTCTAGAGGAGTAATAAAAAATGTGTTGATTAAAGTTGATAAATTTATTTTCCATGCTGATTTTATTATTATAGATATGGAAGAAGATAAAGAAATACCTCCATTTTAGGAAGACAATTTTTAGCCAATAGAAAGTAATGATTGATGTACAAAAAGGTGAATTAACTATGACAGTTCAAGATTAAGATGTTAATATTGATGTACTTAAAACTGTAAAATTTTCTCAAGGGAAGAATAAAGATTGCTTCAGAGTGGATTAAGAAGATATGATAATAAATAATCTTTAGAAAGTGTTGTTAGAAGGGGGATTATCGAAAGAGGAAGAAATTGAAGAGAATAAAGGAATGTCAGGAGATTATGTAATAAGGAATGAAAACTTAACCAACAAAAATTTTGCATTATTAGAAACATTCTCTTTTGAAAAAACATTAAAACCATCCATTCTGGAAGCTCCTACTTCAGAGCTTAAGGCTTTACCTTTCCATCTCAATTATATTTTTTTGGTAAATAACTCTATTCTTCTTGTAATTATTTCATCAAATTTAGAACCACATCAAGAAAGTGAGTTGATTAAGGTGTTGAGTAATTTTAAAGTGCTTTTGGATATACAATTATTGATATTAAGGTGATTAGTCCTTCAATTTGAATGCATAGAATTTTGATGGAAGCTAATTCAATACTAAAAGCTGACCCTCAAAGAAGACTTAATCCTTCTATGAAAGATGTTGTTAAAAAAAAATCTTAAATGGATGGAGGCCGAAATTATTTATCATATTTTAGATAGTTCTTGGGTTAGTCCTATTTATTGTGTTCCTAAAAAAGAAGGATTGACTATTAAAATAAATTAACACAATGAATTTATACCCATTAGAACTATTATAGGACGGAGGATCTGTATAGATTATAGGAAAATAAATAAAACCACTAAAAAGGATCATTTTCTATTTCCTTTACTTCATCATATGTTAGATAGGTTGGTGGTGCATTCATTTTGTTATTTCCTAAATGGATATTTAGGATATCATCAAATTCCTATTGCACTTGATGATGAAGATAAAAATACTTTCACTAGTCCTTATGAAACTTTTGCTTTTAGGATAATGCCTTTTGGTGTATGCAATGCTCCTGCTATTGTTCAAAGATGTATGATATCTATCCTTTTAAACTTAATTGAGCAAAGTATTGAAATTATCATGGATGATTTCTTAATATTTGGCACTACATTAGATTTTTTCTTGAGCATTTAACTTCTATTTTTAAAAGATGTGTAGAAACAAATCTAATGTTAAACTAAGAGAAGTGTCAATTTATGGTAATTGAGAGCATTATCTTAGGGCATAAAGTTTCTAAGAAAGGATTGGAAATAGATATTGTGAAAATTCAAGTAATAGAAAATTACGCCCCTCCCAATTCAGTTAAAGGCATAAGAAGTTTTTTAGGTAATGTAGGATTTTATAAAAGATTTAAAAAAATTCCCTAAAATTTCTAAACCCTAGCTTATGTAGACTATTGGAGAAGGATATCCCTTTTATATTTAATTTTGTTTTTCTTGAAGCTTTTAATGCATTTGAATAACATTTAATTGATGCTCCATTGATTATTGCTCCTAATTGGCCTTTAACTTTTATAGTAATGTGTGATCCTAGTGTCATTGTTGTGGATGCTATTCTAGGAAAAAAGCAAGATAAGAAATTTCATGTCATTTTTTATGCTAGCAAAATTTTGAATTCTTCACAACATAATTATACAATAACTAAATAATAACTATTAGCTATTATTTTTGCTTTTGATAAATTTAAATCATATTTAATCGTTACTAAAGCAATTATTTATATTGATCGTGCTGCTGTCAAATATCTTTTGACAAAGAAAGCCACTAAACCTAGATTGGTAAGATGGATTCTTTTGTTACATGAATTTGATGTAAAAATTTTGATAGAAAGGGTGCTGAAAATTAAATTTCTAATCATCCTTCAATACTTTCTATTAAAAAATATACATTAAATCAAGATGAGATTAATGAAAATTGTTTTGATGTATAATTGTTTGTACTTCATGCAAACAATTCACATTGGTATGTGGACATTATTAATTTTATTTTCAGTGGTACATTTCCTCATGATTAAAATCCTAGTCAAAAGTGGATATTTTTACATGATTCCAAATTTTATTTTTGGGATTAATCTTATTTATTTAAATCTTGCAATGATCAAATTATGAGAAGATGTGTTCTTAAAGAAGAAATATAATCAACAATTAAGGCGTGTCAATATTTGCATTATGGAGGACATTTTGGAGGATTTAGAACTACTTCTAAATATTTCAAAAAGGATTTTTTGTATACTCTATTTAAGGATGTAAATAAATATATTAAGAAATGCAATTTATGCCAAAGAATAGGAAATATTACAAAAAGAAATGAAATACCATTGAACTATGTTCTAGAAATAGAAATATTTGATGTTAAGGGATTAGATTTTATGGGACCTTTTGTGCAATGTTATGGAAATCAATATATTATTATTGTTGTTTACTATGTTTCAAAGTGGATTGAAGGTGTGGCAACTTCTAAAGCTGATGCTCAAAGTGTGATAAATTATAATATATATATATATATATATCATAAGATTTGAATGTCTATATATCGTGATGGAGGAAGTCATTTTTGTAATAAAAAAATAGAAACATTAAAGAAATATGGAGTTTATCATAGGATAGCAACTGCTACCATCCTCAAACTAGTCCTAAGGTTGAGTTTAATAGGGTCATTAAGAGAATCCTATAAAAAATAGTCAATTCAAATAAATAAGAATGGTATTATATAACACTACATTATGGCCTTTCGAAACTGCTTATAAGACTCCAATTGGTATGAATCCTGTAAATTAATTTAGGAAAGGCTGCCACCTTCCTGTGGAATTTGAACAAACTCTTATAAACAGTTACATAATAAATTATAATTTTAAAATGGTAAAAGAAAAAAGGTTGTTGCAGTTGAGTGAACAAGAAGAGATAAAAATGAAGCTTATTAAAATGCAAGAATTTATAAATAAAAATGTTAAAAATGGTATTGTGGATCTATGGTTTATGATTTGATGATAGCAAACTTCCTATATTTCTCTTACGATTGCCTTATGTGCTAACATTTCAGGTCCACATGATCAGACTACAATCTGGAACCAGCTCAAGATTTATTGACTAGGTCTGTGTCAGTTTGTAATCTTTTTCCTTTCTTGAGTCTGTTGTATTTGGTGTGCATCTGATGATTTGTAACTTTGAAGATTTTCATGTGCCCTAAAATTCTTTTTTTGGTAACTATCCGGAACGATTTATATCATCCTGGACGATCTGACTAAAGTAGAAACCCTAATTAGGGCATCCTCATTAAAGCAGCTGTCTTTATGCAAAATACATCGTCCTGGACGATTTTGTATCGGCCAGGACGATCGGCTCAATTCAGTAAGAATCTACCTCCATATCTACTTAGGAAAATCTTATTTTTGGATATCGTCCTGGTATATCGGTCTGGACTATAAAATATCGTCCTGGCCGATCCAGAGCAATTTTTTCAAAATTTCTCAGGCAGTTTTGGAAAGCAATTAATGGGGATTTCGTCCAGGCCGATCGCAAGATCATCCAGGACGATTAGACATCATCCAGCTTCATTTCAGGGCGATATTCAGGATGATGTTCCTCATATTTGAACTAATCAGCCAGGACGATATGCCTATCGTCCTGGACGATAATGGCAGCAACTTGTATTAATGAGCTCGTTTTGAGAGCTTCTATTTAAGCTATGGCAAGGCAGTTTGTAAGTGTCTTTGGCAGCCATTGTAGCTTCGTTCTTGTGGGGTAAACTTGAAGAAAGAGCTTGAAAGGGAGAGAGGAAAGGGTGGAGTTTGAGAGAGAGAAGATCCTACGAGGGGGAGGAACTCAAGGGAGTGTGCTGGGGGATCCACACGGTTGCTCCGGCGAACTTGTACCTTAGTACCATCGGATTCAAGGCTTATCTCGAGGTAAGTTCACCAAAGAAGAAGATCTCCATGGTGTCAAAGGACCCGGCGACTCCGCCGCATCGGGGAAGGTAGAAGTGATTTTGTAAGGGCTTCTCCGCCTAGCTGTGGGGGCTAAAGGAGAGACACTTGTTTAGTGTAATACTTGTAGGGTGCCTCCAAGGAGTGGACGTAGGTCAAGGTTTGACCGAACCACTATAAATCCGGTGTGTTCTTTTCTTATTATCGCTTCCGTATTTATTTTTCTTCCGCACTTTGTTTGTGGTGATTTTGGTTGGAGTTTTATCTTTAGTTTTAAAGTTTTCCAAATAACCTCTCTCTTGGTTATCTTAGGCCAGTTCTATAGGGCTTAACATCCCTAACGAACTTTCAGGTATGACAAAAAGCTTCTTATAAAAGAATTCACTCATCGATAAGATGTTTTACTATTTAATTCTATACTTAAGTTATTCCCTAGAAAATTAAAATCATGATGGTCTGGACCATTCATCATGGAAAGAATGCTTCCCTATAGAACTATGGAATTAAGGAAAAAAAAATTTTGCATACTTATAAAGTGAATGATCACAGATTAAAACCTTATTTAGAGGGAGACGTTGATTGATTGCAAAATATAATTGAATTGGTTCATCTTGAAACTTAGCACTTATGGGAGGCAATCTACTTAATATGCTATGCATGGTGCTTAGTGTACTAGTTCTCTTAGAATAAATGTTATGTTATGATTAATACATATTTTATGCACATTTTATCATTTATATGAAAGTGTATGTAGTGTTAACTATTGTTTGTGTTTCTTTTATCTAAATTTCATTGAAATTCCCCTCATATTTACTATAATTTTTTTGTGCTCTGGTTACTTAATTAATCATAATAAAAAGGATATTTAAAATTTTGTAAAATTAGGATAATAATAAAATTTTAAAACATAGTTCAAATTAATACTATTTATACTTCATAAACTGGAAAAAACTAATAATTAACTAACTTAGATCAACTAAGTTATTTATTTAATTTAAAATTATAAGTTATACCTTTATGCATTAATTTTTAAAATAAAGATGAATAATTAGAATTAAAGATTCAAAATAATTATATTAAAATTAAAAATCATGAGCAATCTAAATTTGTAATTAGTAATCATATTAAATCCATATATTAAATTCATTAAAGTTAAAAAAGGGTTCGAATCAAAAATTGATTTTCAAAATCATTAACTATGTACTTCAAAAAAAGAGTATATTCAGAAATTAGTATAAATCAAAAGCTTAGAATACAATTACAATCTTATACTTAAATTCATAAAAGATTAAAAAAAAAAACTAGTACAAATGAAAGTATTAATTTTTAACTCCTAACGTATCTAATCATTAAAATACATTATTAATTTTAAAATTCAAAATTTTATAATTAAATATATAACCTATAAATTCAAATTAAACAATAATAAGGATGATTAATTAGTGTAATTATTAGTATTTTTCTAAACTAAAAGTATAATATTATTCATTTTTACTACTTCTTGATCGTGATGTATTAACCTATAATTTAGTAATTTTAAATTATTAATTTTTTTTATTTTGGTCAAACATTTAATCAAAATTATAATATGTTTATTTACTTAAGGATAAGAAAGAGTTTAAGCTGGTGAAAATCTGATAAGTATAAAAAATTTGTTATTTTATATGTTATATTTTTAGTGAAACTATATTGTTTTGGTTATGTTGTGCAAAAAAAAGACACAAAATTCTAAGTTGCATATAGCGTCGCAGCATCAGATTAAACAACATTGTAGTGCCCTCAAAGGCACTGCCAAAGTGCCACACCATTAACATTGTGGCACTAACTTCCCTGTCAGACACTTCGTAGCATCAAATATTCAACTTTGCAATGTTATATTCTCTATCGTCCAGCACCGCAGTGTCATAATTTATAATACCTTGGAGCCAAAATTTCTCTTCCAATGTCATAGCGTCACATATAGCAATTGAAATTTATAAGGACACAACCTGTCAGTGAAATGTCATGATTGTTCACTAACTGATCCACGTTAACAAGCACCGTGACAAAGCCATAACAGTAGCGCAGCGGCATTAGTTCATTTGTTTGGCACAACAGAGGTGACCTTTTAAGGTCAAGCACTGCAATGCCAGTTACCTACTTTGTATTGTCCTATAAATAGTTATTATGTTATATTCAAAGGAGAGTTCAATCACTTAGATAATTTTAGTACAATTCATAGTGCTTCTCTAAATTACCCTTATGGTGACAACTAAAGGAAACTAGGGAAGTATTTGATACCATAATTAGTGTATTTGGCTTATGTTTATGGAAGCAATTCTATAAGTAGAAAGGAGTGTAGAGGAGATCCATTGAACCATTCTGGTAATATCTAGGTGTTGTATTTTTTATCATGTTATTAATGAAAATGAGTTTACTTCAATTCTACTCCATATCTAGTTAAATTCTCTAGTTTTGAATTGATGATGTAAATATCATATGTAGTACTAATGAGTTCTCTTATTTCTCAAATGAATAAAATGATATTTTTAATATTACCACAACTTAATTTAATATACATAATGGTCATATGTGTAGTTAAAATTTGGAGCAATATGGAGCCTCAATAGAGGGAAGTAGGGATAACCAGAAATATTGAACTAGCATGTGTCATACCTAGGCATAGGGTATGAAATATACTAAATTCTTAAGGTGATAATATAAGCATAGGAAGTCGGTAGACATCCTTTGTTGCTACAAGCTCGAAAGATATCTAGGGATGCATATGCTCTAAATAGAATGACAATTACAAGAGATTCATTAGGAAAAATATGTTATTTATATTCATCTATTCAAAAGATTATATCCATATAGTGTATTCATTATCTTTATCTAATTTTATTTAAATTATTTAATCTCAACAACATTCATTTTTATTATATAGGATAATTGTTATAATTTTAGTAGGCAATAATAGTGTTTGCAAGTGAGCATATTTTTCTCATGGGATCGATACTCTTATCTATCATTATATTACTTGATTTGGTACATATACTTACATATATTATTAAGTAGGATTTTTACAATTGTTTATATCAAAGAAAACCTAAGCATGGGTTAGGGATTGATAGAGTCCTAAATTATTTCACAATTTTATAGGTTACTCCATAGCCCACATCACACTCATATGTAAAGGAGCTACTTAGAAATTCTCTAGATGTCTGCTTCAAAATTCCAAAAAAAGAACTTAATAAATAATCTATCCATCTTTTATGAGATCAGAAGTATGGTATTAAAGCACTTATGAGGTTAGTTTCATTCCACTCTATGCCAATGTAAGCCCAGAATTGCATTTCATTAGTTAGGTTTGGGTTGTTATTATATAGTGATACAAGTTAGATTTAGGTTTTAGGGCAAACCCATAATCTTAAGTCCCCAATATAAAGAATTTAGTCCCAAAATTTTAATAAAAGACCTACTCAAACTAAATTTAATTTCTCTAATCCAAAATTTAAATCCCAATATAGGATAGGTCGGGGATCTTCTAAATGATTTTTAGAATCCTAAAGTGCTCCCTACTTTCCACTTCTTGGCCTCCAAAAATAAGTGTTCCAATTATGATTTGATCCAAATTAAAATTTCAAAATCATCTTGCCTTTCACAATACTCCATGAAAAAAAAAATTAAATAAGCTTTTTACTATTATTCTAATTAAGAGTATTCATGGGAAGCCTAACCATCTTATGATTTAATTAACTAGAAAGGCTTTCCTTGCATTTGTAAGATATTTAAGACCCCAAATAAAATAAACTACATTCTATTTAACTCCTAAATATGATTGGGAAAAATTCTTCTCTTAGAAAAAAATAAAATTAAAGATAATCAATATCATCATATTCAAATGGTTGATAATAAATGATATTTTTCTTCCTAAAAAAATTCTATCATTTATCATTATATTCTTGATTATGAAATTAATAATAATACAACTAGATTATCGTAGTTAAATATATGATTAAATATCATTTTGATCCTTCAGGATCATATGTGGTTTCTTCTTAAATTTAACTACGATAATTAATGATTAAACAAGCTAACTATAATAGTTAAAGATATTATTAAACATCATTTTGACCCTTTAAGGTCATATGTAGTTCCTTATAAAATTTGACTATGATAGTCGTGATGAAATTTATAATTTTATAATCTGAACCCATTAGAGAATGGTATTCTCTCCTCCTGAGGTGATATATCATCCAGAAATACATATTTGATTTCAAAATTAAAAATCTGAAAGTTTATATTAACTTTTTTGTCCAAAAATACCTCGATTTGATTTGCACATTCCGACAAATTTGCAAATAACTACCACCAATAAAAATTTTCCTATACGAATTGCCTTTCATAAACTCAGAGGGTTTAAATCTACTTCTATTTCTAAAATATCTACTCCCACTCCCAAATGGTTCCCATGCAAACCTCTTCCAACTAACAACCCAATGATATTGAGTAACTATTATATCATTATCAATCAATCAAGCTTGCTCAACTAGCTCAAAAAAATCAATAATCTAAAACGGAATCATTGACTCTCTTAGAGCTTCTCATAAATATCTCAAAAAAGGGTATCACTTCTCCTCAGAAGTACTAAGAAAATGTGGAGCATACATAATCAAAGTAGTAAACTCTACCTCGTACTGCATTATAATCCTGGCCCCCTAAACCAATCTTAGAAACATCTTCTACATCTGTTGTCAAGTAGGCAAAGGTACAAACCAGCCTTTAAATGAATTTGGAAATTTTTCCCAACTAATCAGATAATTTAGACTCCCATAAAATTTCTCCTACTATTGGCTCAGCTACCAATATTCAGCCTCACCATCTAACAAAAATATAGCCAGAGATACTATTCTATAAGGAGGACACTGTATACCTTAAAAAATATTCTCCAATCTCATTAACTAATCCTCTACAACCCTAGGCTCAACAAGACCCTCAAATCTCTGAGGTTTCAACCTCAAAAACATTACAAATGTCGATTCACATCCTCTGTCCTACCAAAAGAACTCATGCTCTGGGCCTTGCTTATTAACTGGGCTACCAAACCAGCAAACTGTGATAGTGTATCAAAACAAATAGTAGGGATTATACTAACTATCAATGTAATTTTGTTTGCACTCTACTTATCATTCATATCATGGTCGGGTTGATCCATCAAAACTCATAAAACACACAAAACAAGCAATACATGTACATAAATAATAAAGCAAAATGAACGCATGATACCACCCAGAACTGTCTCATGTGACTAAAGATCAATTCCTATAGCTCTGTTTGCAATTTAGTTCTCCAAACTACCACTACGATACAAAAAAGAAGAACTATCACAACCTAACCTTATATGACGCATATATATTGGTAACCCTATGTTGGATGGTGATAGAATAGAGGCGGAATAGAACATATCAAGATCTTTATTAGAGAAATATTGAATTTCTCTTCAGATAACAGTTACTAGAGCTTATTTTAAAATATAATTTATATCATATGTGGTTCCATTTGAGATTTTCTATATGAAAATTCTTATATCATTTGTGAGCTTCTTCTCTTTTCTTTTCTCTTTTTTTTTTTTTTTTTTTTTTTTTTGACTAAAATTTTGTTCAATGCTAAAATAGAAAATCCCCACTCTATAATCGCACATTTTCTTTTACAAAAAGTATCATTGCATAAATACTTGTAAATCACTTATAAATTATAAATATTATTACATTGTACAAGTCCTATCAATGGAAATATAAAATTTTGATTGTCTTCATCACGAATAATAACCACATAATAAAAAAAGTAAAATAAATATGGCAGAAGATGCTTTTTTTTTTCAAGAAAATATGTAAACCTAATCATAACAACTTCCACTAGTAGTTAATATCAATTACAATGGGTTATCCTTCTCTAAACTAGTTTCAAGTTGCTATTAATATCCATGATGATAATGACACAATTAGGTTTCATGAGTTATTAAGAATGGTAAGGATGATAAGTGATGTATCACGTCATGTGAATCATGACAATCAATTTAAAAGCTCAATTACAAGTTATAAGCCTAAAACCAAACAAATGGGTCAAATAAAATGCCAAATTGTTAAGGCCCAATCAAGATCTCAATAAAGAACATATAATTTTTGGTATTTTAAATAAAATTTATATTTTATTTTTTATAATTTATTTTTCACCTAGAAAATTATATGACTAGCCAAGGTATTATTTGTATTTAAGAAAAAAAACTAAAAATAGGCGTTTGGAACTCTTAATAAAGTGTCACCAACCTCCCTTTCCCTTCTTTTTTTGACTCCATGTATCTCTTCCAAAAGTGGTTAAGGAAGAGTTGTAATATCTTTAAATATAGGCTAACATTCTTTATTGATATATCATCAAAAAATTATCTTAATCAGACATGAATCTCGAGGCAAAATCAAGTTGGAAACTTCAAAAATTAAATTGGAGATCATCTGAATTCTTATTTCAGCAAAATTTTAGTTGAACTGAATGTCTCAAAAAGATGAACCCATTGAGAAGAAACTCAGCCAGATTTGAGCCCAAAAGTGTTGAAACTTGTTCACTATGAATTAGGTTGTTAAACCTAAGCTTATGTCCCAGCGGCTAACCAAGAGGGGGGGTGAATTGGTATTTAAAAAATTTTACCCTCTTTTTAAAATTTAAAAACGAGAATTTAACTTTAGTGAATTTTATAGAAGAAGTTTTTCAACCACACGTTAGAAATAGAAAAATAAAAATAAAAGTAGCAGAAAAATAAAAGACATGAGATTTATAGTGGTTCGTCCAAACACGACCTATATCCACTCCCCAGAGGCACCCTCCGAGTATTGCACTAATATCACTAGTGACTCTCTTTTTGCACCCACAGCAAGGCGGAGAAGCCTTTACAAAACTCTCTTCCACCATTACCCGGTGCAGCAGAGAACCATCATCCTTTCACACTCTTCCCAGTGTTGGTAGAGAATCCTTCGTCTTTTCACACTCTCCTAGTGTAGAGAACCCTTCGGCTGTTCACACTCTCCTAGTGTGGGCAGAGAACCCTTCGACTGTTCACACTCTCCTAGTGTGGGTAGAGAATGCTTCGTCTTTTCACACTCTCCAAGTGTTGGCATAGAATCGGATCTCCTTGACAGATCTTCTTCACAAGAAATCTAAAAGGAAGAGAGAAAAGAGTGAAGTAATCAAAAACCAAAAGTAAATACTCTTACCTTTGAGTCCCAAGTGAGACATTCACACTCCAATAGTAAGAATTCTCCTTAAAACACTCTCTCACACTCTCTCTTTGACTCTCCTTTCAATTGGCAAGAAGACAAGTAGGAAAAAAGATTAAGTGACAGTTTATATTGGACTTTATATAGGGAAGACACAAAAATTCGTCCAAAAACTGCTAAAATTCAAGTATGTCAGCAGTGGATCGACCCGTACGATCGTGGATCGTTCAGGACGATGTTACTTAATTCAGTTGGAAGCAAGCCTAATGTATATTGGTACGAATTGACTTCGTACATGATAATCATCCCGTACGAATAAGGTTCATCCAGAACGAACGGTTATACTATAGGTCGGTTCCGAATTCTGCAGGAAGTCGCCAAATTTTCAAGAGTCTGTTCACTTCGTCCTAGGACGAATATGATTTCGTCTAGATAAAATTTTTCCAGAGGACATTTCATCCTGGGACGAATTGGAAATTCGTCTGGATGAAAATTTTCTAGAGAGCATTTCATCCTGGAACGAATATGGATTTGTCTAAATGAAAATTTTTCAGAGGACATTTCGTCCTGGGACGAATTGGAAATTTGTTTGGGCGAAAATTTTCCAGAGAGCATTTTATTTTGGCACGAATATGAATTTTTTTTAACAAAAATTTTCCAAAGCCCATTTCGTACTGGGACGAATAGAAAATTCGTCATGGACGATCATGACTTAAAAAAATTTTCTAGGCTTCCTGTTCGTTCCATTGCTCTTTCGAGGAGATAACTGACTTGATCATCCCGTATGAACTATGTTCGTCCCGTACGATCAATATAATTTTTTAAAGATCTCCCTAAATGTGTCTGTGTGTGTGTGTTTATAATCACTCCCTCTCAAACTCAATTTAAAGAATAATACAAGCTTTAATTTACAAACTATCTTATGCTGAATTTGATTTGAAGTCTTCATTAGTCTGGAGTTCGAATTTTTTGAAATGTTAGTCCACACAAGAGAAAAAAACAAATCTTCCAAAAAGTTTTTAGGAGATAACAAAACTTAAAACAATAATATTTGGAATCATCAAAACTATATAAGTTGCAAGAATGTAAAACATGCAATTAGCAACTCTCTTAATAATCTCCTCATTTTTTATGATGGCAAAATAATTATGTTTGTATAATTTTCAAATTTTAAGAATCTCTTGAACTCCCTCTGAATTGATGAACATTTAAAAATAAGGAGGCTTTGCACAACAATTTTATCTCTCCCTTTTTTTAATTTTAAAAATGCAACAAAAACACTACTACAAAATAGAAATACGATACGAACAAGGATACAAAAAATAGTGAAAAGATACAAACAAATAATATTTTCTCCCCTTTTTTGACAACAGCAAAAAGAGAAGAAGAAAAAGACCAGAAATAAAAGCATTCATATGATAATCCTTTGATAATTGATCTTTAAAAGTGATTGAAATAAATTTTACAAATAAAATCAAAATATTAGGCAAATCATAGTAATTCATAGAATTTAAGAAGAGATGTAACATTGATAATAAAAAAGTATATATCAAAAAATATGAGTCAATTTAGACACTAAAATAAAAAAAATCATTGCAAAAAGGATGAATAGAAAATTTATATATTTCAAATTTCAATATGAAATATAAATGTACCGAAGATCAATTTTAATTAAGAGATTAAAAGATTATGGAAAGAAGTAACTACTACATGTGGCGCTTTGCGTATCTTTTTCAAATTTGTGGCACATTTTTGTGCATCTTTTCATTTGTGGACTTATTTTGTGCCTCTTTTTCAAATTGAGAACCTTTGCGCATTCCTTTTGATTTTTATACATTTGTACATTTTTTCAAGAGTAATCGCATTCTTTCCAAAATTAATAATAAAAAATTTCAAATTTTTCTAAGTGCATAAATATTTATTAATAAATGAAATACAAAATAAGAAAATATAATAATTACAATAATAATATTATATATTAATGTAGTCTAAATAAGAGACATAAAATTGACAATCTTAATTACATCAAGTTATAAGCAAAATTTAAATTTAGAAAAATTAGATTTTCTAATGAATTTAATTTTAACTTGCATTTTAAAGTATAGCACTCTTAAGATCAAAAATTATAACAATTGTCATATGGACTAACACACATTTCAAAAACAAGATTAAATCAAAAACAGGATAACTTATATTGATATCAAAATAAAGGATATTATAATCTCATCAAATGATATCAATACGACAAGATTCAAAAATAAAAACATCTAATGAAAAGAAAATACATCACATTTTCCTAAAACATAAAACTAGCACATCAACTAAAGAAAACACATAATCAAATACATGAAATCATTCTTATGGACCCTGATTTGGAGGAGGAGGAGGAGGTGCATCACCGAAGAAGTTGAAATAGCTACTAATCATACGCATATTGGAATTTATATTTTTTATTTGTTCTTGCATAAATCCTATATCTTGAGTGTACTGTATATCCTGCTGCTGCATATGAGCTTCAATTTGATCAAACCTTTGATCAAAGTGAGTCTCTAAAAGGTCAAATCTTTGAACCAAATCCTAATAATTTAGTTCAAAGCAGGTGTAGGTGCAGCTTCATGTTCTTCCTCAGTATCACTAATGACATGTGTTTTAATTGGTTCTTCTTTATTGAAGATTGCTCTAAATGATCCATCATTGTAGTAGAGCGGTTCTTCAAAATCTTGATCATGATGAACCAAATTGTATTTCTTATCCAGAATGTAGGCAACCAGATGTCCTAAGGCAATGTTCTTCTTTCTTTTATGTTCGACATGACCAATTTCAGAGAGTCCATAAAGATAGTCAAGGATTAGTTGGGCTTCATCTATATGCTGTTTAATCATGATCAAGAAGGTTACTATAGAAAGAAGAGGAGTAATGTTGATTCTATCACCAGCTTTAGAAATTATAAAAGTTCTAAGAACATGCTGGATGATACGAGCATTACGAACGAGACTTGATACTTTAGGCATATGCTCGTTAAAAATAATTCCTCTAATCACTGTATTAATTTCAAACCATTCATATTCAGAAGTGGTGGTTAGGTATGTGCTCTAGCTCCCTCAGTCCTTAAGTTTAAAAAGGCTCCTAAGTCAACCTTGGTGATTTTAACTTTTTTCTTAAAGACATAGGAACGAATAACAGAATGGTCGGAGTTGAAAGACATGTTTGCCAGGAAATAGTGAAAGGTTTCTTTGTTGTAGAGATAAACTAGGGTGAGGATGAAACCAAACTGAGTTGAAGTAAACAAGTTCATCACCTGAAAATGTCAGTTGATCCTGGATAAGAATTCAAGAGGGGGTGATTTTAGTGGACACGAATCTGGGAAAAGACTCTTCATTGGCTTTGGAAAGAAAGTTATCGGAAGAGTTTCTAGGTGGTCCCTTGGCTAGAATCTTTT
>NW_021319460.1:384004-425178 GCF_001605985.2 Dendrobium catenatum
CTTTTTACATCCATTTGAAACAATTTAAAACCTTTAAAACAGGCAAAGGCTAGTAAAACCCTAATTGCTTCAAGTCTAGCTACAGGGGCAAAAGTTTCCTCAAAATTAACCCCTTTAATCTGATTATACCCCTTAGCAACTAATCTAGCCTTATTTCTAATGACTACTCCTGAGTCATTCATTTTATTTTTGAATACCTACTTAGTTCCAACTACATTTTGATCCTTTGGCCTTGTAGTTAATTACTAAACTTTATTTCTTACAAATTGATTTAACTCTTCTTGCATGGCCAAAATCCAAAATTCATCCGAAAGTGCTTGATCAATTATTAGTGGGTTCTATTGTTAAAATGAAAGCTGAATGATTGACTTCTTTGTTTAATCCACGCCTAGTCCTTATACCCTCACTAGGTTCACCAATTATCAACTCCTTTCGATGGTTTTTAGAAAATCTCAAATCTCTAGGCAAAAGATTTTCTATCTCCAAATTTTCTTTCACATTTTCTTCCAAATTTATTTTATCAATCTTTTGGGAGTTATCCTCAATCTCATCTTTTACAACATTTGGCTCTTCCAAATTTCCAGATTCATCAAATACAACATGTGTGGTCTCCTCAATTACCAAAGTTCTTCTATTGAATACTCTATATGATTTTCCAACACTTGAGTATCCAACAAAAATTCCTTCATCTGATTTTGGATCAAATTTTCCTAAGGCAGATTTTTCATTGTTATGTAAAAACACCTTGCAATCAAAAATATACAAATGAGACAAATTAGGTGTTCTTCCTTTTAGCAACTCATAGGGTGTTTTATTTAGTTTAGATCTCACATTCACCCTATTCAGAACATAATATGCAGTGCTAACCGCCTCAGCCCATAGTATTTAGAAAGTGAGTATTCTGCCAACATTGCTCGGGCAGCTTCTATTAATGTTGTGTTTTTCTTTTCGACTATCCCATTCTATTGAGGGGTTCTAGGTGCAGAAAAATTGTGATCAATTCCTTTCTCCTTATAAAAACTCTCAAATCTTTCATTTTGAAATTCTCCTTTATGATCACTTTGTATAGTCATGATTTCACACCCAAGTTTTTTTTGAATCCAAGTCGAAAAATTTATAAATTTCTCAAATGATTCACTCTTATGAAATAGAAATCTAACCCATGTGAATCTTGAGTAATCATCCACAATCACAAATCTATATACATTTCCTCCTAGACTTATAGTTTCAACTAGTCCAAAAAAATCCATATGCAAAATCTCCAATGATATACTAGTTCTAAGATCATTGTTGGATTGAAAAGAGGACTTCACTTGCTTTCCTAATTGACATGTATCACAAAGGTGGTCCTTAGTAAAGTCTAGTTTTGGTATACCTCTCACTAAGTTCTTTTGGGTAATTCTCCTAAGATTTTTCATGCTAGAATGACAAAGTCTTCTATGCCATAGCCATGACACATCAGAAATAGTTTTTAAATAAAAAACAGTAGGAGTTTCAATGCAATTTAAATATAGCATATAAACATTGTTTACCCTTTTTCCATTTAAAATATCATTTACATTTAGGCTTAAAATGCAACTAGTAGGAAAAAATTTTACACAATATCCTTTGTCATATAGCTGGCTTATACTTAACAAATTATGCTTTAAGCCTTCTACCAATAACACATTTCAATATAAAAATTATTTAGATTTCCAATCATACCTGTCTCAATCACCTTCTTTGTGGTGTTACTCCAAGTATAACCTTGCCTCCACTCCAGGCTTCTAGCGATATGAATTATGCAGTACCTCCAATCATATACTTTGAACATCCGCTGTCTAGGTACCATATGCTCTCACGAGGTCTTGTATGAGAGCGACCCTGCAAAATTATCAAACGTTAGACCTGGGAACCCAAACAAGTTTGGGTTCTCCTTTTGGAAATTTATAAAGAGATGCATGTATGATATGACTAGGTTTATACATCTTAGGTATCATATTATCCTCGAGAGCTTTTATCATTAATTTGTAAAATGAATTCATATCTTCCAAAATTCGATTTGTATAATTAGATCTATAAATCTTGCTCTCTGATTCATCCTTAAAATTTTTAAAATCTTTTCAAGTTCTGCATAGGATGATTTTAAATTTTATGATTTTTATTCAAGTTATCAAACTCATCAAGTAATTTAATGTGGTTGTCATCAATTAAAGCATGATATTTCCTAAGGATTTCATGATTTTTTTGTAGTTCTTCAAATTCTAAACTTAAACTAGCATGAATTTTCTTCATTTTCTATATGCATCATGCATGTGTTCATAAACTTCAAAAAGTTCATCATAACTTAAGTCACATACCTCTTCTTAATTTGACTGATCAAGACTATCGGCCGTTAAGCACAGATTAGTGACTTCCTCTTCCTTTTCTGTCTCTGACGAGTCCGAAGCTGTCCGCCCAAAAGGCTCTTTGGAATTTCTTCTTGCCCTTCTTCAAAAAAGGTTTCTCCTCTACCTTCTCCTTGCTAGGAGTGGCTTTGAGTTTTGGGCAATCTGTCTTTATATGTCCAGGTTTCCTGCACTCATATCAAATAACATCATTCAAAACCTTTGCATTTCTATTAAATTTACCTCTATTCCATTGCTGGCGTCTCTTCTGATTCCTCTTCAGAAAGCTTCTGAATTGTCTAGTCATTAATGTGATGTCTTCTTCATCCTCAGGTTGTGAGTGTTCACTCTCAGACTCCTCCACTTTCAATGCTACGTTCTTCTCCCTTCGTGGTTCACCTGCATCAATCTTTCTTTGGCTAACTCCTTGCTCGTAAGCAATTAGCAAACCAAGAAGATTGTCAATAGAGTAAATGTTTAGATCTTTAGACTTTGTAATTGCAGTAATTTTAGCATCATAAGCAGTATGCAAACAATGAAGAATCTTATTAACCATTTTAGCATTAATTAGTTCCCTACCTAATGCATGTAAAGAGGTGATTATTTGTGTGAATCTTGTGTACATATCAGAAATGGATTCAATAGGTTTCATGCTAAACAGTTCATAATCATGCAACAAGATATTAAGTCTAGATTGCTTAACCTCATTAGTCCCCTCATATGTTATACAAAGTCTATCCCATATGTCCTTTCCACTCTTGCAAGTAGAAACCCGCATGTAATATTCTGATTTAAGTGCACAAAAGAAACTGTTCAAGCATTTGGTGTTTAGTTGTGCTAAGCCACGTTCTTCTACTGTCTAGTCCACAAAAGGTGTTTAAACTCTAACTCCGTCAACTAGTCTAGTTGGTTTTGTATACCCTTCCTGAACTAAGATCCACATACGATAATTAAGTGACTGTAAAAATGTAGACATGCGTGTTTTCCAAAAATCAAAAGGAATATTATCGAACAATGGAGGTTTAGTTATAGAGTAACCCTCAGGTGTATTTTGGTTTCCAAATGTAGCCATCTACGTTAATCAAAAAGTAGTCTAAACTTATGATTTTGAAACAAAGCTCTGATACCACTTGTTGAAACTTGTTCACTATGAATTAGGTTGTTAAACCTAAGCTTATGTCCCAGCAGCTAACCAAGAGGGGGGTTAAATTGGTATTTAAAAAATTTTACCCTCTTTTTAAAATTTAAAACCAAGAATTTAACTATAGTGAATTTTATAGAAAATTTTTTTCAACCACAAGCTAGAAATAGTAAAACAAAAATAAAAGCAGCGAAAAAATAAAAGACATGAGATTTATAGTGGTTCGGTCAAACACGATCTACATCCACTCCCCGGAGGCACCCTCCAAGTATTGCACTAATACCACTAGTGACTCTCATTTTGCACCCACACCAAGGCGGAGAAGCCTATACAAAACTCTCTTCCACCACTACCCGGTGCGGCAGAGAACCGTCATCCTTTTACACTCTTCCTAGTGTTGATAGAGAACCCTTCATCCTTTCACATTCTCCAAGTGTGGGCTGAGAACCCTTCAGCTGTCACACTCTCCTAGTGTGGGCAGAGAACCCTTCGACAATTCACACTCTCCTAGTGTGGGCAGAGAACCCTTCGGCTGTTCAAACTCTCCTAGTGTGGGCAGAGAACCCTTCATCCTTTCACATTCTCCAAGTGTCAGCAGAGAACCGGATCTCCTTGACAGATCTTCTTCACAAGAAATCTAGAAGGAAGAGAGAAAAGAGTGAAGTAATCAAAAACCAAAAGTAAAGACTCTTACCTTTGAGTACCAAGTGAAACCTTCACGCTCCAGTAGTAAGAATTCTCCTTGAAACACTCTCTCACACTCTCTCCTTGACTCTCCTTTCAATTGGCACAAAGATTAGTAGGGAAAAAGATTAAGTGGCAGTTTATATTTGACTTTAGATAGGGAAAACACAAAAATTCATCCAAAAACTGCTAAAATTCAAGTCTGTCAATAGTGGATCGTCCTGGACGATGTTACTTAATTCAGTTGGAAACGAACCTAATGTATATTGGTACAAACTGACTTTGTACACAATAATCATCCCGTACGAACAAGGTTCGTCCGGTACGAACGGTTATAGCATAGGTCGGTTTCGAAATCTGTAAGAAGTCACCAAATTTTCAAGAGTAGGTTCACTTCGTCCTGGGACGAATATGAGTTCGTCTGGACAAAATTTTTCCAGAGGACATTCCATCCTGGGATGAATTGGAAATTAGTCTGGACAAAAAATTTTCAGAGAGCATTTCATCCTGGAACGAATATGGATTTTGTCTAAATGAAAATTTTCCAGAGGACATTTCATACTAGGATGAATTGGAAATTTGTTTGGTCGAAAATTTTCCAGAGAGCATTTCGTCCTGGCACAAATATGAATTTTGTCTGAACAAAAATTTTCCAGAGACCATTTTGTAATGGGACAAATAGGAAATTCGTCCTGGACGATCAGGACTTAGAAAAATTTTCTAGGCTTCCTGTTCGTTCCATTACTCTTCTGAGGAGATAACTGACTTGATCGTCCCGTACGAACTGTGTTCATCCCAAATGATCAATATAATTTTTTAAAGATCTCCCTAAATGTGTGTGTGTGTGTGTGTGTGTTTACAATCAATCCCTCTCAAACTCAATTCAAAGAAAAATACAAGCTTCAATTTACAAACTATCTTATGCTAAATTTGATTTAAAGTCTTCATTAGTCTAGAGTTCGAATTTTCTGAAATGTTAGTCCACACAAGAGCAAAAAACAAATCTTCCAAAAAGTGTTTAGGAGATAACAAAACTTAAAACAATAATATTTGGAATCATCAAAACTATATTAGTTGCAAGAATGTAAAACACGCAATTAACAACTCTCTTAATAAAAAGAGCCTAAATCAAGGGCCCAAAACATATTTGAAAGGTTCAAACCATAATTTGACTTACCAAATGGTTTTCAAATGTGACTTGCTTGTAGTCAAATCAAATGGTTTGATGAGAAGAATCCACCTAGCCCAAGATCATTGAATTCTGATATCATTAAGGCATTCCAATGATAATTAAATAATCCACGATCAAGGGGATCAATATTAGCTATCCAATCAAATCACTCCCATTTTGACCATAATCCTTCACATAATTATAATTCATGCCACTCTCAAAAAACTATAAATAGCTCGCACTCTCCTCATAAGAGGAGGGGGAGAAGGACGAAAAAAATAGATGAGAAAGGAAAATTTTGGGAGCTTGCTTGCCGCCGACCACTGCTGGAGTTCCTCCCCACCACCGCTGGACTTCCGTCAGTTCACCGAACACTGTCGAACTTTCGCCAGTCCACTGACCATAGTCGAACTTCCCCCAATCCGCTAATATTAGCCAACAACCGTTGGACTTTCCTCCATCCACCGACCACCACCGGAGTTCTTCCTAGCCATCAATAGACTTTCGCTAGTCCATCGACCATAGACAGACTTTTGCCAATCCACCGACCACCACCAGAGTTCTTCCCAAACACTGTTGGACATCCACTAATCCACCGACCACCACAAAACTTCCAGCCGTCTGTCAACCACCACCGGAGTTCTTCTCGGCCATCAACAGACTTCAGCCTGTCCACCGACTATCACTAGAGTTCTTCCCAATCATCGCTAGACTTTCTCCAGTCCGCCGACCACCATTGAATTTTTGCTAGTTCGTTGACCACTATCATACATCCTTCTGTCCGCTGACCATCATTGGACTTCTACTAGTCCACCGACATCTGCAGACCATAGCCAGACTTCCACCAGTCTGCCGACCACCATCAGATTTCTTCCCTGCCACTATCAAACTTCCGCCATTCCTCTAACTAACATCAAACTTTTACCTGTCTACCAACCATCATTGGATTTCTTCCTAATCATTGCCAAACTTTTTTTTGTCTGCCCACCACCATTAGACTTCTGTTAACTATGGTCCTCCAGACTTTTATCGTCATACAATAATCCTTCTGACCTCCATCGCTTGCCACTACTGTCCTTCCATCCACCATTACCCAACAATCGTACTCCTAACCTCTATACCCCGACTACGGTCCTTCTGACTGCCATCACCAACTATGGTCCTCTTGACCTCCATTATCTATCGACTACGATTCTTATGAACACTACTGTCTGTCGATTATGTTCATTTTGACCACTATTTTCTATTATGGTTCTTCTGACTTCTATCGCCAACTATAGTCCTCCCGACCTCCTTTGTCTATCGACTACAATCCTTCTAAACTTTATCGCCTACAGATTATGGTCATCCGACCACCATTGCCAAACTACAATTCTTCTAACCTCCATTGTCTGCCAACTATAGTCCTTCTAACCATCACCGCCCACTGACTACGGTCCTTCTGATCGCCATCACCAATAATGATCCTCTCGACCTCCATTTCCCATCGACTATGATCCTTCTAACCTCTATTGTTTATCGACTACAATCCTTCTGAACTTCGTCACCCACCAACTATGATTTTTTTTACCATTGTCACCTGTCAATTACGGTCATTCTGATCACCATCACCCAACTATAGTCCTTCCAACCTCAATCGCCCACTGACTACGGTCCTTCCAACGACCATTATCAACTATGATCCTCCCGACCCTATTCACCCATCGACTACAGTCCTTTCAACAAATCATCAACTACAGTCATTCTGACCACCGCTGCCCAACTTAAGTCCTCTCGGCCTCAATCTCCTGCTAATTACGGCTCTCTTAATGACCATTTCCAATACAGTCCTCCCGAGCTATGTCGCCCACTGACTACGGTCCTTCCGAACACCATCGCCTACCGATTGGGGTCATTACAACCACCGTCACCCAACTATAGCCCTTCCGACCCCGGTCACCTGCCAACTATGGTCCTTCTAATAATTATCGCCAACTACAATCCTTCCAACCACTATTGCCTACCGACTATGATCCTTCCACCGGCTATGATCCTTATGACCACCATCGCTTGATTACGATCTTTTTGACCTCCGTCGCCTGACTATAATCCTTTCAACTACTGTTATCTGACTATGGTCCTTCCAACCTACATCGCTCGCTAATTATGGTCCTGCAGCCCAAAAAAATATATCAATACTAATTCTTCCAACTACTGCTATATAATGCACTCTTTATTATGTATATTTACTACTTCAAGCCAAGACCTTTCTCCTAAGGAAGGGCCTCATTTGTAATCAATTGCAAGCACTAGTGGATTCATTCAAATTGGGCCAGGCCCGTGGTTTTTCCCCTTTCAAAGGGTTTCCACGTAATAATTATGTTGTCTCTTATAAATGCTATAACCATACTGTCTTATATATTTACATGCTGGATCTTTGTACAAAGCTAAGATGATAAATTATATCACTCTCTACCATCGTGAATATTCCAGAATGCAACAATTTTGCATAATATGTGGGAAAATATTCCTAGCTAGGGGCAAACTACTAAAATTTTTTTATTGCTCCTCAGGTATCAACCAATTTTGCATCAATGTCACTTGAATCTAATGTTAACTGGGGGAAACCTTGACTAAAACTGTGACCAAGAAAATTCTTCTAAATCTTCCAACATCCATGATAATATATTTGGAAACATTTTATCATAAAGCTTCTAGCAAATGCAAGGATTCTTCCGATAAATTATAATATGTGGATGGACTTCTCCTTGGGAGAGGTCTTAATCTAGACCTCAAAAAGATGCTAACAGTCTAAAGGTAGACCATTCTTCACCTTTGATTTGGGATACATGTGGCATTTGCCCCCTCCCAATCAATACATAATCGATCCCATGGGGATTCAATTTAGCCTCTTCCACACAGGTTAACATTATCGAGCAATGCTCTGACAAACAACCTTAGATAGGTTATTCATCCTTGGTGGATTATCTTGATTTCTTCCACACAGGTTAACTTTATTGATCAATACTATGACAAATAACCTTGGATAGATCATACATCCTTGGTGGATTCTATCAACCTCTCCTACACATGTTAACATCATCAAGCAACGCTCTAACAAATAACCTCAGATAGGACATACATCGTTTATGTATTTTCTTGAATACTTCCACACAAGTTAACATCATTGAGTAACACTCTGACAAACAACCTCGGATAGGTCAAACATCATTGATAGATTCTCTCATTCTTTTTCATACAGGTTAATGTCATCTAGCGACGCCCTGACAAACAACCTAGGATAAGTTAAAGAGCCTTAGATAAATATCATTGGTGAATCCCATTAATCTCTAACATATAGCATTTTGAAGCTTTTTTCTTAGCTTTTTCAAAGAAATAATTAAGGCCGTTAGTCCTCCACTCTATTGATATCATTAGTGTCACTAGACAGCTATGGTCGACACAATATTTGACCATCAAATTGTTAGTTATCTGCCCCCATCAACATGTATACCTTCTGTCTTTAATAAATATAGTTTGATTGTTGTCATTAGCTCAACACTTGATCACCAAAGTCAGCATATCACCTAATCACTTTTAATAGGCTTTCATCGAGCACATTGCCTAACTCCATACATCAAAGGATTAACTTAAGATCATCAGATCTCTTCTTGACTACCCATCATCATCAAACCTCCATCCGGCTTACGACACTAATATTCTTTAAGCTAAAAATATAGGGGAAAGGTTAAATAATCTGGTACAAAACGAATGGGCCTTTAACAAAGATTGATGGACTTGTGACTCCTTTAGGATGGCCTTCACGTGAAGACCGGAGCCCACATCGAGCCTTTATCATAATTGATGGTCTTGTGACTCCTTCAAGATAGCCTTCAGGCGAAGACTAGAGCCCACATCGGAGGATCGAGCCATTAACAAAGATTGACAGTCATGCAACTCCTTCAGGACGACCTTCAGGCAAAGACCGGAGCCCACATTGAGGGACCGAGCCTTTATTGTAATTGACAGTCTAGCGACTCTTTTAGGATGGCCTTTTAGGAGAAGATAGGAGCCCATATCGGAGGACTGAGCCTATATCGTAATTTACGCTCTTGCGACTCCTTCAGGATGGCCTTCGAGCAAAGAGTGGATCCCACATCGGAGGACTGAGCCTTTATCATAATTCGTCTTGCAACTCCTTTAGGATAGTTTTAGATAAATATTGGAGCCCACATCTGTAGACTAGGCCTTTATCGTTATTGATTGTGTTATGACTCTTTTAGTACAGCCTTCCAATAAAGACTAGAGCCCAGATCAGAGGACTGGGCCTTTATCGAATATTAATGGTCTTACGACTCCTTCAGGACTGCCTTCAGATGAAGATCGAAGCCCACACCGGAGGACCAAGCCTTTACCAAATTTTGATGGTCTTGTGACCCCTTTAGGATAGTCTTCAAATAAAGACTAGAACCCACATCAGAGGACCGGGTATTTATCGTTATTGATGGTCTTACGATTCCTTCAGGATAGCCTTCCAATGAAGATCGAAGCCCACATCAGAGGACTGGGCCTTTACTGAATATTGACGGTCTTGCGACTCCTTCTGGACGTCCTTCAGAAGAAGATCGGGGCCCACACTGGAGGATCGAGCCTTTAACCAAATTTTGATGGTCTTGTGACTCCTTCATGACAGTCTTCAGATAAAGACTAGAGCCCACATCAGAGGACCGAGGCTTTATCAAATTTTGACGGTCTTGTGATTCTTTTAGGACGGCCTTCAGATGAAGACCGGAGCCCACACCGAAGGATCGATCCTTTATTGAATTTTGACGGTCTTGAGACTCCTTCAGGAATCCTTCAGACGAAGACCGAAGCCCACATCGGAGGACTGAGCCTTTTTCGAAGATTAACGGCCTCCAAATTTTGCTAGTCCATTTCTCTTTCAATTTACATGAGAAATTTTGGACCAGCTCAAGAGAACCGTGCTTCTCCTCTTATTCCCAAAGGATATTTATAGTTGCATGAGGGAAGAAAAAGAGTCTTTCTAGAATTTTTCTTTTAATTAATATAATTTTAGAATTTTAAGAGGCAAATTAATTATTTAAAAATAGAATTCAAAAAGTTCTCTAGAATTTTTCATTTTCTAGATTTCTCAATGAATTTCTAGAAATTTTCATTAATGTTTTGAAATTTTAAAATTCAAAATAAATATAATAATAATTAAAAAAAATAAAAGAATTTAATTTAAATCAACTAATTCCTAAGCACCCTATTTTATGTCCCAATTTCCAAGGAGGTGGGTGCCATCTTTGAAAATAATAATAATGATAAGATGCCATCTTATTCTAACAAAAACATAATAATAATATTTTCATATATCATTATGCTTGTTTCTACTGTCGGAATGCTTAACATATTTCTAGCTAATTTACAGTACACTTTTAAAAAATTCCTTACAGTAAATAATTTGTAAATTTGGACAAATCAATTATGACTAGTATTTACCACTTTTTGCTATTTATGTTGGTAAAATCTAAGAGAAAGTCAAGCCTTATAATAATAATTATCACTCACAAGCAGCACAAAAATGTACAAATATATATTTTCGGACTTCTAGAACTTTAACTTTCAAAAATAGGGGGGCAACTGATATATGATCAAAATTATCTTAATCAGGCATGAATCTCAAGGTAAAATCAAGTTGGAAACTTTAAAAATTAAATCGGAGATAATCTGAATTTTGATTTAAATAAACTTTATGTTGAACTAAACGTATCAAAAAGACGAACCCATTGACAATAAAACCAGCCAGATCTGAGCCCAAATCAAGGGCCCAAAGCATATTTGAAAGGTTCAACCCCAAATTTGAATTACCAACGGTTTCCAAATGTGACATGCTTATAGTCGAATCGAGCGGCTCGACGAGACGAATCCATCGAGCACACGATCACTGAATTTTGATACCATTAAGGCATTCAAATGACCTTTAAAACAGTCAACAATCAGGGGATCAATATCTTTGACCTTAATCCTCCACATAATTACAAGCCATTCCACTCTCAAAAAATTATAAATAGCCCCCACTCTTCTCATGAGAGGAGGGGGACAAGGAAGAAAAAGAGGAGGAGAAGGGAAGAATTTGGGAGCTTGCTTGTCGCCGACCACCGCCGGACTTCTGCCAGTTCACTGACCACTACTGGACTTTTGCCAGTTCGCCGACCATCGCAGGACTTCCGCCAATCCACCGACATCTTCCGACCACCGCCGAACTTTCGCCCATCCACCGACCTCCTCCAAAATTCTTTCCGACCATCAACGAACTTCCTCTATTCTGCCGACCACCGTCGAACTTCGCAAGTTCTTCTCGGCCACTATCGGACTTCCTCCAGTATGCCGACCAGCGTAAGACATCCACCTGTCCGCCGACCACCACAGGAGTTCTTGTCTTCCATCAACGGACTTCCGCCCGTTCGCTGACCATCGCGGGAGTACTTCCCGATCAACCAGACTTTCTCAATTTTTTTGACCACCATCAAACTTATGCCTGTCCGCCAACCACTATCGGACCTCCTTTAGTATGCCAACCATCGCCAGACTTCCATTAGCCCGCCAACATCCGCCGACCATCGCCGGACTTTCGCCAGTCCGCTGACCACTGTCGGAGTTATTCACGGGCTCCGTTGAACTTTTGCCAGTCCTCCAACCACAGTCAGACATCCGCCCGTCTACCAACCTTCGCTGGATTTCTTCCCTATCATCGCCAAACTTTTGTCCATCTGTCGTCCTCCATTGAACTTCCACTAACTACGGTCCTTCTGACTTTCATCTCTATATAGCATTCCTTCTGACCTCCGTCGCGTGCCAACTATTGTCCTTCCGTCCATTATCATCCAAGAATGGTCCTCCTAACCTGCGCAATGCAACTATGGTCATTCTGATCGCCATCGCCAAGTATGGTCCTCTTGACCTCCGTCGCCTATCGGCTACAGTCCTCATGACCTCCATCGCTTGTCGACTATGATCATTCTAAACATTGTCGCCTGTCGATTATGGTCATTCTAACCACTATTACCCAACTACAGTCTTTCTGACTGCTATTGCCAACTACGGTCCTCTCGACCTCCTTTGCATGTCGACTACAATCCTTTTAAACTAGTGCCTATAGATTATGGTCATTCCGACCACCATTGCCCAACTAAAGTCCTTCTGACCTCTGTTGTCCATCAACTACGGTCCTTCTAACCGTTGTCTCCCATCAATTACGGTCCTTCTGACCGCCATCACCAACTATGGTCCTCTCGACCTCCCTCACCCATCGACTATGATCCTTCTGACCTCCATCACTCTCTGACTATAATCCTTTTAAACTACGTTGCCCACCAACTATGATCTTTTCGACCACCATCGCCTGCTTATTACGGTCATTCCAATCATTGTCGCCCAACTACGGTCCACCCAACCTCAATCTCCTACCGATTATAATCCTTCCAAAGATCATTACCAACTACGATCCTCTAAACCCTAGTCGCCTGCCGACTACAATCCTTCCAACTACCATCATTTTCCACAGTCATTCTAACCACCGTCGCCCAACTACAGTCCTCCCAACCTTAGTCGCCTGCCCACTATGGCCCTTCTAATGACCATTGCCAATTGCAGTCCTCCCGACCTCCATCGCCCACCGATTATGGTCCTTTCAACCACCATCACCTGCTGATTACGTTCATTCTGACCACCATCGCCCAACTACGGTCCTTCCAACCCCCATAGCTTGCTGACTACGATCCTTCCAATGATTATCGTCAACTATGGTCCTTCCGACCACTATTATTTACCGACTACAATCCTTCCACCGGTTACGATCCTTTTGACCACTGTCACCTGATTAAGATATTTTCAACATCTTTCGCCCGACTACTTGAGACCACCATTATCCGACTACGGTCCTTCCAACCTACATCGCTCGCCGACTATAGTCTTGCTGCCTAAACAAACTTATAAACACTTATTATTCCAACTCCTACCATATAATACACTCTATAAGGTGTATATTTGCTACTTCGAGCCAAGACCTTTCTCTTAAGAAAGGGCCTCATTTGAAATCAATTGCAAGCACTAGTGGATTCATTCAAACAAGGTCAGGCCCCATGATTTTTTGTTGAAGAATACTCTTCATTAACTTGGTGTATATTGGTTTTAAGTAGTTTGCTTATCTTTGGTGAGTTAGGTAGTTATCCTTATATTTTCTTTAAATTACTTGTTACTCCTCTTAAAAATCTACTCCAAACTTTTCAAATCTCCTTTGCCACCTCACAAGCATCCTCCAAACCTAATAAACCAACAACCAAAACCTTACATCTACCCCAATTCCATCCTTAAAGCTCTTAGCCAAACCTAGTGGAGCTAAGATGTAGCCTTGTTCCCTACACATTGACATCCCTTAAACTCCACCTACCTCTAATATGAACCCCATATCATAAGTTAACATCTTAACCTAATCCTTTAACTGTAGAATCTGTAAAACAGAGGTTAGTAAAAAGAGTAAACAGAGTAAGAGCAAGTTTATGGATTGATGAACTTCATTTCATTGATCAGCAAAACTATTCTCCTTGTACATGTATATGTATTAGAGAAGTAAATCATGATAGGGAGTGCTGATAGTGAGAGCCACGGTTTGCACAGAGAACGTGACCGTTGAATGCAGATGCCGTTGAGGGATGCAGAGATAGTGGCCATGAACTGAAATGAGTATATTTCCTTTTATAGTTAGTGGTCCATTTCTATTATGCTAACAGCCCCCCATAAGCTGATGATTCATCTGATTGAATTGTAAGCTTGTCTCGAAGAAGTTTGAAACGAGCAAGTGGTAATGGCTTGGTGAGTATGTCTGCTGGTTGATCCAAGGAGCTAATGTGTCAAACTTCAATTTCTTTGGATAGGATGCACTCTCGAATAAAGTGATAATCTATTTCGATGTGTTTCGTGCGGGCATGAAACACTGGATTTTTAGCAAGGGCGAGTGCGGATGTGTTATCACAAGATAGAACTGTAGGAGAGCATTGGCCAGCATCAAAGTCAAGAAGCAATCGTCGGAGCCAAATGATATCAGAGGAGGCAGAGGAAAGAGACCTATATTCAGCCTCCGTGGAGGATCTAGCGACAGTAACTTGCTTCTTTACATTCCAAGAAATCAGGGAATTGCTAAGGAATGTGCAAAAGCCAGATATGGATTTTCAGTCTGATGTATCAGCTGCCCAGTCAGAGTTAGAATAAGAATGTAACTGTAGTGTACCTTGAGTAATTGGGAGATCGAAGTGGACAGTTCCTTGGATGTACCGGAGAAGCCGTTTAAGGGCATTGAAATGTTGCTCCGTGGGATGATGCATATGTTGGCAAATAAAGTTAGTAGCATAAGCAATATCAGGCCTGGTGATCGTTAAGTACTGTAACGAACCTGCTATCTTGTGATAATGCAGGGGATCGGACCAAAGAAAATTGCTGGATGTGAACGTTGGTTTCACTGCTATGGGGGATTGAGAAGGTTTACAAGTTTCTAGACCTGCTGCCTGAATCAAATCCCGAGCATATTGGGATTGGCTTAAGAAGTAGCCATGAGAGGAGTGTAGTACCTGAATACCTAGGAAGAACGAGATCGGTCCAAGGTCTTTAAGTGAGAATTTAGATTGCAACTGTAAGATGAGGTCGGAAATTCTGGATTTGTTGTTGTCTGAGATGAGTATGTCATCAACATACAAGAGTATATAGATTTGTGTGTCCGGGGTCTTGTAGAATAATAAGGAGGGATTCGATTTACTGAATATGAATCCAACTAATTGCAAACATGCCGTGAAGGTATGAAACCATTGACGAGGAGCTTGCTTTAGCCCATATATGGATTTATGCAATTTGCAAACATACTCGGGATGATTGTCGTCAACAAATCCTGGGGGTTGTATCATGTAGACTTCCTCTTGCAACTTGACATGTAAGAAGGCATTCACTACATCAGCTAGAATACCGGCCAATTTCTATGAAGAGCAATGGAAAGCATGATTTGTATGGTTGGCATTTTCGCAACGGGACTGAAGGTCTCCTTGTAATCATTGCAAAATTCTTGATTGAAGCATTGAGCAACAAGTCTGGCTTTGTATCTGTCAAGAGACCCGTCTGGTTGTAGCTTGGTGCGGAACGTCCAACGACAGCCAAGTATGGTGCGGTTGGGAGGTGGAGGGATAAGAGACCAAGTTCCCTATTTTTGAAGCGCAGTGAATTCCTCAGACATAGCAGTTCTCCAAGAGTTGGATTTGATTGCTTGGCTGTAACAAGTAGGGGTGTTGAGTGGTTATAGGGTGGCAAGAAGATTGAGTGGTTGTTTGGGTTTGAGATGGCTGATTTTAAATCTTGTGAGCATGGGATGTGAGGGTGGAGGTGGTATGGAGATAGAAGGTGAAGTTGTTGGAGTAGATGAATTATCTGTTGGAGAAGTGAAGGGTAATTCTGTGGAAGGGGTAGTGGATGGAGGAGGAAGTGGTGGTAGAGTTGTTGAAGGGGGAGTTGTGACAGAGTGTGGGAAAGGAGGTGATGAAGGGGAGAATTGTTGTTTTAAAGTTGAGATGGGTATGAGAGGTAGAGTGGAGTTGGTAGATGTGGGTGGAATATCTGATGAGTGTGAGAGTTGGTTAGTGTAGGGAAATATGTCCTCATGAAAGATAGCATGGCGGGAAATATGTATTTTGCCCGTTTGAATGTTTAGGCACCTGTAGCCCTTGTACGAGGAAGAGTAACCAACGAATATGCATGGTGTGGATCTCGGGTGAAGTTTAGTAGTTGATAGAGGTCGGAGCCAAGGATAGCAAAGACACCCAAAGGTTTTGAGATGAGTGTAAGATGGTTGAGTTTTGTGTAATAGATGGTAAGGGTTGTCGAGACCAAGAGTTTTTTATGGAAGTCGATTAATGAGGTAGTTGGCAGTTAGAAGGGCTTCCATCCAAAACTTTAGAGGTAGATTGGCAGCATGAAGAAGAGTGCGAGTGGTCTCAATGAGGTGACGATGTTTTCTTTCGGCAGTTCCATTTTGTTCTGGTGTGTATGGACAGCTTATTTGATGGTGAATGCCATTGTGTAATAAGAAAATTTTAAATTATGTAGATTGGTATTCGCCACCACCATCAGATTGAAATGTTTTGATAGTGGTATTAAACTTGGTTTTTATAAGTTGCAGAAAATGTTTGAATTTAAGAAACGTTTCTGCTTTAGAGTGCATTGGATAAAGCCATGTAAAACGAGAGTGATCGTCTATAAACAATACATAATAAGCATAGCCATTAAGAGAAGAGACGGGTGCCGGACCCCAAACATCAAAATGAACTAAAGCAAAGGAAACAGTTGATTTCATTGCACTAGGATGAAAAGATAGTTTGTGGCTTTTAGCCACATTACAGGAATTATATAAAAACGAAGCAGAATTTGAAATACAAAATAGTAGATGTAGTCCTAACTAGGTGTTGAAGGAGTTGAAGGTGCGGGTGACCCAACCGAGCATGCCAATGAGAGGTGGATGTCTTGACCGTGTGAAGAGCTGGAATGGAGGAGGATGGAATGACGTACAAGCCTTGACGACTTGGGCCTTTAAGAAGGATATGATTTTTCTGATTGTCCTTGATGATGAAACCGGATGTATCAAAACAAATTGAGCAATTATTGTCATTAGTGAGTTTTTGAATGGAAAGGAGATTATGAGTAAGAGAAGGAACATAAAGAAGTTTGTGTAGAAGCAGCTTACGTGAGGTGTTAGGAAGCAGAAGTAGACCTTGACCCATGGATTGGATTGGAAGTGAGGTTCCATTGGCAATGGAGATGGAGTCACTTCCTGTATATGGCTGAGAGTATTGTAGCTGTGAAGGATCGGAAGTGAGGTGAGACGAAGCCCCTGAATCCAAACACCAATCAGTTGGAGAGCTTGACTGCTTAGATGTGAAGAAACTGCATTGTGGAGTGGATGTCATGGGGTCATATTGCAAGTTGGTACGATGCCAACATTGAGCTGCTGAGTGGCCGGCTTTGTTACATATTTGACATGTGATTCGTGGTGTTGCTGGATTGCGAGGTGAGCGATGATTGTTGAAGTACTGTGATGATGAAGATCTGTTTGCACCAGTGAATCTTCCTCGATTGGTTCTGGACGGCTCAGCAGATGAGTTCCTGTTGGCAGAATTTTTAAAGGCTGTCATTGCGGTGGATTCAGATGGAGTGACGGCTACCTTAGAGTGTTCATGTTGGATATTAATCTCCTCACTCAGCAATAGAGAGTAAAGTTCGTCTAGAGGAATGGCTGAAGGTCATGTTCGTATGGCAATCTTGAAGCCATTGTAGGAGGACGGCAACCCGTTTAAAATATGGAGAATAATATCTTCTTGTTCTACAGAAGACCCTGCAGCGGCAATATTATCTACCAGTGACTTTACCTGGGCTAGGTACTAGTTGATGGTAAGATCCTTCATATCAATGCGATACAACTCATTTTTGAGTTGAATAACCCTCGACCTGTTCGTCGGTTGAAGACGCTTTTCGAGTGTGTCCCAAATGTCGTGTAGTTTATAGTGTTAAGACATATGGAAGGATGCTTGCTGAGATAGTAGAATATAAAGCCGCAGCAAGGTTTTGGTCTGTTAATTGCCATAATTGATGTTTTGGGTTAGGAACTATCTCGCCGGAGGTGGAGGAGATGAGTTTCGGTGGACACACATTAGTCCCGGTGAGAAAACCTTCATAGCCGTTTGCAGAGAATATCTTGAAGACCTGAAGCTTCCAAATAGCATGATTGTCACAGGTTAGTTGAATGTTGATAATGTGCTTTATGTTGGAAATGATAAACTTCAGTTGTGAGAGAATGGTGAAATCTCCTTCTGCGGTTGTAGTGGATGCGGATTGAGAAGACGAGGAGATTTGGCTGTCGGCCATGGGAAGAAGCTGCTCCGATGATCAAGCCCGGCGCTCTGATACCATGTAGAATCTGTAAAACAGAGGTTAGTAAAAAGAGTAAACAGAGTAAGAGCAAGTTTATGGATTGATGAACTTCATTTCATTGATCAGCAAAACTATTCTCCTTGTACATGTATATGTATTAGAGAAGTAAATCATGATAGGGAGTGCTGATAGTGAGAGCCACGGTTTGCATAGAGAACGTGACCATTGAATGCAAATGCCGTTGAGGGATGCAGAGATAGTGGCCATGAGCTGAAATGAGTATATTTCCTTTTATAGTTAGTGGTCCATTTCTGTTATGCTAACATTAACATCATTTCAGCCATTTATCTCACTTATAACCCACTATCTAAAGTGATCTTTGAAATAAGGTCAAATTAGCCAAAGTCTATTCTTGACATTCTCATTAGTATACCCCATTATGCCTCTCATCATTCAACCATAAGCTTCAGATAACTTTTTTAAATGTTAAACTAAAGATCTATAATGTCATATAATCATTAATCTCACTAAAAAACTACTCACACCATCAATCATTCTCCTAAATGTGGAGATAATATGACAATAAGGTTGTAAATATGATTGACGACAATCATGACAGCTTTCTACTAAAGTAAGAAGACTTTGAGAACGTAAGTGATGGTCTTCACACAATTATAACTTTAGAATCTTCTTATGATTATAACTTTAGAATCCTCTTATGATTATGAAGTTCAGAATGTCCTAAATAAACCAAATTATTATCTACTTATAGCTTTTGAGATGAGTTTTCTAACCTTTATTCAAAATATGTCAAAATGTACCTCCTAACTATCAATAATAAATGGTGGAGATCACATATTTCCATGATAAAAAAATCAATCAAAATATTCACCTAAGTTAAGGGAGCTTGCAATCATCTACTGATGAAAGTAGCTTGATGTATTTGATTTGCAAATTGAATATATAGTCTCGAAGATCTTGAAACAATGAGTCCAACAAAGGTTGCAATTCAAATTTATAAAAAATTGATAAAAATTTTGTGAAGATTCACTGCTCATATTTGAGGTTGTCAAGAAATGATAATAATAGAAACCATTTTATGTCACAATACTCATTCCTTGAATCCAAAAAATTTCCTAAATATACTGTGAAATAGTGATTGCAAAGTCATGACAACCTTAACATAGAGAGTTATATGGTTGATGCCGCCGCAACTGCGAGGCTTGCTATGAAAGCTTTACATAGGGAGTTATATGGTTGCCCACCTCTCCCACCATTGAAAGAGGCAAGGAGTTTGCAATTGTTTCCACCTTCTCCCCATGTCTTCAAACAAAGCCTCACTTGATAAATGATGCGGGCTTAAGCTGTCCAATCTAGTTAAGATTTCGCTTAGGATAATTTTCTTATTGTTTTATAAAATAGTTTTTTAATATAATTTTTTTTTGTACTAAAAAATCATTTTAGAAAGAAATACTAAATGAAGCCTAAGTTGGCTTACACCCTAATTATGCTCAAAATGGTATTTTTGGAGTCATTAGATTCATTGTAACGAGACAATCTTTTTAACCATGATTTTGTATCATTCTGAGCTCATTCAACTTCTAAATTATTTTTTTCTCCTAACCATTACACAATGCATATTTGGGATAGTATTTTCACAACGTTATTTTACAAACGACTATCATATATTTGTTTGCTTATACTTTTTTTTTCTTATAAATTATTGTAGAAAAGAGTTTTTTTAAACAATATCTTCTTTTGATTCATTTGGGATAGCAGGTTTCTATAAAATTAGTTGCAAAATATTGACATATAATTTTTCAAATTTATTATGGGCATTATAGACTTTCTCTTAAGAAAAAATAAGACTAACTTTTTTATAACTAGAACAAACTAGTAGATTTGGTTATGAAAATAACTTTATCACTACAAACTTTTTTAACAACAACAAAAAATTACCTTCAAACAAAAGTTTAATAATGCTCTTGATATATCATCAAAAAATATCTTGATCGGGCACAAATCTCGATGCAAACTTAAGTGGTAAACTTTAAAAATTAAATCGGAGATCATTTGAATGCCGATTTCTGCAAACTTACAGCCAAACTGAACGACTCGAAAATACGAACTCAACGACAACAAATTCAACTCAATCAGTGCTCAAATGAGTCCAAATCAAAGACCCGAAGTGCATTTGGAAGGCTCAATCCATAATTTGGATTATCAAACAGTTTCCAAATGTAACGTGCTTATAATCAAATCGAGTGGATCGACGAGAAAAATCCAACGAGCCCAAGATCATTAAATTTTTATATCATTAAGACATTCAAATGTCCATTAAATAGTCTACGATCAAGGGATTCAACATTTTCTGTCTATTCAAACAACTCCAAAATTACCCTTGATCTTCTTCATATTTACTAGTCATGACACTCTCAGAAAACTATAAATAGACCCCTCATTTCTCCTAAAAGGGGACTCCCGAAGTGGGGGGAAGAGAGGGAGGCCCAAATAAGAAGACAAGGAAGAAAAAAAAGAAGATAAGGAAGAGAATGAAGAGTTTTATTGCCACTAGACACCTCCTCGACCACTAATCAACGTCATACTTCCACCCATCGTCATATTTCTACCTGACACTGGACTTTCATCCGACACAAAACTTCTACCTGATACTGAACTTCTGCCTTTCACCGGACTTCCACTCGTCGGCAGATTTCTATCAGACATTGGACTTCCGTTTGACACAAAACTTCTACCTGACGCTAAACTTCTGCCTGTCACCAGCTCCTACCTAATGCCAAATTTCTACCTGACGTCGGACATCTACATGTCATCAGATTTCTACACAATGCTAGACTTTTGGTCGTCGTCGGACTTCTACCCAACGTTAAACTTTCACCAATCATTGGACTTCTACTCGATTCCTGACTTCTACTGTCGTTGGATTTCAACCTGATGCCAGACTTCCACCTATCAACAGTTCTTCAGACCCCCTTCACTAGATAACATTTATTCTAACTAATGTCGCCTACTGACTACAGTCTTTTCGACCTCCGTCGTCCGTCGACTATGGTCCTTTTGACCTTTGTTTATAGACAATAGTCTTTCAGACCTCTGTCGCCCACCACCTATGGTTCTACAGACCAAACAGATGTATCAACAACGATTCTTTATATTACCACCATGTAATATACTCCATATGATGTACATCAAGCTAAGGCCTTCCTTCCAATGAATGGCCTCTTTTGTAATCGACTGTGAATAATAGTGGATTCATTCAAACTTAGTGAGACCCCGTGGTTTTTACCCTTTTAAGGATTTTCCATGTAAAAATCTTGGTGTATCTTATTAGTATCTCCCCTCTCTTTTATGTGTTTGTTTGTTAAATCTTCATATAAAGCTAAGACTTTATATTTCTCTACCGCTGCAAATATTCCAGGATGCAACAATTTTGCACTATCTATGGAACGTCGTTCCTAACTAGGGGGGCAACTATTGCTCCAATCTCAAAAGATCTCTCATGTCAACATCTTGATATTATTCATTGCTGCATCATTTTCATAAAAATCAAATGTGGACTATGGGGCAATGTTGACTCCAATCGTGGTAAAAAAGATTATCTAATATTTTTCAACATCAAGATGATATTTTAAAAAAATCCCAACAAATGCAAGGATGCTTCCAATCAATTATAAGCTTTATATTGTCCTTTGATGGACTTCTATTCCTTTGGCAAGGTCTTAATCTCGACCTCAAAAGGAAGTAATGGTATAAACATAGACCATTCTTCACCTTTGATTCGAGATATAGGAGGCGTTCTCCCCTCCCAATCAAGGCAAAATTAATCCCAGTGGGATTCGATTCGACCTCTTCTACACAGGTTAATGTCATCGAGCAGGGCTCTAACATACAACCTCGGGTAGGTCATACATCCTTAGTGGGTTCTCTCAACCTCTTCCATATAAATTAACATCATTGAGTACGAATCTCGCATACAATCTCGGATAGGTCATATACCCTCGATAGATTCTTTTAATATCTTCCGCATAAGTTAACGTTATCAAGCAATGCTTTGACATATAATCTCAGATAGGTCATACATCCTTGATGGATTCTCTCGACCTCTTTCATATATGTTGATGTTATCCAACAGGGCTCTAACATACAATCTCAGATAGATCATACATCTTTGGTGAATTCTCAAGTCCTCTTTCATAAAGGTTAACATCATCGATTAGTGCTCTAACATATAATCTCACAAAGGCCATACATCCTTTGTGAATTCTTTGGACCTCTTCCATAGAGGTCACAATCATCAAGTAATTATTTGCATGAATAACATTCTCTCTATAAATATTCCATAAATTCAAGTGGTTGATAAAATCATCACTTATATGAAGACTTTAGCCATCTTAAAAAAATCTCAAAAAGTATCGGGGGCAATATATCAAAGCATGTCTCAAAGATGCATAAATAATTTAGCTTCCTCTAAGGGACAACTTCTTTACTTCATATACAATATTAATGGAGTTACATAGATCTAATATTAGATTCAAGTGTATATTTATTATCACTAGAAGCAGAAATTAAAAATATATTCATCCGTACAAGGTAATGTCATCAAGCAATAAATAACTTCAAAATAATCAAATATCTTTGGTGGACTCAAATGACTTCATCTCTATGTACTACACATTGAAGCATCTCCTATAACTTCTTCTTCAAGAAAGGGATATCTGATGTCCTCAAACATTAGTATGGATGCATATTGCCCTTCGCGTTTGATGTCTATTGTTGGTCCTTTACTTCATATCAGTCATCATCAACTTTTCGCTCAACCATTGCTAGCAGCACACCCTCCAACTCTCTCATTCAGCTCTCCACTCAGTTGTTGACTACCAATGAATTTCCACCTAATCATCGTCGATGAACTTCTGCTCAAACATCATCAAAATTCTACTTGTTTACTAACAATCACCAACTTTTCTCCCAGATGCTATTATCACTAGCTTTTCTCAAATCACCCTTATATGCAAGAGGTAGTTGATAGTTTTCTTTCAAGGATTATCTATAGAGAGAATAAACTATCATCGTGACTTCTTCTACATAGGAGAGGGGCACTAAAGCTCGATAGGGCATACCACCTATCTTAAATAATGGAATGTCTCTAATATAATAAGAAGAATAATGTAGGAAAAAAAAAGAAAGGAGAAGAAAGCTTATTTTACATAGTAAAGGTGCACTAAATTTGATAGGGGATGTTGCCTATCCAAGACAATGAAATGCCTCTAATGTAAGAAGAAGACCATAAGAGAAAAAAGAAAGAAAGAAAGAGAAACCTCCTTCTACACAGGAGAGGAGCATTGAATTTGATAGGGGATCCCGCCTATCTAAGACAGTTGAATACCTCTAATGTAAGAAAAATACCATAAGAGAAGAAAAAGAAAGAAAGAGAAAGCTCCTTCTACATATGAGAGGGGCTCTGAATTTGATAGGGGATGTTGTCTATCTAAAACAGTGGAATGTCTCTAATGTAAGAAGAAGATCATAGGAGAAGAAAAGAGGAGGAAAAAATTCTAACTTCTGCACAAAGAAAGGAGCAATGAATTTAAGTAGAGGATATCACCTACTAAAAATAATGGAATGTCTCAACTGTAAGAAAGTTAGAGGGATAAGAAAAAAGGAGATGAGCAATTTTCCCTTGCCTTAGGAGCCTATTTATAAGTTGAAAATGGGGGAAACTGTTTGAAAAAGGGGGGGACACTTACCTCAAAAACCGTTCTAAAATTTTTAAAAATGATTCTAAAATTTTTTAGAAAAATTTTGGGCACACTTTTGCTATTTTTGGAATTATGAAAAAAAAAAATAAAAGTCATATTAAACAACATGCGAACAATGACATAAAAGAATATGTATAGGAGAAAAAATTCGTACTGTTGTTAAGCATATAGCGTGACACCATCCATCATAACCGAGTGATTTGGAGCATTGTTTCCCATTACAGAAGATGGCTTAAGGCCATGCATATTGAGATGCGTGTGAAAGTTATGAAGAAGTCCCCTAATTCATCTAAGGTATCCAAGAATTTGTTGCAGAAGTTGGGTCGTGCTGTTGAGGAGTATTTTGAGAAGATATCATAGCATTTGTTTAACTATTGACTATTTTGAGAAGATAATCAAGCCCAAAAAGTTCATTACACTAGGGGGATTTACACCATGCATACTCCATCGCATCATTCTTGTCTACAATTTTAATGACAAAATTTGCAATGAAAGAATTTATAAAGCAACGACACATATTTTCGGATTCTAAAGCTTCGACGTCTGAAAATAAGGGGCAATTGATATATCAGTTAAAATATTTCTTGATCGGGCATGAATCTCAATGTAAACTTAAGTTGGAAACATCAAAAATTAAATTGGAGACCATCTGAACACCAATTACAACAAACTTACAATTAAACTGAACATCTCAAAAATTTTAACTCAATGACACCAAATTCGACTCAATTCGAGCTCAAATAAGTCCAAATCAAAGACCCAAAGATCAGTTGGAAGTTTCAATCGATAATTTGGATTATTAAATAGTTTTCAAACATAATGTGCTTATAGTCAAATTGAGTGGCTCGACGAGACGAATCCAATGAGCCTAAGATTGTCATATTCTAATATCATTAAGACATTCAAATGCCCATTAAATGGTCCATGATTAAGAGATTCAACATCAGTCATCCATTCAAATCACTCTCAAATTATCCTTGATCTTCCTCCTATTTACTGCTTGTGTCACTCTTTGAGAACTATAAATAGATCCTCATTTCTCATAGAAGGGGACTCCCGAAGTGGGGGGAAGAGAGGGAGGCCCAAACAAGAAGAGAAGAAAGAAAAGGAAGCAGAGAAGGAAGAGAAGAAAGAGTTCTCTTGCTATCGGACTCCTCCTCAACCACCTCCCGGCCACTGATCGATGCCAGATTTCCACCAGTCGTAGGATCTCTACCCGACACTAGACTTCCGTCCAACGCGGAACTTCTACTCGACGCCAAAAATCCGTCTGTCACCAGACTTCCACCCATCGCCGGATTTCTACCCGACATTGGACTACTGCTCGACACGAAACTTCTACCCGACGTCAACTTCTGCCTGTCACCGAACTCCTACCCCGACGTCGGATTTCTACATGACATCGAACTTCCGCCCATCGTCGGATTTATACCCGACGTCGGACTTTCGCCTGTCGTCGGACTTCTACCAAACGCCAAACTTCCTCCCTTCGTCGTACTTCTACTCGATGCCGGACTTTCGCCTATCGCTAGATTTCAACCCGACGCCAAACTTCCACCTATCAACTGTCCTTCTGACCTCCTTCACTAGACAATAGTCATTCTGACTAATGTCGCCCGCCGACTATGATCCTTCCGACTACGATCCTTTTACCTTTGTCGTTAGATAATAGTCCTTCCGACCTCTATCGCCCGTCGACTATGATTCTACCGACCAAACATATGTATCAAAAGTGATTTTTTGTATTCCCACCATGTAATGTACTATATATGATGTATATCAAGCTAAGGCATTCTTTCCAATGAAGGGTATCATTTGTAATCGACTGCAAATAATAGTGGATTTATTCAAACCGAGTCAGGCCCTGTGATTTTACCTTTTTCAGGATTTTCCACGTAAAAATCTTGATGTCTCTTATTAATATCACCCCTCTTTTTTATTTGTATGTGTGCTAAATCTTCGTACAAAGCTAAGATGTACGTTAAACTTTATATTTCTCTACCACCACAAATATTCTAGGATGCAATAGCTCTATAAAAATAATGTTATGAAAAGTAATTCAAAACATTTTTTTGTGTCATTTAGATCAATTAAGACAAACTCATACACACATCACATACATAAGACTCAAACTCAATACCTCTTGACTGGTAGCCAAAGCTCCCAACCAACAGGCCAAGATGAGCTGCATTAGTTATTCAAAACACACATAAACTAATTATTTAGAAAGCAATGTTTTAGTTTTCTAAGTAATAAAGTTATGAAAATTAAGAAAACTACAACTTAATTTTTTAATTTTTAAAATTTATTTTTTCTCATATTCAGAACTAATTTAGGATATATTTGGGATAACTAAAATCATCTATAAAATTAGTTGTAAACTTATTGTTGGAGAAGAAAAGTTTTTTAAAGATATTATGGTCTTTAGGCATTATAAAATTTTGCCCTAAAAACTATCTTATATTCACCACATTCTAAAAGATTTAATTATGAAAATACTTACTATCATTACTGTTTGCATAAATATTTTCATAAAATGAAAGTAAACAGGCAAACATATCTTACAATAATATAGTGATGGACTTATGCGAAAATTCATGTGACAAATTTGTAATGAAATCCATTATAAATTAGTCCTTAAAAGAATACAGTCAAAACAAAGTTATTTGCTACTTGAGTGAATGAATAGCAATTAATCCTAATTGACAAATTAGGCCAAAATCAAGAGTGGTCATTTTTGCTTATCTTTGTTGGATAACCAAATGACAAATCCAAAGGGTAATCAAAATCTAATTTGCACGGAATAAATACATGGTTACCTAAAATTTCTGTTTCATATTTCTTAAAGCATATATGGACAAATGCAATTTTGTACAGGAATTTAAGAAAAAAAAATCTCTCAAATGATATATGGATATGAAGGTATCTTATACAAAACACCTTTATATTTATTTATGTTTAGATGGGATATGGAGGATAAACTCAACATATGCAAAATGACGAATTAATATTATATTTGATCAAAATCACTCTGACAACACCATATGTTTATTAAGGAAAATCCAAACACCTTTAGCAATAGAATACCATTTCTTGTTGGGTAGTCCAGATAAAATTTTATTACAAAAAAAATTTATAATCTGACCACTATAAACAAGTATCATAATAGTTATTCATTTAATCTCAAGGTTCGAGGAATGAAAAGATACGAGAGCAGGCCAAGCTTCTGTTCAATTTTAATAAGTTCAAAATATATTCAGCATGCATAAATATAGGGGCTGTTAAAGAAAAAAAAAAGGAGGGGCTGCGCGTAACTGCCCGAAGGCAGGAACAGAGGGCGGCCACGAGACTTCTTTGATTTCGGCTTTGCCTCGATGCTCTGCACCGTTCATTGACCTCTGACCGGCAATCAAATGCAAGAACACCAATTCGCCGTCTTCTTTTGCTTCCGAATCATCTCAGTCGTCTCGGGCAAGCCACCGAGACACATAAATCCTTGCCGCCCTGTAGTTACGGCGAACCTCCGCCGAAGACAGCCTCTGCCGGCAAGCCGTTTCCTTCATACGAACAGAGCCCAAACTCAGACCCTCGACACACGTCCTGCCCAGACCCATCTACAGTTTGCATTTGGCTAAGAAAAGATGGGCTCTCGATCATCTTTCCTTCCATCCACTGAACATTAGGATCTTTCGACTGGTTTCTCTGCCTCTGTCAGCGGCAATACCAACCAAACGAAGTCCCCAACTTTCGCTGCCTGTCTTTTCGTGAATTCTACCTCCTCCACTGATGTATCAAATGAAGCCCTCGCTGAAGCCCTCGCACAGTTGATTTTACATCCAGTCGGGATGATTTAAATTCGAGCCCTCGCGTCGATCTTAGATCCGGCCGAGATGATTTTAAATTTTGAAGACCCGCGCCATCGATCTTAGATCTGGGCGGATGGTTTTGCAATTCGAAGACCCTACGCAGTTGATCTTAGATCCTGGTGGGATGGTATAAATTCGAAGACCCTACACCGTCAACTTTAGGTCCGGATAGGAAGAAATTACGGCATTGCCATCCCGATTTCTCCCTCATTGGGGAGGAGACGCCGGGAGGCTGCCGAAATTTTCTCAAATTTCTGAGGAAAATTCAATTTGAATTTTTGATTTAACTGAAATGCTAAAATTGACATTTAAATATTAATTAACGGATTTAGTTAATTATGATTTAATAAGAATTGGTTGATTAAGATCAATCAAAATTATTGACAAATTGAGATTTTTGAGATCTCCTATGTCATCAAATGCGCGGGAGCAGAGAACCTATAAGCACTCATTCTCTTCCTGCCCTTCTAATCCAAATATTTTTTTTAGAGCCTTTGAAATTCAAAATTTTCAAAGTTCGAGGGCATTAAATTATTATTTTTATATATATACAAGAAATTTAAACTTTTGAGAATTTTAAAATATGAGAATTTTAAAGATCGAAATTAATACAATTAACTAGAAAATTTTTATTTTTGGTTAGTTGATTAATTAAATTTATCTTGAAAGAAAAATGCATGAAAAGAAATATTGTTTGCATTAATTAACATTTACAAATTTAACTCAAACTAAACTCCTCTGCAAGTTCTCCAAAGTCCCTTTTGTACGAGTTCTTGCAACTATCTTTGGGCTCTATCCTCTGCAACTACGAGCTCTAACTGCTGCAACTACTGACTACGAACACCTACGAGCAAACAAATCAAGAGTCAGTACCACATAAATAAAGTGAATGAATGCTAAGAAATATAAGCTACGACATTTAGAATGAAATACTAGAAAACCAAGAAAGCCAAGTACGAAAAACTAGTAAAGCACAAGTGCTAAAAGCAGGTAGAGTGGTGGACTATTATAGTGGAAAAAAAACTACAAGCACAAAAAAAATAAATAAAACACTAACACAGGTGTAAAACCTCTCAAAACAAGACATTAGTGTCAAACTCAACAAACAAACAAATCAAATCCACAAATTCTGGGCAGCCTCGCTGTAGAGTTAGGTTGTAAGACCCATCCTTGGGCAACTTATAAATAGAGCAGTAAGCCCCATTCCAAATAAAAAATCTTGGGCTACTTTCTATGAAATTCATAAGTCCCAAAACAAACCAAATCCCTAGGCTACTTTCTACGAAAGTCGTAAGTCCCATTTCAAAATTAAATCCTTGGGTTACTTCTAAACGAAGTTATAAATCCCAAACTAAATAAATATCTGGGCAGCCTTGTCTATAAGAACTTGGTTGTAAGACCCGCTACTCGGCAACTTTCGTAGGAAAGTCATAAGCCCAACCTTAGGTGAAAGTTTTAGGTAGAAATTGACCTAACCCCTAAACCCAATTAAAACCCTCGGCCACTTCTAATAGAAGTCGTAAGTCCGACATCCGAGGGAAGTGTTTAGGTGATAATACACCTAGACCCCTCACTTGGGCATCCTAGTCTATAGGATTAGGTTGTAAGACCCGCTTTCGAGCAACTTCTTACTGAAGTCGTAAGCCCAAATGTTTTAGGAAAAATTACTAAATAAATTGTAATGAACCTAAATCCAAAACAATCAAAAATAAATCTCTTGGCATCTTAGTCTAAGTGATTAAGTTGTAAGACCTACTTTTCAGCCTACTTCCTAAGGGAAGTCATAAGTCCTACATAAATAATTAAAAGTTCTCGGGCAGCCTTACCATAGAGTTAGGTTGTAAGACCCATCATTGGGCAACTCCTAATTGGAGCCGTAAGCCCCAAACTAAACAAACTATCCGGGCAACTTCTAATTGGAGTCGTAAGCCCCAAATTAAACAAACTATCCGGGCAACTCCTAATTGGAGCCGTAAGCCCCAAACTAAACAAACTATCCGGGCAACTTCTAATTGGAGTCGTAAGCCCCAAACTAAACAAACTATCCTGGCAACTCCTAATTGGAGTCGTAAGCCCCAAACTAAACAAACTATCCGGGCAACTCCTAATTGGAGCCGTAAGCCCCAAACTAAACAAACTATCTGGGCAACTCATAAATAGAGCAGTAAGCCCCATTCTAAATAAAAATATTGGGCTACTTTCTACGAAAGTCGTAAGTCCCAAACCAAATTTAAATCCCCGGGCAACTCCTAATTGGAGCCGTAAGCCCCAAACTAAACAAATTAACGGGCAACTTCTAAGGAAGCCATAAGCCCCAATCCATATTAAATCAAACTAAAACCAAAATCAACATCTAACCACTTCAGTCTACTCGGGATCCCTGAGAGGAGGCAACCCATGGCTGCTAATCAGATTCCCTGTGCACTACGGTCAATGATTGATAGTGTTGGTAGACTGAAATCTATGGTATACCCGGGACGACGGAACCATGGGATCTTGATCGGGTTTACCTCCATCTTCCCACCATTTGAGATTAAAAGTATCTAAAATTTATTCATCCTTAATCGAGAGTTCTCTCTTACATTGTAAGAGGGGTAATTAACTATGGGCGCTTGCGCTCATAGGAAGTAAGAACCCCAGATCTATAAACCCTGACACTACCCTCAAGATCAACCCAATCCGAGCCCAAATGAGTCCGAATCAAGGGCTCAAAGCGCTGTTGGAAGGTTCAAACCGCAATTTGAGTTACCAAACGGTCTCCGATTTTGACGAGCTTATACTCGAATCGAACGACTCGATGAGACGAATCTAACGAGCCCAAGATCGCCTAATTCCGACATCATTAAGGCCTTAAAATGCCCAACGAACAGTGCATGATCAAAGGATTCTATATCGGCCGTCCATTCAAACCACTCCCAATTTGCCCATGATCTCACGCCTATTTACGGGCTATGCCACTCCAGAAAAATTATAAATAGAGCCCCCATTCTACACCAAAAGGGACTCAAGTGAAGAGAGAGAAGAAGAAGAGAAGGAGAAGGAGAAAGGGGAAAAGGAGATTCCTCACCTCCTCGACCACCGCCGCCGGAGCTCTTCCTGCCGCCTGAAGACGCTGGAACTCTGCCGGATTTTCAGGAAACGCCAGGAATTCGCAGAAGAGAGAAGAAGAAGAGGAGAAAGAGGAAAATGAGATTCCTCACCTCCTCGACCACCGCCGGAGCTCTTCCTGCCGCCTGAAGACGCCGGAACTCTGCCGGATTTTCAGGAAACGCCAGGAATTCGCAGAAGAGAGAAGAAGAAGAGGAGAAAGGGGAAAAGGAGATTCCTCACCTCCTCGACCACCGCCGGAGCTCTTCCTGCCGCCTGAAGACGCCGGAACTCTGCCGGATTTTCAGGAAACGCCGGGAATTTGCACAACTTCCACGTGATGCTGAAATTCTTCCCAATTTGCAACAGAGTTCCCTTCTGACGCTGAAACTCTGCCCAAAGGAAGCCGAAGTTCTCTTTTGTCAACAACAGACGTCGGACTTCTACCCGACATTGAACCTTCACTCTTTGTTAAGTTTCTACCCGACGCCGGACTTCTACCGGTTATCAGACTTCGCTAGACGTCTACGCGAAGATGGATTTCTTTCCATTGCTGGACTTCTACCTGACGCTGTCCTATTGATCTTCGTCGTCAGACTACAGTCCTTCCGACCTCTGTCGCCAACCGACTACGGTCCTCCTGACTTACGTTGCCCGCCGACTACATTCTTTTTGACATCCGTCGCCCGTTGAATACAGTCCTCCTGACTTATGTCGCCCGCCGACTACAGCCCTCCGTCGCCAGCTGACTACGGTCCTCCTAACCTACGACGCCAGCCGACTACGGTCCTTCCGAACAAACGAACATGTCAACAATGACTCTTTGTATTTACATCATGTAATGTACTCCATAAGATGTACATCAAGCTAAGGCCTTCTCCCAAGGAAGGGCCTCATTTGTAATCGACTGCAAATGCTAGTGGATTCGTTCAAACTGGGCTAGGCCCCGTGGTTTTTCCCCCTTTTTATAGGGGTTTTTCACGTAAAAATCTTGGTGTCTCATAAATGCTAGACCCTTTATCTTATCTGATTGCGTGCCGGATTTTCGAACAATGCTAAGACATTAAATATGATATTTCTCTACCGCCGCGAATACTCCTGGACGCAACAATTATATTATGTGATTTAACATTTAATTTAATTTGGTCGAATCATTAGACCTTAAATCTTTCTTGCTTTCATTTAATTGATTCAATTTTCACCATCTTGAAAAATATTGAAGTAATTAAAAAATAAAACCAATAAGCACACCCGCCTAATAGATTTTTCGATTTTATCCGCCCTTAATCGTCTATAAATAACCCCCGAACATCTGTAAGCCTCATGGCTCCGTTAGGGCTTGCGCCTATAAATATTCCTCGACCCATTTTTTTTTGCGCCGTCGCCTAGCCATGGTTTGCTCATCTTCAAACAATTCTTCTAACCACCCTCTGCTCCTTCTCTCCTCAGGGCTCAGCTCTTCCTCTCTTTGCAACATCGCACGGTTGTGCTTGCTGTTCAGCCCGCCGCCGTGCTGATCACTGTTGCGGGATATTGGGCTCGTCGATATACATTGCCGTATGAATCGGCTGGGACTTCCGTTCTTGCCGCTTGAATCAGTTTTCAGGGGTTGGCTTTCCACAGAGTATTGTTTCGTCGTCATCGACAAGTGTTGTCGCTAGAACGCTACCAAGGTGCAGGTGATCCATCGTTATATCATCTCAGCGATGATTTTGGATTGTTTTTCACGTTTCTTGGTCTTTATTACATATCACATTTCTTTAGAAGGAAAGACCTGTTTGTGGAGTTTACTGGGAAGGAAAGTTAACGATCCTCTTTTGTTGGATTGTGCATCTCTAGTATCGAATGTTTTTGTGGATTCAGTGACGAGTAAGCACGGAGTAGAATTCATAATTTCTCTTGCTTAAACTAGTTTTGCTTTTCTTTTCTTTATTTGTGATTGATGTGCTAAATAATTTTTTTCTTTATTTTTGATTGATATGCTAAATAATTTTTTTCTTTATTTTTGATTGATTTACTAATACTATAGCCATTAGTAATGGCTACAGTAATTCATAATTTCTCTTGCTTAAACTTTTTTGGCTTTTGTCCTCTTTATTTGTGATTGATATGCTAAATATTTTTTTTTTCTTTATTTGTGATTTATATACTATAGCCATTACGTATGAAGTTTAGCAACTAACTTTTACCGGCTTCATTCCTGTAGTTTTACAGGTTAATTTGATGCTGCAGGTCACAGAAAATATGAAGTAATCTGTGTTCCTAGAACTTGAACATTTTGAGCTGTTCAACACTTATTCTACCCAATTTGGATATTTTTAGGCTTTCAATCACTATCATAGGCTAATTACCCTACTAATTAACAAATAATTATGACTAAACTAATACAAATGGAATTACATAATTCTCCCCCTCTCACAACGACCTTATCCTCACATCGGACTTCCAAATTCACCCAATGGAGGCAGGGCCATCCATTTAGGCATAATTTAGTCCAGCCAATTAGAATTTTGATAAATCTGATTTTTGCCTCGTTATTGGTTAAATTTAGGATTTGTTAAAATATTCATTCAAATTATTTAATGAAATTAAAGATTTCTCCTCCCACAAATGTTAAATTATGAAATAAATAACTGAACAGTTTATCAATATTTTACAAATTTTAACTGTTGACATGGTAAACAATTATTAAGTATTTAATTCTTTCAAGATTACTAAATTCTTCATCTAGCCAATCTTTTATACATAAACACATATATGTGAAGTTGAATGCTAATGAACTTACATTAAGCTTCTCTTCTATTTTTAAAGTTGCGTGTGTGAGGCTAGAAGACATGTATCACGCTGGATATTTACTAAATCCTCTTTCTCTCTCTCTCTCTCTCTCTCTCTCTCTCTCTTTCTCTCTCTCTCTATATATATTTATTGTATTCAATTACTTTTTACTGGAAGTTTAATGCGGAAGCCCATATCACGCATATACAAATTTTGAAACCAAGTATCTTAGATGGGGATGAAGAACTCAACGAACCGGCCTATAAATGGATGGTTGCATTAATTCATTTTTGCATGTATGCTTTTATAAGGATAAAAAATTAGTTGAAATTGAAATGATTTGTTGACTTTGATGGTTCTTAAATCACGATTAGATTGAGTTATTCTAATATGATATAAATTAGTTAGAATACACTATATAATATGATATCTTAAATATTATATAATATATTATAATATTCTAATACTATGTTATATAAAATATAATGCATTTGTTATTTATATAATCCATAATATTATAGTTAATATAATATAGAATATAAATAATATAATAAATATGCAATATATAATTTATATTTATTTTGTTTACGTCTATGAAATTGACTCAGTTAATTTTTTATCAAATTGAAATGTATATATGCATGATTTGTGCGGGCATTTATATGTGTGTGTGTATACAAGTTCTATGTAAGTTGGACTTGATTCATTAGTTGGCACTTTGATATTGATCGAATCTGAATCCTTTTAAAAGATTTATCCGATTTTTAAATTCTTAAAAGCTCCTTTCGTATCTTTTGCACATTGGTTCTCTTTTCATTTCTGTTTTGTTTTAGATGTCCTTGTTTTATGAAACCAAAAGTTTAGTCCATCTTGGCAAATCTAACAAGCCTTCTTGGCACATGTATAGCTTTGAATGCTAATGGACTTAAATCAAGCTTCTCTACAATGATCCTGTGCTATTTCTGTGGAGTTGCAGATCAGTAAGGGGAGGACATTACTTATACTATTCATTTGTAAACCATATATGATGTCTGGCCTATTCCCATTCGAATTAGATGAGCCCCCTTCCGCATTTTTCTTACTTCACATTCTAATAGATTAGCATTGTCTATAGGTTTATTCATTACTTTGATTTAGCTAAAATTGAATGCACATAAATATGCCTTTCTTGTATGTAATGAAATTTTGAGTCCATCTTGGCAATGCTGACGAGGCTTCTTGGCACATGTCTAGCTTTGAATGCTAATGGACTGATATCGACCTACTCTTTTGCTATCCTGTGCTACTTTCGTGAAGCTGCAGGTCAATAAGGGCAGGACATTAGTCGCCACTTCTCTTTTGCAAACCATATTTAATGTCTTTCCTATACAAATTTAAATTAGATGAGTCTCCTGGAAATTTTCTTAGTTTCACTTGCTAATGGACTAGCATTGTCTGTCTATAAATTATATTGATTTAGATAATGCACCAAGCATATATTGACGTTTTTCGTGAAAGATGGCATAGTTGATAAGCCTTAATGGCTTAGTCTGCTTTGAATGCTAATGAACTGATGTCAAGCTTCTCTTATGTGATCTTGTAAAATTCATGTGAAGTTTTACTTCTGTAGATTAATATAAAATATACTTATATATATATTATAATTTAATGGTTTAATCATAAATGGGCTATTTTATTGCTTGAAGAAAAAAATTCTGCATAAAAAAGAATACTTTAGAATTGTTTGGATGATTGTAAAAAGATTGTATGAGATTTCTTTTTTTTTTTATTTGGCTTGAAATAAATGCAGTATAAAATGCAAAAAGATAGTTGTCGATTGTTGATATTGGCGGGGGTGTAGCAGGAAGACGGTGGTGGCTCGCGGCAATGGGTGGTTGGAGGCGGTTGCAGGCTGGCGACCGGCCTATGGAGCCTGCAGGTGATGACGATTTTAATGAATTTTTGGTGTATTTGGAACTCACCCAAATATAAGCAAAATTTTAAGTACACAAAAAATAAACTAGATGATGTATTCCAAATGCAGCAAAATTTTTTACTTTTTACTTCAAACCAAACACCAATATTTTTAAAACTCTTGCGTTTGAAGTACTTCACACTTCCTTTGCAGGCAACCAAACAACCTCAAAGTTAGTATAAATATATAAATGTTCTATTTCTCTTTTTTAAATGAAGTGGTTTTTTTATTGGTTCTCTCTAATTCTGCATTTTTTTACTATATTATTTGTACCTTTGCTTGAATCATCTCTCTTTCAGAATAAATGAATCGACACATGAGAGACTGACCGTAAGTCGTAAAATTGAGCACGCTCAAAGTTCAAGCCGGGTGTGGCTTATGCTGGACTAGTCTATAGCTCTAATAGTAGATTTTCATTTTAAACCACATTTGATGTCTAACCTATCCACATTTAAATATGACGACTCTCCTGCTGGCATTTTTCATACCTTCACTTGATGTTTGATTAGCATTGTCTAATTTTTTATTGTTTTGGTTTAGCAAAAGTTACAATTAGTGTCATCTGTTTGGCATTTTTTTAAATATGTTATTTTATACTCCATTTTGGCAAAGCAAAGAAACTTTCTCAGATAATACTTTGCTGAATTGTACACAAACTGTAGATGATACTACCGTATAAGTTTATGTTTTCTTTTTTCTTTATTCTTTTATTTTTTTTGGTTTATGTTTTTTATTCATCTAATCTGTCCCAGCAAATCTCTAATTTCGAAGTTTAGGACGTTATCTAGCTTGGACCATATCTGGATGAATGGAAATAAGTTCTACCATCTCTCTTTATATAATCCTCAGATATTTGGAAGTGAAAAATGTAAGATTTACACCTTGCAAATTCTCGTTAATGTTTGCATTGAAGGGCTGCATTAAATCAGTCTTTGCATCTCTGTCCAGATTAGAAATTATTAAATTGGTTGTATGGATTCATCAGTGATTAATGCATCTGCCTAAGTGGATGAACTGAAGGCGACTTAAATGTGTAAATGATTTTCTCGATGCTTTTGTTGAATGTTTATTATTGTTTGATTTAAGTTTTTTTTGGGATGGATTTCTTATTGTTTTGCTTCTCAGACCACAATCATATATCTTAATGTTTGGATTTGGATTCATGCCGGGTAGGTCGACTATGAAAGCCATACATTTATTAAGAGGTTTGATGGAGAAATATAGAAAAAATAAGGAGGATCTACATATGATATTTATTGATTTAGAAAAAGCATACGATAAAGTTCCAAGAGAAGTGCTATGGAGAGTTCTTGATAAGAAATGAGTTAATAACGCTTATATTCAAATCATTAAAGTTATGTATGCAGGAGATATTACTTGTGTTCAAACACAATGTTATTTGACCAAGTATTTCCCTATTTCAGTTGGGTTACATCAAGGATTAGATTTAAGCCCATATCTTTTTGCTTTTGTCATGGATGTTCTCACTAGCCATTTGCAAGAGGATGTACCTTGGTGTATGCTTTTTGCTGATGATATTCTTCTTGTTGATAAGACTAGAGAGCGAGTTGAAGGTAAACTTGAATTATGGAGGTCAACCTTAGAGTCCAAAGATTTTCGCTTGAGTAGATCTAAAATGGAATATATGGAGTGTAATTTTAGTAGTAATAGACCTAGTGAGGGGATTGTGACTTTGGGCGATCAAGTTATTAATAAGAGTACACGTTTTAGATAGCTTGGATCTATTATTCAGAGTGATGGTGAAATAGATGGGGATATTATCAGCATAATTCAAGTTGATGGTTGAAGTGGAGGAATCCACCGGGTTTGTTGTGTGATAGAAAAGTACCCCTCAAACTTAAGGAAAAATTTTATAAGATGGTGGTGAGGCCTGCAATGCTTTATAGTGCCGAATGTTGGCCATTAAAAGAGAAGCATAATGCTAAGTTAAGTGTGGCAGAGATGAGGATGCTCAGGTGGATAAGTGGCTTTACCCTTAGAGATAGGATACGAAATGAGCATATACGTGAAAAGGTTGGAGTAGCTCCAGTAGAAGATAAGATTAGAGAGAGTCGCATTAGATGGTTTGGTCACATAAAATGACGGCCTTCCGATGACCCGGTTAGGAGAGTAGAGGTATTAGATTTGGCTTATGTTTAGAAAGGTAAGGCAGACCTAAAAAGATTTGGTTAGAAAATAATAGGAATAACATTTTTTTATTAGATTTAAATGAGAATTTGACTTTTAATAGAACACAATGGAGGAAAAAGATTCATCTAGCCGACCCCACGTAGTGGAATAAAGACTTGATGTTGTTATTGTTGTTGATGGGTGAATCCAGCATGGGGGTATAGGTTTCGCAACCTCCCACTTGCTTGAGTCGGCTCCATTGAGTTAAACAATCAAGTTTGGAGAGCTAACGATCCTTTTCTATATAATTCATGGCTTGGGACAAGAGGTAGGAGCCAGCATAAATATGTAGGTGTTGTGATAAAAAGCTTAAAAGATTAGTCATTGTTATGATGTTGTTGTTGTTGAGACTTCTGCTAGAAAGTGGAAGTTTTATGTTTGATCTCTTTAGTTTGCCATAGGAATTTATCTTTTGTTTCTGCTAGAAAGATTTTTTTTTTTGTTATAACTCTGTAATTGGAGTTTTTATTTTTTATTTTTTGATGTTTTAAGTTGGTCACATATTGAATTGACATCGGCTTTATTTTAACCTTTTACTTTATGAAGCTGGATTCATGTGCCATTTAGCACTTTTGGTCATGTTGTCTCTCCAGCCTGGATTCTTATCGCATCTACAGGACAACAATATCATGATTTATCTTTTTTTTTTTTTTCAACTTTTGAGTCAATTAAAGCAAACTAAAACACCAAATTTTAATTTCATGACCTCTTATTTAAATCAATAGATTAATGCGAGCTGCCTCTTTCCTTTGAAATCTTACAAAAAGGATTAGAGTTGTTTGGTTAGACAAAGTTAGGTTTCGTTTGAAGCAATTTTATTTATTTTTTAAAAAATGTAGAATCTTTATGCGAAAAATGTTTTTTTTTTTGAAATTATTATGGCCTTTAGCTTCTGTTTACATGGAACCAGCATTTTTTTGGTAGCTTTTATATTTTTGCATACTTGATTTTTTTTAGTAGTCCAAAAAAGTCTTAATCCAATAATAAAAGTAATTGAATAAGTTTAAAAAAAAAGCAATTGAATTAGTATTTATCTTAAGTAATCTCTTTTGATATGAAAAGGACTCTGCCCCAAATTTTTCCAAAATAAAAAGTATTTATATTATGTATTAAGTTCTAAGTAAATCGAGTCAAATTGCCGTCAGGTGAAGTTCATTGAACCTTTAATTTGTTTTAGGCGATTTTTCTACGGTCAAAGTTTATTTTAGCTTCAAACTCATAATTCTCTAAATTTATTTTGTTATTGTCAAAGTTTCATTAATTGTTTTTAATTTTTTTTTTTTATGTTTATTTTACAATAAAAATTAGTCAAAGTTCAAGATTGAGTGAAAGTGAAATATTGTTGTAAAGCCTTTAAAAGAACTATGAAAAATAATAATAAAAGATCAGAGGATCATGACCGGACTCAAAATAATAATAAAAAGTGAGATGTAATATATAAACATTTTTAGAAATATTGTGATTTAATATTAATATATCTTAAGTTAATTTTATATTTATATTTTTAAATTAGTTGGCTCGCAAGCTTAGGAGTTGAGTTAGAGTTGGCTTAAATTTGACTCCTTAATTTATTAAACTCGGCTCAAAGCTGACTCAGATGACTTAACTCACGCATACTGCTACTTGAATTCATTCACACTAGTTGAAAATAAATTTAAGAATTTTGATGGATCAAATTTCAACAATCATATATATCTATTATCTATAAGTATATATGCCTTCTCAATAATAATAATAGGATAATATGATGCCAAATCAATTTAAAATTTAGAATGATGAAATAGGGAAATGGAAAGATATAGTAACAATAATTTCATATTATTATTTATTTGTGTTAGGTGAAGGGGTTGATAGTTGCATAATTTTTATAAATATAGTTTGCGAATCTAACCAACTCAATTTCAGAATGAAGGTTAATATTATGTTTATTTAAATTAGATTCCAAAATAAATTATTGCATTTGTCATCTTATCATGCAATATAATTCTATAATTCTTGTTCTTTGTGATCAGGTTTCACACTATCATATCAATTTAATAATCAGATATCTTTGTCCATACTTCTATTCAAGACTATTAATAATACATTATATCTAAGCAAAGTGACAAATAGTTTATTCATCTTGAGAATAGGAGGCACTCGTTTGCGATGACTTTTTTGTTGTTTTCTAAAAAAAAAAAATTTAGTATAAGAATAATTTTTATGCTAAAAAGTTGTTTTAGAAAGCATTAAGAAAAACATGTTAAATGAAGTCCAAGACATCCTAATTTTTATACTGCCTTTTAAAGTAATTTTTTATATAATATTTTAGTTTTAAAAAATTTTACACTTTAAAAATACAAATGGCCCAGCCGGTTCAACTTTGAACCGGTCGGGTAGCCAGTCCGATACAACTTAAAAATCGGCTTCATATTGAACTGGATGAAACCGACAAAAATCAATTGTTCAATCAGTAAACCACTGAATACGTCTGGGTTGAAAAGAACAGGCCAGTTATATATATATATATATATATATATTCACACGTCATAGGAGTTTGAGGTAGTTATTTTTAACTATTATATTAGTATGAAGTACACACTTTTTACTAAACATATTATGTGATATAACATGCATATGTTATGTGTAATTAATCATATATTTAATAAAAAATATTTATGATTGTAGACCTACAATACTTTAATGCACAGAATGCTGGGCATTAAAAGATAGGCATAATATTAAGTTGTGTTGCAGAGATGAGGATGCTCTGGTGGATAGTGGCTTTACTCTAAAAACAATATACGAAATGAACATATACATGAAAAGGTTTGAGTAGCTCCTGTGGACAAATAAGATTAGAGGGAGTCACCTTATATGATTTGGTCACATAAAATGACGATCTCTGATGACCCAGTAAAGAGAGTAGATGTATAAGATTTAACATATGTTAAGAAGGGTAAAGGTAGACCTAAAAAAGTTAGTTATAAAATATCAGGAACTAACATTTTATATTAAATCTAAATGAGAATTTGCTCTTAACCAAACATAATTGGAGAACAAGATTCAGCAGCGACCCCGCGTAGTTGGATAAAGACTTGATGTTGTTGTATTTAATATAAATATTTTTAAAAATCAAAAGAATTTAGAAAAAACTAAAATACATTGCATTAAATTGAATTTAAAACAAAAGATATATATAATATATAATATATATATAATATATATATATAATA
>NW_021319460.1:425831-437198 GCF_001605985.2 Dendrobium catenatum
TGTGTGTGAGTTTGCTTTAATTGCTTTGTGATACTCCATTGGAGCAAAAGGTTAATGAGAATAAGATATTTCGATGATGCATTCATGAATGGTCTAAAGATAAGGATGATGCTCTTTGAAGCGTGCGTGTTGAGATAATGAAGGTAAAACTTTATAAGACTATATTTTCAAAATGAAGCCTGTTGGAAAAAAATTATCATTTATTTATTCCTCATTTCTTACATATACTAGAACATAACATATGCCGTGAAAGAGAAGGTGATCATTTAGAACATAACATATGCCGTGAAAGAGAAGGTGATCATTTGCGAGATGTTGACAGTAACAACCATGATATTGAGCAATGGATATTATTATTATTATTATTTTATTATTATTATTATTATTATTATTATTATTATTATTATTATTATTATTATTATTATTATTATTATTATTATTATTATTATTATTATTATTATTATTATTATTATTATTATAAAGATTTAGTTAGTATTATTATTAATATTACTAACTAGAACATTTATTATTAGCATTGTTATTATTACTACACTCACCGCATGGTGACGACTTCTCCATCTCAACACCTTGAACAGGAACGTTGAATTCGCCAAAACTAGGAACACTAACACTCGGGCGAGCCACGTCCGATTCCCATCGAAAACGTAGCTGAGGTTATCGGGCTTTTCGGCCGTCTTGAGATGGCCTTGATATAAGGAGAGGATAACGTAACAAAGTGGGAGAGTGGGGAAGAGAGATTTGGCCTGGCGAGGAGGGTTAGCGCAAAGAGGGAAGAGGAGTTGTTGGTGGGGAGGTCGAAGAAGATGATGTTGTAGCGGGGTCTAATGAAGCGAAAGGTGTAAACAAAAAGTTGCTTTGCAGCTGAACTAAATAAAGTAGAAGAGGGCCGTAGAAACAAGGTTGTGAAAATCAGGTCGGATAACAAATCACAAGAATGAGAGGTTCACGGTTCGACCGATCGAATCGGGGTTGAACCCGATGATGCAATAAATAAAATATTATTAAAAACTAATAAAAGTTAACATAATATAATATAAATATATTATTCTTAAATAATATTTATATTTATAAATTTTTATCATATTTTTTAACTTTTATAAATATTATTAACTACTCATATATTTATATTATATTATTTATTATATTATATCATATGTATAAATCATATCTAAATATATAACATAAAATATGATTTTAAACTTCTAACTTATTCTTAGTTTGGATACTTGATATATATGATATGATGGATTTGCGTTTAATATTAGATTGTCATATTATTATGTTAATTTTATTAATTTTTAATAATATTATAATTTTTTATATCATTTGTTTCGATTCCAGTTCGGCCGGTCGAACTGTGAACTTTTCCTTCTTCTGATTCGTTATTTATTTTGATTTTCACAATCTTAAATTTTTATGCTAAAAAATTACTAAAAATAATAAAAAAAAAATTCTCAAATGAAGCCTAAATAATTCAAATCTATATTTATCTCAAAATATTGTTTCAATTTTAAAAATCATATAGGGTTATTATTATTATTATTTAATGAGAGTGGGAATCCATCCCAATCTTCCTGAGATCTCATTCTGCACGGCAATTATTAAAATGTTAACTAAATTAATGGTCTTTCTTTGTAATTCATGAACGCTGAGTCGCTGATCCATTCATATAGTACGGTCTGAACGAAGCTTCCCCACCAAAGAAGATCGAGTTTTTCATTGTGAATTCTAAGTTGGCTATCTTCTGACCACGTCGCCGAAGCGGCCGAGTCCACGCCCACCGCTGGCGTCGTCCTATAAAATCAGCCATTGGAATACGTCCATTGAATACAGAACACAGCCGTTACCCCTATCTTCTGCTAGATCTCTTCCCTCATCGAGATCCATGACGACCTCGCCGTGCTATTTCCTCCTCTTGATCCCCATCCTTCCTCTTTGCCTGCTTTTCCTCCTCTTCCTCATCGTCCGCCCCCGCCCCTCCCGGATCCCGATAAAGGGTCGCCACGTTTTCATCACCGGAGGCTCCAGTGGCATCGGGCTCGCTCTCGCACGCCAGGTTGCCGCCGAAGGCGCCCGAGTTTCCATCCTCGCCCGAAGCCGCAAGCGCCTCGAGGAGGCCCGGGAAGCTATTCGCCTCGCCACCGGCGTGGAGGTCGCTATCTTCAGCGCCGATGTACGCGACGCTGAGGAGGTGGCCCGCGCGATCGAGGAAGCCGGCCCTATTGACGTGCTTGTTTGCAACCAGGGCGTGTTCGTGCCGCAGGAGCTGGAGAAGCAGGAGCTCGAGGAGGTCAAGTTCATGGTTGATGTTAATTTGATGGGCACGTTCCATCTCATCAAGGCTGCGCTTCCGGCGATGAAGCGGAGGACCAGGGAGACTGGCCTCCCGGCCTCTATTACTTTGATGTCCTCACAAGCTGGCCAGGTTTGTTCCATCCCTTATTTTTTGATACTGAATTGACAGATTTCATTTAGATTTGGCAGGTTTAATATTTAAGGCGTTCTTGCTCTCATGTCGCTGTTGTTCTAATTGTGTCTTCTAATCTAGGTGGGCGTCTATGGCTACACAGCATATTCAGCAAGCAAATTTGCCCTTCGAGGCTTGAGTGAGGCGTTGCAGCATGAGGTCATTGCAGACAACATTTATGTGTCTCTGATATTTCCTCCGGACACAGAAACCCCTGGTTTTGCTGAAGGTATCTATCGATCATCTCAGCCTTCCTTTCTACTTTTCAGTAACTAGCATCTACCTGATGATTTTAGCAGATGTTGTAATCAAATGAGAATTGAAAATTTACCTCATATTAATCAACTTGTTTCGGGGCTTTGTATTTTTGTCGGCAGAGCAAGAGAGAAGGCCTGAGCTCACCAAAATAATTGCCGGATCTTCTGGTGGAATGAAGGCAGATGATGTGGCAAAAGTATCTCTGAACGGCATTAAATATGGAAGATTCATAATTCCGTGCAACTTTGAAGGAACCATGATTGCTATAGCAACTTCTGGTTTGTCACCTCAGAGTTCGTTTATGACAGCATTTATTGAGGTGGTTGGGGCAAGCTTTATGAGACTCGTTGCTCTTTTCTTCCAGTGGAATTGGTTTACTTCTATAGAGAAGTGGCAGGCCAAAAGCTCTGGCAAACTGAAATAAAACTCTCACAAGCCAGATTTTAGAAGGATGATACAGTTCTGTTTTTTTTTTAAGCACTTTCAATACTTTTGCCCTGAGCTGCTTTTGGATGCAAGATAATGTTATTAAAAGCTATCCTTTTTTACCATACCATTTTCCCGTTGGTTCATATGGGACTCTTTATAAATTTAGATGTATTTGATAATTTGCTTGGAGTTTACCTTAACTTATACCAGATATTAAAGTTGATTTTGTTACTTCTTTAAGTGAAATGAATGTTTAATGAGAAATCCAGTGACACTAAATGGGTTTAGATCCGAGTCCAAATAATTCTAAATCAAACACTCGAGAGTAGCTAGAAATTTCAAAACACTATTGAGAGATCAAGCAATGTCCAAGTTTTACATGTTTATTGCAAAAGAGAGCGACCTGATGAGTGTAATGCAATTAGCCAAACATCAGTTCATTTTAATACGATTAATGCACTTAATAAATGCTTAAAAATCATCTATATGTTAGTGGATCATTGTAGATTGTTCGAAGAAGTGCTTGAGGATATTAGTAAAAGTAATCAAAATACCACTACAAAAATATATAAAAAGGTTCTTTCACATGTAGGGGACCTAGGGGCTCAAAAATTTAAAAATCCTAGAGCTTTGTCAATAATTGATGCTTAAGATCACTAACAATTACCGCTGATGATAATGGCCAGCAACTACCAATGATTGTTAATGGCGATTACCATCATTCAGCTGGCTTCTCTTGGCTAGCCTCATTAGACTATCATTAGTCAAATTTCATCTTTAAACAACCATCTAAACCAACATCAATGCTTTGGGTTTAGGGTCGACACCAATGCCAATGCCAAAGAGGTTAACATATGTGGTCAACACCAATGTGAACAGATAATTTGCACCTCTATTGCAATCTATCAAACAAATTTATAGAACTTGATATTAAAAAAAAGTTTTAAAACATATAAGTTTGATAACTTAGGTTTCATTTTAGACAACTTCTTACTGTTTTTTAAAACAACTTTCTAGTATAAAAATTTCCAGAACTAAAAATTTTTATACTAAAAAGTTACTTAGAAAACAATAACAAGCTGTCCAAAATGAAGTCTTAAACCAAATGAGCAACTCCTATTTATTATCATAAATGGATTGGCCTTGAGGCATGCAGCATGAAGAATAAAAGAAACACTATTTAAAATGTAGATCTATATTATTGGATTGAGCTTATCTATCCAAAATGGAGTGTAAAATAACAATTTTCATAAAAATGCCAAACAGATGACATATACTTGTAACATTTACTAAACCAAAACAATCAATAATTACAAAATGCCAGTCCAACATCAAGTGAAGGTATAATTAAAAAATACCAGCAGGAGACTTGTCATATTTAAATTGGGATATGTTAGACATCAAATATGGTTTAAAATGAAAATTTACTATTAGATCGAGCTATAAACTAGTCGAGCTTAAGCCAAATCTAGCTTGAACTTGAGCATGCTCAATTTTAAGACTTAGAATCCGTCTCATGTGCCGATTCATTTATTCTAAAAGATAGATGATTCAAGCAAAGGTAGAAATAACATAATAAAATAAACAAAGAATTAGAAAAAGGGAACTAATAAAAAAAAATCACTTCATTTAAAAAAGGGAAATATGACATTTATATATTTATAATAGCTTTATGATTAAACCATTAAATTACAAAATATGTTTAAGTCCACAAAATCTATTATTACTAAAAAATTGATAGGACCCACATAAAATTGAACTCTATTGACAATATATTCAAGAATTTCCACATCTTAAAGCCAAAACTCACACTTCAAAAATTTTCTATAGTTTGGTTTCTCGAAGAATATTCATTGTTGCTCTGATTTTGGGTATGATCCATTTTATTCTTAAGGTAAATCATGATATATATAAATAATAGTTAAATTTTTTTGAAGAAAAAGGTAAATCATGAACAACAAGAACAAGAACAAGAACATCAACAACAACAAATTATCCTACTTTGTGTGGTTGGCTATATGATTTCTTTTCTCCATTGCTTCCTAATAAGATTCAAATTATTATTTAAATATAATAAAAATAGTAATTTATAATAATTTCTAACTAAGTCTTTTTGGGTCTATATTAAGTGTAAATTATGTATTATTTATTGTATTAAAATTCAATGAAAATATATTATTTTAGTTGTGATTGTGCATGAAATGTTCAGAAGAAGGAAAAATTCATAAGTATTTAATGAACGCTATAGCGCCCATAGATTTCGCCGCAGCATTGTTAACTACAACACCCCAGTGCCTATTTTTGAAATTGCAATGCCGGCCTCTCAAGAAAATTTGATACTTTCATCATTCCATCCAAATTGTTGCCCAATTTGGTATCAATCTTAATATAGGTCCAACTGTTAGTTAATTGATATCAGTCAACCCCAATTGTCTCCTAGGTGGGCATCAATCTTAATTAGGGTCAATTTTCAATCAATTGGTATTGATCTTCATCTTTCATGATAGCAAACACCCTTTTATATAGCCTCCCTTACATGCAAATGCTAATTTTTGTCGATGTCATGTATGAAATGCAGTAATTTGTAAAATTGAGATAAATCTATCAAATTCATATGCCATGCATTTACTTCAAAAAATAATAGATTCCAATTTAATCGGTAAAAATGTAATATATTCTTGTCAAAATGCTCATTTTGATGAGATATATCACATACCAAAAGTTATACGGTGAAAGTTTTACCAATACAAAATTATTTGTCTTTTTTATAATGAAAATATCAATTTGATCAGAAAAATATCAAAACATAAAATTATTGAAATAAAAAATGGGGTAATGGATCCTTATAATGAGATGAGCAAATTTTCCAATAGGTTCGACTAACAATAATCACTCTATAATCTCCAAAACCTAAGTTTCTTTTTCTATCTCCTCACATTTCTCTCACAATTTGATTTCTATTCTCTATTTGGGTAGAGTAAAAGAGTAGAAATAATTTTATCAAATTCTAGTAGTGGATTAGGATATTTGTAAAAAGATATTCTTTTGAGGTCTTAAAATTTATAAAAAGATATTCATAAAATAAATTCTTTTAATGAAAATAATATTGGTAAAATTGATTTGTATAATGGACACCTAATAATACAAAAATCTCCAACAACAACAACAACAACATCAAGCCTTTATCCCACTACGTGGGGTCGGCTACATGAATCCTTTTTCTCCATTGTGTCCTATTAAAAGTCAAATTCTCGTTTAAATCTAATAAAGAAAGGTTATTCCTAATATTTTCTAACCAAGTATTTTTAGGTCTACCCCTACCTTTCTTAACATAAGTCTAATCTAATACCTCTACTCTCCTAACCGGGTCATCGCAAGGCCGCCGTTTTATGTGACCAAAGCATCTAAGGCGACTCTCTCTAATCTTATCTTCTACTGGAGCTTCTCCAACCTTTTCATGTATATGCTCATTTCGTATCCTATCTCTAAGGGTAAAGACACTCATCCACCTGAGCATCCTCATCTCTGCCACACTTAACTTAGTATTAATACAAAAATCTCCACTTGTAAAAAATATGTGTTAATTTTTTAAGGATTTGCACTGGTGCCCTAAAACTATAAGAAAATTAGTGTAATTAAAATACTATAATATATATCATATAATGAAGACGATATGTGATTTAGACATATAATGACTTATAAAAAAATTATTTGATTGGGTTAAAATACATACGGTTACAATATTAATTATGAATAACATAGCATAACATAATGACATTTCAGGGATACTAGCATTATTATTGATACAATATAACATAGTAGTTATATTTTTTAATGGTTGGACAGTGCTTTAGATGTAGATAGCGAGGGCACTAGATGGCTGATTGTCCACTATAATAATAGTGGTCAGGATTTGGATTTAGAGGGGAGTAAGCCAAATAAGGCTATATGAAAAGAACTATGAGATATAGATAATACAATGAAGGGTTTATGAGTAAGACATTTAGAGGAGTGGTTGAAAGTCAAAGAGGACCTAAACAATATGCTACACCAACACTGCCACGCGTACGACCAAGAGTTTACAATATGATATAGTAGAGTGATAGAGATGCACCTAAAGGATCCACTAGCAAAATTTTAATTCATATAGTTATAACTGTATTTGAAATGATTGATTAATAATTATTACGTAGTATATTAACTGATTGAATGAGATATATAAAAATGATTGCTTGAGTAAATTTATGATTGATTGAATGCAACGAATTATAAGTTAGTGATCAGTACTGAAAGTCCGTATAGGTTATAAAACCTATTACAGTTGTCCTAATGCTAACCAAGGGGGGGGGGGGGTGAATTGGTAATTAAAAAAAAAACTCTTGGTAGATTTTAGAAAACTGTTCTTATGATTTTAACATAATGAAAATTTATCAATTTAAACTTTTCAACCACAAAATTAAAAGTGCACTAAAAATAAAATAAAAGAACACAAAAATTTATAGTGGTTCTATCCAACAAGATCTACATCCACTCCTAAAGGGCTCTTTATGTATTGCACTACACCAAAGTGACTCTCCTTTTGCTTCTATAGTAAGGCAGAGAAGCCTTTACAATTAACATCTTTCCACCAATCCCCGGTGCGGTATAGTGCCATCATCCTTTCACACTATCCAAGAATCATCATAAAATTGTTATCGTTTCATACTCTCCAAGTGTCGGAGAACCGTCACCTTTCACACCCTCTTAGTGTCGACAGAGAATCAAATCTTCTCCAAAGATCTTCTCTCAAGCATCTTCGAAGAAGTAAGGAAGCTATTTGATAAACTTACAAAGAGATTCTCACCTTTGGGTAACCTTATGAATCATTCACAAATTTCACTTGCAAGATCTCTCTCTCCACACTCTCAAACAATCTCCTAAGGCACTCTCACTCTTGTTCTTAAAGAAAATATGAAGAAGGATCAATTAAAGCCAGTTTTTTAGGATCTTATATATGAAATACATGAAAAATAGTTCATAAAATTAAAAATTTCAATTTGACCATCCATGATCATATAGTACGATCAAATATCGTATAAACATATAGTTCAAAATTTTCTTGTACATTCTTGTACGAACTGATTTTGTACTCTGATTGACCTGTGTACAAACTAATATTGTATAGTATGATCAGTTCAAAATTGAACAAGTTCATCCGGTACGATTCAATACGAACCGATTTCATACTCTGGATAATATACGGTAGAAACTACATATCATACAGTATAATATATTTTGATCAAACCATATTTTATTTGAATGAAAATTGGTGAGTCCATTTTGTTCTATGGAAGTCATTTGTACGATCCTAAAATCGTGTAGTACGAACAGTTCAAAAAATTTACCTGTTCATATGGAAGAAAAGGTACGTACTCATTTTGTATTATGGACATCATCTATATGAACATTAGATCTTATAGTATGTACAATTTAAAAAAAAATTATGTTTGTTTGGGATTGTTGAAACTTGTTCACTATGAATTAGGTTGTTAAACATAAGCTTTTGTCCCAGCGGCTAACCAAGAGGGGGGGGGGGGGTGAATTGGTAATTTAAAATTTAATCCCTATTTTGAATATTTTATACCAAAAATAAAATTTAAAGAATTTTGTAGAAATAGTTTTTCAACCACAACTTAAAAACAGTGAAGCAGAAAATAAAAAGCAGCAAAAAATAAAAGACACAAGATTTATAGTGGTTCGGTCAAACACAACATACATCCACTCCCAGGAGGCACCCTCCGAGTATTGCACTAATATCACTAGTGACTCTCCTTTTTCACCCACAACAAGACAGAGAAGCCTTTATAAAAACTCTTCTCACCACTACCCGGAGCGACAAAGAACCGTTTGTCCTTTCACACTCTTCTAGTGTGGGCAGAGAACCCTTCGTCCTTTCACACTCTCCTAGTGTGGGCAGAGAACCATCCTTCCTTTCACACTCTCCCGGTGTAGGCAGAGACCCTTCATCATTTCACACTCTCCTAATATGGGCAGAGAACCCTTCATCCTTTCATTCTCCTAGTGTGGGCAGAGAACCCTTCGTCCTTTCACACTCTCCTAGTGTGGGCAAAGAACCCTTCATCCTTTCACACTTTCCTAGTGTCGGAAGAGAATCAGATCTCCTTGATAGATATTCTCACAAGAAATCTAGAAGAAAAAAAGAAAAGAGTGAAGTAATCACAAATCAAAAGTAAAGATTCTTACCTTTTAGTACCAAGTGAATCCTTTATGCTCCAGTAGTAAGAATCCTCTTTAAAACACTTTCTCACACTCTCTTCTTGACTCTCTTTTCAGTTGGCAAGAAGATCGGTAGGCAAAAAGATTAAGAGACAGTTTTATTTGGACTTTATGTAGGAAAGACACAAAAAAATGTCCAAAGACTGCTGATTTTGAAGTCCATACATAGTGGATCATCCCGTACGATCATCAGATCATCCCGTAGGAATCTACTTAAATCAGTTGCTACGAACCCAATGTATATAGGTATAAACTAACTTCGAACCCGATCATCGTCCCGTACGAACACTATTCATCCGGTACGAATAGTTATTTTATGGGTTGGTTTCGATAAACTGCAGGACGTTACTGAAATTTCAAAAGATAGAGCATTTCATCCTGGGATGAATGGGAGTTCGTCTGGATGAAAATTTTCTAGAGAGCATTTCATCGTGGGACTAATAGGAGCTCGTCTGGATGAAAAATTTGTAGAGAGCATTTTGTCCTGGGACTAATAGGAGCACATTTGGACAAAAATTTTCTAGAGATCATTTTGTCCTGGGACGAATAGGATTTCATCTGGAAGAAAATTTTTCAGAGAGCATTTCGTCATGGGACTAATAGGAGCTCGTTTGCATGAAAATTTTTCATAGAGCATTTCATCCTGGCACGAATAAGTTGAATCATCTGGACTATTCAGCACAAAGTGAGAATCCATAGCAGATCATCCCGGGACGAATTGAGAAATTCATCTGGATGATAAAGACTTAGAAACATTTTCTCACTTCTTGTTCGTTCCATTGCTCTTGCGAGGGGATTAACAGACTTGATCGTCCCGTACGAACAAGGTTCGTCCCGTACGATCAGTGTAATTTTTAAAGATCTCCCCAAGTGTGTGTGTGCTAAGCTTATTTAATTGAAATCATATTTTCTCAAATTCAATTACAATAAAAATTACAAACTTCAATTTACAAACTATCTCATGCTGAATTTTGATTTGAAGCCTTCATTAGTCTGGAGTTTGATTATCCTGAAATGTTAATCCACAGAAGAACAAAAATAATTTTTCCAAAAAGTATTTGGAGAAAATAAAGCTTAAAATAATAATATTTGGAATCATCAAAACAATACAAGTTGCAAGAAGAAAAAGCATACAAATAGCAACTCTTTTAATAATCTCCCCCTTTTTGATGATGGTAAAACAATTATTGTTTGTATAATTTTCAAATTCTAAGAATCTCCTATACTCCCCTTGAATTGATGAACATATGAAAATGAGGCATTGCACAACAAATATATCTCCCTTTTCTTTTTTTAACTTTGTTTAAGAAAAACATGATACAAAAATAATATGATAACATAAAATAATACAAACATATGATAATAGAAAACAATATGATAACAGAAAATAATACAAACATTATTTTCTTCCCCTTTTTTACAACAGCAAAAAAAGAAGAAGAAAAAGAACAGAAATGTAAGCAGTCATATGATAATCCTTTGATAATTGATCATTGAAAGTGATTGAAATAAATTTTGCAAATAAAATCAAATCATTAGGTAAATATAAATAATTCATAGAATTTATGAAGAGATATAACATTTATAATAAAAAAGATATATAAAAAACATGAATCAATTTAGACACAAAGATAAAAAATATCATTGCATAAAGGATGAATATAAAATTTGTATATTTCAAAATTCAATAAGAAATAAAAATATAGAGAAGATCAATTTGAATTAAGAGATTGAAAGATTATGGAAAGAATTAACTATCACATGTGGCGCTTTGCACATTTTTTTTTAACAGTTATGGCACATTTTTGTGCTTCTTTTTACTTGTGAGCTTATTTTGTGCCTGTTTTTCAAATTGCGAATCATTGCGCATTCCTTTTGATTTTTGTACATTTGTATATTTTTCAAGAGTAATCTTG
>NW_021319460.1:441496-460106 GCF_001605985.2 Dendrobium catenatum
ATTTGGCTCTTCCAAATTTTTAGATTCATCAAATACAACATGTGTGGTCTCCTCAATTACCAAAGTTCTTCTATTGAATACTCTATAAGATTTTCCAACACTTGAGTATCCAACAAAAATTCCTTCATCTGATTTTGGATCAAATTTTCCTAAGGTAGATTTTCCATTATTATGAATGATGACCTTGTACCCAAAAATATGCAAATGAGACAAATTAGGTGTTCTTCCTTTTAGCAACTCATAGGGTGTTTTATTTAATTTCAATCTCACATTCACCCTATTCAGAACATAATATGCAGTGCTAACTGTCTCAGCACAAAAATATTTAGGAAGTGAGTATTCTGCCAACATTGCTCGGGCGGCTTCTGTTAATATTCTATTTTCTTTTCGATAACCCCATTCTACTGAGGGGTTCTAGGTGCATAAAAGTTGTGATCAATTACTTTTTCCTTGCAAAATTCTTCAAATATCTTATTTTCAAATTCTCTTCCATAATCACTTAGTATAGCCCAAGTTTTCTTTAAATCTAAGTCGAAAAATTTCTAAATTCCTCAAATGATTCACTCTTATGAAAAAGAAATCTAACCCATATGAATCTTGAGTAATCATCCACAATCACAAATCCGTATACCTTCCCTCCTAGACTCACAGTTCCAACTGGTCCAAAAAGATCCATATGCAAAACCTCTAATGGTTTACTAGTTCTAAGATCCTTATTGGACTGAAAAGATAACTTCACTTGCTTTCCTAATTGACATGCATTATAAAGGTGGTCCTTAGTAAAGTCTACTTTTGGTATAGCTCTCACTAAGTTCTTTTGGGTAATTCTCCTAAGGTTTTTTATGCTAGAATGACAAAGTCTTCTATGTCAAAGTCATGACTCATCAGATACAGTTTTCAAACAAAAAGCAATAGAAGTTTGAATATAGTTCAAGTCAAGCATATAAATATTGTTTACCCTTTTTCCATTCAAAACATCTTTACCATTTAGGCTTAATATGCAGTTGGTAGGAAAAAATTTCACACAATATCCTTTATCACATAGCTGCCTTATATTTAACAGGTTATGCTTTAAGCCTTCTATTAATAACACATTCTCAATGTAAAATTTATTAAGATTTTCCAATCATACATGATCCAACCACCTTCCTTGTGGTGTTATCTCCAAGTATAACCTTGCCTCCACTCCTGGCTTCCAGCGATATAAATTGTGCTGTATCTCCAGTCATATACTTTGAACATCCGCTGTCCAAGTACCATATGCTCTCACGAGATCTTGTGTGAGAGCGACCCTGCAAAATTATCAAACGTTAGACCTGGGAACCCAAACAAATTTGGGTTCTCCTTTTGGCAATTTATAATCAGATGCATGTATGATATGTCTAGGTTTTTGCATCTTAGGTATTCACACCAAATAAGTTTTCATCTTCAAAGTATAGGTGTGAGCTATATGTCCAAACAATCCACAATTATTACATTTGACTTTTGAAAATGGATTCCTAAGTCTTCTACCATTCATCTGTCTATTCAGGGATTTCATAAATTTAGGATACATAATAGGATTTGTAAAATCTTCAAATTTAGGGAGTATCCTATTATCCTCAAGAGCTTTTATCGTTAGTTTGTAAAATGAATTCATATCTTCCAAAATTCGATTTGTATAATATCTATAAATCTTGCTCTCTGATTCATACTTAAAATTTTTAAAATCTTTTTCAAGTTCAGCATAGGATGATTTTAAATTTTTATATTTTTTATTCAAGTCATCAAACTCATCAAGTAATTTTATGTGGTTGTCATCAATTAAAGTATGATCTAAGGATTTCATATTCCTTTTGTAATTCTTCAAACTCTAAACTTAGACTAGCATGCATTTTGTTCATTTTCATATATGCATAATGCATGTGTTCAGAAACTTCAAAAAGTTCATCATAGGTTAAGTCACATACCTCTTCTTGATCTGACTGATCAAGACTATCGGACATTAAACACAGATTAGTGACTTCCTCTTCCTTTTTAGTCTCTGATAAATCTGAAGATGAGTTCGCCTATAAATCTCTTTGAAACTTCTTCTTTCCCTTCTTTACAATTGGTTTCTCCTCTACCTTCTCCTTTCTAGGAGTGGCTTTGAGTTTTGGGCATTCAGTGTTAATATGACCAGGTTTCCTGCACTCATAGTAAATCAAATCATTTGAAACTTTATCATTTTTATTAAATTTACCTCTATTCCAATGCTGGCGCCTCTTCTGCTTCCTCTTCAAAAAGCTTCTGAATTGTCTAGTCATCAATGCGATGTCATCTTCATCCTCATGTTGTAAGTGTTCACTCTCAGACTCTTCCACTTTTAGTGCTATATTCTTCTTCCTTCGTGGTTCACCTGCATCAATCTTTCTTCGGCTAACTTCTTGCTCGTAAGTAATTAGCGAACCAAAAAGATTGTCAATAGAATAAATGTTTAGATCTTTAGACTCTATAATTGCAGTAATTTTAGCATCATAAGTAGTAGGCAAACAGTGAAGAATCTTATTAACCATTTCAGCATTCGTTAGTTCTTTACCCAGTGCATGCAAAGAGGTGACTATTTGTGTAAATCTTGTGTACATATCAGAATTGGATTCATTTGGTTTCATGTGAAACAGTTCATAATCATGCAATAAGATATTAAGTCTAGATTCCTTAACCTCATTAGTCCCCTCATAAGTTATACAAAGTTTATCCCATATGTCCTTTTCACTTTTGTAAGTAGAAACCCGCATGTAATCTTCTGATTTAAGAGCACAAAAGAAACTATTCAAGCATTTGGCATTTAGTTGTGTTAAGTCACTTTCTTCTACTATCCAGGGGGGGGGGAATTGGTAATTTAAAATTTAATCCCTCTTTTGAATATTTTATCCAAAAAATAAACTTTAATGAATTATGTAGAAATAGTTTTTCAACCATAACTTAAAAATAGTAAAGCAGAAAATAAAAAGTAGCAAAAAATAAAAGACATAAGATTTATAGTGGTTCGGTCAAACACGACCTACATCCACTCCCTAGAGGCATCATCCGAGTATTGCACTAATGCCACTAGTGACTCTCCTTTTGCACTCACAGCAAGCCGAAGAATCCTTTATAAAAACTCTTTTCACCACTACCCGGTGCGGCAGAGAACAGTCATCCTTTCACACTCTCCTAGTGTGGGCAGAGAACCCTTCGTCCTTTCACACTCTCTTAGTGTGGGCAGAGAATCATCCTTCCTTTCACACTCTCCTGGTGTAGGCAGAGAACCCTTCATCCTTTTACACTATCCTAGTGTGGGTAGAGAACCCTTTGTCCTTTCACACTCTCCTAGTGTGGGCAGAGAACCCTTCATCCTTTCACACTCTCCTAGTGTCGACAGAGAACCGGATCTCCTTGACAGATCTTCTCAAAAGAAATCTAGAAGGAAGAAAAAGAGTGAAATAATCACAAATTAAAAGTAAAAATTCTTACCTTTAAACACCAAGTGAAGCCTTCATGCTCCAATAGTAAGAATTCCCCTTTGAACACTCTCTCACACTCTCTCATTGACTCTTCTTTCAATAGGCATGAAGATCAGTGAGCAAAAAGATTAAGTGGCAGTCTAAATTTGACTGTTTATATGAAAGATAAGAAAAACCATCCAAAAAACTGCAAATTTTCAAGTCTGTCAGCATTGGATCGTCCCGTACGATCATGGATCATTTTGGGCAATTTTACTTAAATGTGTTGGAAACGAACCAAATGTATATTGGTACGAACTAAATTTGTACCCGATCATCATCCCGTACGAACTAGGTTCGTTCGGTATGAACGGTTATTCCATAGGTCGGTTCCCAAAAACTACAGGACGTCACCAAAATTTTCAGAGTCGGTTCACTTCGTCCTGGGACGAATATGGGTTCATCTGAACAAAATTTTTATAGAGGACAAATCATCCTGGGAAGATTTTGAGTTCGTCTGAACGAAAATTTTCCAGAGAGCAATTCATCCTGACACGATTATAAATTTCGTCTGAACGAAAATTCTCCAGAGGAGATTTCATCCTGGGACGATTTTGAGTTCGTCTTGATGAATTTTTTTTAGAGAGCATTTCGTCCTTGAACGAATATAAATTTCATCTGAACAAAAATTTTCCAGAGAACATTTTATCCTGGGATGAATTTGAGCACATCCTAGATGATCAGGACTTAGAAATTTTTTCTTTAACTTCTATTCGTTCCATTGCTCTTTTGAGGAGATAACTGATCTGATCGTCCCGTACGAACATGGTTCATCCTGTACGATAAGTATAAAATTTTCAAGATCTCCTTAAGTGTGTGTGTATTTATTCACTCAATTACAATCACTCCTTCACAAACTTAATTTAAAGAAAAATACAAGCTTCAAATTTCAAAATATCTCATACATTTCATGCTGAATTTGATTTTAAGTCTTTAGTATTCTGGAGTTTGATTTTCTTGAAATGTTAGTACACACAAGAGCAAAAATAAATCTTCCAAAAAGTGTTAGGAGATAACTACACATAAAATAATAATATTTGGAATCATCAAAATTATTCAAGTTGCTAGAATGTAAAACATGCAAATAGCAACTCTCTTAACAAGGATGAACTTGTATGTATCTATTTTGTACTCTAGATGTCATCTATGCAAAGGTAACTTTGTACAGAACGAACATGACTTAGAAAATTTTCCTAGCATGATTTGATTAACTCCATTCTAGACGAACGCTCAAGTCAAATCATCATGTATGATCCAAAATCGAATAATATGATTAGTTTAAAAAATTTAAGTTTTTTACACCTCCTAGTGTCTGTGTACACGGTTACCCAATTATAATCACACTCTCTTAAACTCAAGAAAAATATAAAAACTATAGACTTCAAATATAATATATCATATTCTAATCTATCTTAAAGTCTTCAGCAATCTAGAGTATGATTTTTTCTAAAGCGTTAGTACACACAAACAATAAAAATAATATTTCTAATATATGTTAGGATAACTAGTAATCACTACAATAATATATTGGAATCATCAAAAATACACATAATATAAAAAAATAGTTATGAAAACTAGATTGTAATAATTTCTCCCTTTTTGATGATGGCAAAATAATTATTATTTGAGTTAATATGTAAAGAAAAATTTCTCTTTAGCTCCCCCTAAATGAATGACATATTTAAATATAAGGGGATCCCACGAAGATCAAAAATAATGAATCTAAAAAAAAAAGAAACATAATTTCTCAATCCAAAAATATATAAACACTACTTAAGAACAAAAACTTAATGACAAGGCAATTTAGAAGTTTTCTAAAGAGGAAGCAAAGAAGATGTCAGCAATGGAAAAATATAAGTTCCATAAAAATATTAAGGCTTTTAATGATGTAATTTGGTATGACTGTAAGAAGCCTGATCATATCAAATCAGATTGCTTGAATCTTAAAACCAATTTTAGCAAGGAAAAGATCTAGGAGAAAAGTAATGTTAGGAAGGGTAAGAAGAGATTACAGAGAGCATTTTGGGCAAATGCAGCTTTAAATTCTTCAGAAGTAGAAGTAGAGGAGGAAGTCACTAACCTTTTATTTGATGGCCGACAAGCTTGATCAGTCAGATCAAGAAGAGGTATATGACTTAACCTATAAAGAGTTATTTGATATTCCTGTAAAAATTCATACTGCATATAAAAAACTCAAAAAGATACATGCTAGGTTGAACTTAGATTTTCTAGAATTATAAAAAGAACATAAAATCTTTAGAAAAGATCACGCATTGATTGATAGAAATCACATGAAACTATTGGATGAGTTTAATGAATTGAACAAACAACATGAACTATTTAAATCATTCCATACTAAACTTAAAAATGATTTTAAAATATATATGGATGAATCCGATAGTATAAATCATTATTTTAAAGTTGACAATACTATTTTAGAAAGTGCTAACTCATTTTTTAAAAGCTAAATTAAAAGCACATGAGAAAAATAGGATTCCACTCATACCTGAACAATTTTTCAATCCTGGTAAGAAGCCAAAGATTTTAAAATCTAGAAAAAGATGATTTTACTCACGTAGATTGATAAATCCTTTTTCTAAAGTCAAATATTTTTCTAATGGAATGGTTTAACATATATCTCACACTTGCACTATTCATAGTAAATCATATATAATGTGAAGACCAAAGATGTATAAAACAAAATATATCAAATATGCATATAGATTAATTTTGCCAAGAATAGAACCCAAACTTGTTTGGGTTTCCAAGGTTAATATTTAATTATCTTGTAGAAACACATTCATACAAGACCTCATGAGATCATTTTGGTACCTAGATAGTGGATGTTCAAAGTATATGATTGGAGACACTACACAATTCATATCATTGGAAGCTAAAAATGGAAGTTTGGTTACACTAGAAGATAATACCAATAGAAAAGTGGTTGGAATAGTTAGGATTAGAAATTTAAATAAATGTTTTACTGAGAATATTTTATTGGTAAAAGGCTTAAAGTACAACTTGTTGAGTATTAATCATCTATATGATAAGGGTTATAGTGTAAAATTTTTTTCCACTAGCTATATAATAAGACAAAATGGAATTGATATTTTAAAAGGAATTAGGGTAAATAATGTGTATATACATAATTTAAATTTTATTAAATCTCCAAATATTTTTTTATTTAAAAATAATTAGTGATGAATCATGGTTATGTCATAGGAGACTTTATCACGTTAGCATGAAAAATCTTAGGAAAATTAATAAAAAAAAATTGATTAAAGGAATACACAAACTATACTTTATTAAGGATCACCAGTGTGATGCATGTTAATTAGAAAAATAGGTGAAGTTCTCCTTCATTCCATTAAGGATCTTAGAACTAGCAAACTATTGGAAATAATTCACATGGATCTTTTTGGACCGATTAGCATTGTAAGTTTGGGGGTAAAGTGTTTGTATTTATTATAGTTGATGACTTTTCAAGATTCACTTAGGTTAAATTTTTGTTTCATAAGAGTGAATCATTTGAGAAATTTAGAAATTTTTATATTTGGATTCAGAGGAAATTAGGGTGCGAGATTTTATCAATTCAAAGTGATCATGAAGGTGAATTTAAAAATAAAAAAAATTTAAGATTTTTATAAAGAGATAAGAATTGATTATAATTTTTTAGCACCTAGGATCCCTTAGTAGAATGAGGTAGTAGAAAGAAAGAAAATAAAATATTAATTAAAGCCGATAGAGTTATGTTGGCTAAATATTCACTTCCAAAGTATTTTTGGGATAAAGTAGTTAGTACAACTTGTTATGTTCTGAATAGAGTGAAGATTAGATTAAAATTGAATAAAACATCATATTAACTTCTTAAGAGAGAACACCAAATTTGTCATATTTGCATGTTTTTTATGTAAGGTGTTCATTCATAATAATAGAAAAACTTCTTTAGGAAAATATGATCCAAAATTTAATGAAGGAATTTTTCTTAGATACTCTATTGTTAGAAAATCTTATAGAGTTTTCCATAAGAGGACTTTGATAATTTAGAATACCATACATATTGTATTTGATGAATCTGATATTTTAGAAGAGCCAAGATTGAAAGAAGATCATATTAAAAATAACTCCCAAGGAATTAAAAACATAAATTTGGAAGAGAATATTAGATTAAAAAACCCTTTTCCTAGACAATAGAAATTTTTTAAGAATCACCCTAAGGAATTAATTTTAGGTGAACTTAGTGAGGGTGTTAGAACTAGGGATGGACTTAGTAGAGAAGTGAACCATTCTACATTTATATTGATGGTTGAACCCACAAATATAAATCAAGCACTTTTAGATGAATTTTAGATTTTTTTCATACAAGAAGAGTTGAATTAATTTATAAGAAATGATATTTTGGAATTGATTGAAAGGCCAAAGGATCAAAGTATTATAAGAACTAAGTGGGTATTCAAAAATAGAATGAATGATTCAGAAGTTGTGTTCTGAAATAAGACAAGATTGGTGACCAAGGGATATAATCAAATAGAAGATATCGATTTTGAAGAGACATTTGCTCATGTAGCAAGACTTGAAGTAATGAGGGTTTTGTTAGCCTTTGCATATTTTAAAGGTTTTAAATTATATAAAATGGATATTAAAAGTGTATTTTTAAATGGGATTATATAATAAGATATTTATGTTGAGCAACCTCTAGGTTTTGAAAATTCCGAATTCTTTAATAATATGTTTAAATTAAAAAGGTATTGTATGGACTAAAACATGCACTTAGGGCTTAGTATGAGAGGTTAAGTACTTTGCCATTAGAGAGATCTTTTGTAAAAGGAAGTGTGAACACCACTCTCTTTTTAAAGGATATAGAAGATGATATACTCATTATTTAAATAAATGTTGATGACATCTTGTTTGAATTTACAAATAAAAATCTTTGTGATGATTTTCAAAAATAACGAGTAGTGAATTTAAGATGAGTTTGATGAAAGATTTGAGTTATTTTCTTAATTTTAATATAAAGTAAAATGTAGAAGAAACTTTTTTTAGTCAATCAAAGTATATTAAGGACATCCTCAAGATATATAAAATGAATAATGCTAAATTAATGACTATAATAATGAGTATCTTAGTACAGTTAAATAAAGACTCTAAGGAAAAATATGTTGATCAAAAGAAATTTAGAGAAATTTTTGGATTATTGCTTTACTTAACTACTATTAGACCATATATAATATTTAGTATTTATTTATGTGCTAAATTTTAATCTGATCCAAATGAATCACATTTGATTGCAGTAAAAAGAATTCTAAGATATCGTTTGGGAACTTAAAATATAGGGATTTGGTATCCTAAACACAACTCTTTATTTGAAATTATTAAATATTCCATTTCAATTTTTGTAGGATATTGGGTTGATCAAAAAAGTACATATGAAACTTACCAATTTATAATTTTTTTTTTAGTTTCTTGGTCCAGTAGAAAATAGAATTTAGTAGCAATATCTACTACTGAAGTAAAATACATTATCCTAGGTAGTTGTGTGGCATAAGTTCTTTATATGGTTGAAACAATACTTGATTAATTTAGGATTTTCAATTGGTATAATTTTAATTTTTTTGATAATACTAGTGCCATATGCATTTCAAAGAATCATATTCAAAATTCTAGAACCAAACATATAAACATAATGCATCACTTCATTAGAGATCATGTAGCTAAGTGAGAAATTGAATTGAATCATGTTACTAGGAAAAGTTAACTTACATATATTTTCACGAAACCACTGGCCTTTGACACTTTTAACACCTTAAGAGCCAGGTTAGGCGTGATTGATTTTAATGCTTAAAATGAAAAATTTTATAAACTTGATGTGTTGTAAACATGCGTCTGTTTAGTTTGTCTCTATTTATTTATGTTATTTACTTTGTGTTTAGTTTTTTGTTTTTTAGGTTTTATTTTCAGTTTTTTACTGTGAAGTATGTCATTTGATGTAAGGTTATAGGTTTTGAGAAGATTTTTTAATTATCATGTCTTATTTTCTAAGTGTTCTTTTTGTACTGTACAAAATTTTTCATCTTGTATGAATTATGTAGCTTATACATGATAGGTTTGTGAGTTGAGCATGCAAAACTTAGTTTTTTATAAGGTTCATACTAGACGATGATGTCATCATACTGTATAATAGGTGTAGTTTCATTTGTATGCATGGGGATGGTTTACGAATTGGAGCCAATTATTAATTGCTAATCGTACGTACAAAATCATATTTTATCTATACGATCTAGTTATTAATTTCTATGGGAAATGAACATAATTGTCTTTGAAATGATCTTTAATATTCTAATCATCCCGGATGAACACTATTTGTCTACACGATCGTATGGTGAAAAAGCATATATGAAAGGACACCTCAAAAATGGCATTTAACAAAAAGCCATTTCATTTTTGGCCATTTTTTATTTGTACATATGAAAATATTTTGACTCATATGATTTTACAATCATACGCATGATCCAAGTTTTGTAGTGTACGATAGGTCATTTTCCTTTAAATAGAAGGGTATCATTTTCATTCACTTTTATATCCATTTCAAAATCCTCTAGATCCCACGTCTTAGAATGGCAAGTTCTAGCAAACATCCATGTCTCTCTAAGGAATCTTCTTCTAGAACTGGTAGGGATAATAACTTTCTATCTAAGGAGAATGTGGATGGATACTTTAGATGTTATAATGCTAAAATCACCCCTTCTCGACTTCTCATTTAGGGTGATCTTAATTTCTCTATCATGCCCTTATTTACTTCAACTCAACTTCTTTCATTCTAACTCTTATATATGCCTACCATAAAGAGACTTTCCAATTCATTTTGTCCAAAATGATAGTTAATCAGAACCATACTAGGATTACTTCCTATGTTCTCAAGCTACAGGTAGAGATTACAAAGAAAGATTTAGGCAACTTTCTCCATCTGAGAACGCCAGGAATTTGAGCCCATATTTTTACCTCAAGAGCTGATTTTCATTAGTCTAAAATTAATCAAACTCTTAGAGGTATCTCTTAAGTGAGTCATTTGTTTAGGGTTTACACTCTAAATTAAAATGCCTGAGTCATCCAACATGTTTTAAGAACTTCAATTATTTCTAAAGTTGGTGATCACATTAACATGACTCATCTTTTATCCACAATCACTTACTTGATAATGATTGAAATGCCTTTCAATGAAGCCCAACTCATCATGGATTATATCTACAACCTTTATAAAATTGGATTTTCATACCATAAGAAAAAGAAAAATATGGCTTTAGGACATCTAATTGCCTACATCCTAGAAAAGAAGTACAATCTGATCCATCATGATCCTCCCATAGAACTTCCTATTTACTTCACTGATGCCTCTTTTCAGGACTTTTTTGGCGGGATCAGAGTTATGAGAGTGATGATTCAGAGGAAGAAGGGGAAGCTCCTGCTCTAGCACCTGCACCTAGACATGACTAGAATTTCTACTAAGAAATGGTCCTTTGCTTCAATAGATTGGAGACTCATTTTGATCAATGCTTAGATCAAATTGATAATCACTTAAATTAGTAGGATGCAAGATATCAGAAAGATAAGGGTTGGATTCATTATCAATTTGACATGATCAACAAGAATGTAGCTATGATGAATAGTTACTTTTTAATGTTTAACTAGCCACCTCCTGCAGATAAGGGCCCCTCAGATTTCTAGATGTACTTCCTTGTCATTGTTTCTAATGAGTTTTTGTGTTTGCTATTTTGATGTTTCGTATTTGAGTGTAGTGCTTTTATATATTATTTTGAATCTCTGTGATGATGTTAGTTGATTGTTGTTATGTAGAATGAAATGAGAAATATGTTTGTATGTGCTCCTTTATGTTAATAGATTGTTTAAATATTTTATTCACTTACATTGAATTACATCTCTTGAAATGTTTATATTTTTAATGGAAATTTTTTTTGTAGCTCGTCATTGGAATGGATTCTCAATTATAATATTCTACAAATTAATTTCCTTACAAAATTTAATCTTTCTAAAGTTTAAATTAAATTATGACTGGATGTAGATAAGGAGATCAATTTCATATTCTTATAGACAAACATATCTAAATTATAATTATTATAAGATTGATGTCTTATTATTTTTACTTTATTTTTTAATATATTTATTTTTGTTATTAGCGATATTTAAATTTAGATTACTGATATTAGAAATATTCCTAAAATAAAAAAGGAAATACACAAAGCGTGCAAAAATAGAAAAGATACACAATGGTTAGCAAAGTGAAAAGAGGCACAAAATTAGCCCAAATAGAAAGGATCCACAAAGTGTGCCACTAATATTTGAAAAGATATGCAATGTCGCCAACTGAAAGCATAAATAGTATTTTTTGTTTATCATCAAATCTCTAATCCAAATCAATCTAATTAGCAATCATATTCAATATTGAATTCGAACTTAAATAATCTTCATTTCATCATTTTCGCAATAATCATTTTTATTTAATTTGTCTAGTAGAATAATGAACTTGGTTGATTTTTCTTATCTTAGATGTTCTTTGATTTAAAAATTTAAAAATTTTCTTTATAGTATTAAGAATTTAATATTGTATTTTTACTTGGTTTATAATTCATTTCATCCTCAACTCTTTTGGTTTATCTATAAAAATTATTCATTTTATGGTTTCCTCCCTTTTTGTTGTTGTCAAAAGCGAGAGTCATAATACTGTTTATTTTATTATAATGTGTGTAATTATTTGAATGCGTGTATAATGAGATGTGATGTTGTATGTTATGTTTTGAATGTTTGACTATTCGTGTTAGTGTTTTTATTCGAGTTTGTGTTCTTCTTTGTTTCTTTTTAATTTTAAGGTTTTTGTATTTTTTATCTTCATGGGATCCCCTTAATTTTAATTAATCATTCATTTAGGGGGAGCTAAGAAGAAAATTTATTTTATATGTTAACTCAAATAATAACTATTTTGCCATCATTAAAAAGGGGCAGATTATTGCAACTTACTTTATATAACTATGTTTTCATATTATGTGTGTTTTCGATAATTACAAAATATTATTGTATCAATTACTATTTCTCTTAACATATATTAAAAATATTTCTTTTATTATTTGAGTGTACTAACATTTCAGGAAAATCATACTCCAGACAGTTGAAGACTTCAAGACATATTAAACTAAGATTTATTATATTTGAAGTCTGTACTTTTTATATTTTTGTTGAGTCTAAGAGAGTGTGATTGTAATTGGGTAACCATGCACACACATACTAGGGGAGTGTAAAAACTTGAATTTTTTAAAATAATCATATTGCATGATTTTATATCATACGGGATGATTTAACTTGAGCATTCCTCTAGAACGGAGTTTATTGAACCATGCTAGGAAAATTTTCTAAGTATTATCAATACTATATGAAGTTACCTTCGTACAAATGACATCAGTAGTATGAAATAGATATGTACAAGTTCGTCTCATCAAACTCAAAATTTTTCTGAACTGTTCGTAATATATGATCTTAGGTTTGTACAGACGACATCCATAATATAAAATTGCTGCATACTTTTTGTCCATATGAAAAATTAAATTTTTTGAACTATTATTACTGTATGATTAGACAACTTTCATAGTATAAAATGGACTCATCTATTTTAATACCAAATAAAACATGGTTTGATTAAAATATATCATATTATATGATATGGGGTTTGTATAGTACGTTATCCAGAGTATGAATTTGGTTCATACTGAATCGTACCAGACCAATCTATTCAATTTTGAATTGATTATGCTGTACAATGTTAGTTTATACACAGGTCAATCAGAGTATGAAATTGGTTAGTACGGGATTGTACGAGCAAATTTTGAACTACTCGTATGTACGATGTTCAATCGTACTATACGATCATGAATGATCAAATTGAAATTTTTAATTTTATGGATGGTTTTTCATGTCATTCATATATAATATCCTAAGAAATTGACTAGACCGAATGCTTCTTCATATTTTTTTTAGGGCAAGTGTGAGAGTACTTTGGGAGAGTGTTTGTGAGTGTGGATAGAGAGATCTTGGAAGTGGGATTTGTGAAGGGTTCATGAGGTTGCCCAAAGGTGAAGATCTCTTTATAAGTATGTCAAATCTCTTCCTTACTTATTTGAAGTCACTCAAGAGAATATCTTTGAAGAAGATAGGATTCTCTGCCGACACCAAGAGGGTGTGAAAGGATGACGGTTCTCTACCGACACTAGAAAGTGTGAAAGGATGATGATTTTCTACCAACACTTGGAGAATGTGAAAGGATGACAGTTCTCTACTGACACTTGGAGAGTGTGAAAGCATGATGGTTCTCTTCCGACACTTGGAGAGTGTGAAAGGATGATGGTACTCTACCAAACTGAAGATTGGTGGAAGAGAGGTGATTTTTAAAGGATTATGTACCTTACTATGGGAGCAAAAGGAGAGTCACTTTGGTATTGGTGTAATACTTAAAGAGTGAGTTTTCATGAAGTGGATTTAGGTCTCGTTAGACCAAACCACTTTAAATTTCTTTGTTCGTTTACTTTTATTTATCGCATTTTTAATTTTTTGTATTTTTATTATTGTGGTTAAAAAGTTTAGTTTGATAAAACTTTTATTGTACTTAAAATTACAAGAATGGTTTTCTAATATACCAAGAAGTTTTTAAATTACCCATTCACCCTCCCTCTTGGTTAGCCTTAGGATAATTACTTTAGGTCTAATAACTTATACAGACTTTCAGGGTTTGTGATTTGAGATTTGATGAGGTAGACAGACATTTACATACATTTTTAGAGTTAAAGCCAAAAACATTTGAGGGCATTATTGAGCCCAGAGCAGCAGAGGATTGTTTGAGTAGGCTGGAGAAGATATTTAATGGTATGTAATATCCTATTAAGAAAAAAGTGCCACACATTAAGATCTATATTAAAAAAATTACATATGCTATTTTTTTAATCATTTAACTAGAGCTTAATAATGAATAGTGAAAAGAAATATGATTGCATTTTTGCCTTGTCTTAGGCCTTATATCATAAGATATTTACTTTTTTTCCTTAAAATATGTAAACCACAAAATGAGTAGATTGTAATAATCTAAATTTTTTTAAGTGATAAATTTAATTTTTAGCACCATGCCTTTCCAAAGAGGAGAGAGGGAAGAGAAAGAAGGCTGTTCAGGGCTTTTTCTTTTGTCAATTTGTTCAGAGCTTTTTTTATTTGTTGTAACTCAAATCTCATTTTAATTTTTAATAATTTTGATTATCAGATAGATTTTCTTGTAATGAATAGAATTGGTTATTTACAACTGCATTTTGATTGTGGCATTTACATAAGTAAGAAAGACTATTTGTTAACACTATAAAATGAGTTGTCTATTAAAACATAATACCCTACATAGGAGGGTTGGTCGATAAGCTTTATATTACAGATGATTTATGCTATTATCTTGGTTGTAGCCTGTAACAGATGATCGATTACACCGACAAGCAGAGTGTGATGACTCTTTATTAATTTAATAAAGGCATGTGTAATGATAATTGATTAATTGAATATGATAATTGATTAGTTAGATAAGTGATTAATGATATGACTAATGACCAAGTGTAAATTAGTTGCAATAAAATATGTTAAAAAATACAACATTAAAGCTAGATGTCATGCCTTGCTAAATTATACATGAATACATGCATATATTGATAGTACTAATGACATTGACACAAATATTAATATCATTAAAAATATTGGATGCATTGATAATACATAAATAGATGATACATGTGAATAGATAATATATATTTCTTAAGTGCTTTATGAATAATTTTTGCACCATTATTTTACCAATTTATTAGATTTTATATTAATTATTAATTTTAGATTCATTGTAATGACTTTCTACTTTCATTATTGATCATTCTGAGTTTTATTAACAATTTTTGGTCATTAACTCTATTAATTGCTATTGATTATATCAGACTAAACTTATCAAATTTATTATTTAGTTCTTGTATTAAAAGATTTAGTGAGTTTTGAATCACTATTAGGCTTTTGAGCTTATTATATAGATTTTTAATAAATTCATGTCAAAGAATAGGTCATGACCAGTTAAAGTGAGATTATAAGATATCCTTATGTTTCTTTAAATTATACTTCTTTATTTTATTTTATTCTTTTATAGAGTGATCTCCTGGCTAATATAAATGACATTTTAGGTGAATAACTTGATGTATATGATTTTAGTTGCTTTCAATAGTTGTTATTTATATTGATGATTTATAGAAGCTATGGTATATTCTCAAAATGATAAATAGATAATTTTTCCAAATTTGATTCTAGATGTTACACATATAACCCAAGAAGTAACTAAAATCTTATAATTGAAATTAATGTAAGATAAAAAAGAATAATATATTATAAATAATATAAAAAAATATTCATCAATGTCTATACTGATTATTTGTATCAATTTATTCTTTTATAGTTCATCACATCTCAATCTATTATATCATAAATCATAGTAGTAGTAATAACCAACAATGCTAATAATAGTAACAATATTAGTGTCATAGCACTCACCAGATTAATGCCAAACAAATCACTCAACTTAAAAATTTTCATATCTTTTAAGAAAATATATTTCACATATTTTAGTTATTACAAAAAGTACCCTTGGTAGTCTTTTTATTAGATGGTGAGGGAGAGTGCTGGTGGATGGGATAGTAGGAGGAGGAGTTTTAAAGGAAGTTAAACTCTTTGGTTAGTTAGGAGGAGTTCTCAGATAAATTTCAAGCTTGGTTTGTACCACCTTCTAAACTATAATAAATATAGGGTAATTTTCTTAAATGGATTCAGGGGAGCAATGTTGCGACCCATGACCCCGAGGTTGAGATTTTGATGATGCCAAATAATATTGCCTAAACTACTTTTTATTGAATATCATTTAATGTTTGCTATTGTCCGTGAGTACTAATATTTCCGAAAGATCACAAGCTACTCAGGACAACGGGAAGACACAAGACTAGTTGGATTAGGAGTATGAGTCGAAAAATATATTTTGTTATTTATTTTATTTTTTATTTTCTTGAGTCTGGCCACAAACTGCAGGTAAAGTTTGAGATATCATGCACACACACAGGGGGAGAGGGTTTTTTAAAAGTAAAAAAATATAGTTTTTTATTCTCTGGTCATCGTACTGTATGAATTTATTTTGTATTGTACGATCTACTATTATAACACGTGTTCTGTGAACACATCATACTGTACGAATACTATCATACGGTACGATCTATTTCAAATCCAAAACCCTAGCTGTCATGATAAGCTAAGTATGATATTTTGCGCCGTTCGTACTGTACGACGACGTTCTTACGGTACGATCTGTTTTAAATACATACTTAATTTAACCTGTGATTAGTGCAAGAAATCAAGGCTTAATTACAAATTGAAAATCATATTGTATGAAACCCTTGGTACAATACGATGAACAGAGATGAATTCTGATCATCCTGGAGATCGTCCTAGATGATCCTGTGTTTTTTATCTCATCGTATCGTACGATTACAATCGTACCATACGATGAACAGAGATGATATTTGATTGTCCCGGAATTCATCCTGGACGATGCCTTGATTTTCACTATTCATACGGTAAGATGTAGATCATACCATACGATGAACAGAGATGACATTTGATCGTCCCGGCTATCGTCCTGTATGAGTAGTGTGTTGTGAATCATGCCGTATGATATATTATCGTACTGTACGATTAGTTTTTGAACTATTCGTACACCTTCGTACCAGGATGAAGTTAGTTTGTACATATCATACTGTACGACCAATAATCATACTGTACAATTGTAACGGCTACTTTTGAAATCTCAGGTATTTTGGAGCTCATTTTTATGTGTAAAACTTATCATATTTTGTGTGAGAGAGATAGAAGAGGAAAACATGAGTAGAGAGAAAATCCTAGAGAGAGCTATTGAGAAGTTTGAGGGGTTGAGAGAGGAAGGAGAAGGTGAGCTTGGTGAGGGAGAAGAGGTGTGAGGGAGATCACACGATTGCTCCGATCTTGCAACTTGCTCCTCCTGTGGCCCGGGAAGAACTTGTGGGAGGCTTTCTAAGGGGGATACTCGTCTATGTCCGTTGACCTCGAAGGTACTCTGCCTTCTCCAGGAGGGAGAAAAATGAGAAGGTTCTCTGCTGTCACCAGGAGGGTGAAAATAGCGCTTGGCACTCCGCCACGCCGGGTTGGTGAAAGGGGGTATTGTAAGGGCTTCTCCACCTTGTCGAGGGGAGAAAAAGGAGAGCTATTTTTAGTAGTGAAATTCCCGGAGCGGAGGACTCCGTGGAGTGGACGTAGGTCATGGTTTTACCGAACCACTATAAAAATCTCAGTGTGCTTTTTTCTTACTATTTTTCTTTTTGCGTGCTTTTTAATTTCATAATATTTGCTTTGAAAAATTGTGAAAGAAAAAAGATTTTATTGTTGCCCGTTGCCTTAGAAGTTGTTTTAAATTTTCATCTTAAAAATTTTAAAACACCAAAAAATTAGAACTCATGCTTAGGTTTTAATTATTGCAATAAAGTTTTCACAATTCACCCCCCCTCTTGTCCATCTAGTAATTTCAATTTTTATCAGAGCCTGTTTTCAAAAATAGTGTTTTAGAAAACCTTGAAAAAAAAAGCGATCATGTCACATTTTGGTAATCGTAATACAGCGGAGGGTTATTCAATAACCCATCCACCACTTTTTGATAACATTCAGTTTGATTTCTGGAAAATTAGAATGTCTACTTTTTTACAGTCTATTGATTACCGCATGTGGATGTTAGTGAATGATGGATATGTTGCACCGTTTAAAACTGTCAATGGATTGAAAACTCCTGTACCTTTTAATGAATGGAGCAATGAGGATAGGGATTTAGCTCAACTTAATGCTAAATGTTTAAATTATTTTTCTGTGCATTGAAATATGAGGATTATTTGAGAGTATCTACCTGTGCCACTAGTAAGGAGATTTGGGATAGACTGTGCATTACATACGAAGGAACAAATGAAGTAAAA
>NW_021319460.1:464292-477662 GCF_001605985.2 Dendrobium catenatum
ATAATGGAACCTTTCTTAGCCAATCAAAGTATATTAAGAATATTTTGAAAAAATACGAAATGGATAGTGCTAAACCCATGAACACTCCTATGAGATCAACAATTTAATTAGACAAAGATCCTAATGGAAAATCAGTAGATCAGAAAAAATATAGAGGAATGATTGGGTCCCTTCTTTACCTGACTGCCAGTAAACCAGACATAATGTTTAGTGTGTGCCTCTGTGCCCATTTTCAAGTTGATCCTAAAGAGTCTCACTTAACTGCTGTCAAGAGAATTCTTAGATATCTACGAGGCACCCCAAACTTAGGAATTTGGTATCCTAAGCACATCACTTCCTTTGAAATCTTAGGGTACTCAGATTTTGATTTTGTTGGATGTAGGATAGATAGAAAAAGCACCTATGGTACCTGCCAATTCATCGGACAATTATTAGTTTCTTGGTCCAGTAGGACGCAAAACTCAGTAGCACTTTCCACAGTCGAGGCAGAATATATTACAGTAGGAAGTTGTGTTACACAAGTACTATGGTTAAAATATTAAATTCTTGTGGATGTAGGATAGATAGAAAAAGCACCTATGGTACCTGCCAATTCATCGGACAATTATTAGTTTCTTGGTCCAGTAGGACGCAAAACTCAGTAGCACTTTCCACAGTCGAGGCAGAATATATTACAGTAGGAAGTTGTGTTACACAAGTACTATGGTTAAAATATTAAATTCTTGACCTTGGCCTACCTGTAGGAACCATTTCATTTATGTGTAACAACACAAGAGTAATTTGCATATCTAAGAACCCAATTCAGCACTCTCGATAAAACACATAGACATTAGACATCATTTCATTAGAGATCATGTTGCTAAGGGAGATATAGAATTGCATCACATTGCTATAGGAGATCAATTGGCTGACATATTCATAAAACCTCTAGCATTCGACACCTTTAGTACCTTGAGGACTAGATTAGGTGTCATAGACATAACTGTATAAAAAAAAAACAAAAAATTTCTTCTAAGGATGCTCTTGATCATCACACACTCATTACACAAAAATCACTAAATTTGACCTTGTATTATCGTACTGTACGATATGCTTAATCTGCCAGAACACACCAACATCTAAATTTTCTTCTTTGTTGATCGTATTATATGACCTACATCGTACGGCATGATTTATTGCTCATCGTACGGTACGATACCTACTATTTGTACTGTATGATCCACGTCATCAACGGATTGGGATGAATTTACGCTTGCTGGTACGTTATTATTGGTGTTCGTACTGTACGATAGATCCACTTCGTACTATACGATCCACCTCAACAAACGATATAAAGGAGTTTGGTACGATATTAATGTCATTCGTCTGTACGATACACATGTTCGTACAGTACGATACTTTTGGTCAAAAGTCGTACTAACGCCCTCGGGACGATCGATATTCTTCTGATCGTACTGTACGATACACATCGTACTATACGCTTTAACCACCTTTTTTCGATACGATTCGTCAGAACAGTTAATGCCATATAGTACTGTACGATATCTTATTGTACTGTACGATTCCAGAAAAACTCTATAAATTGGCCGGCAAGGCAGAACTCACTTCACTCACCTCCACTTGTTCCTTCTCACCTTTCACTCAGTCTTTACACGATGCCTAGTTCAAGCAAGAGAGGTCGTATGGTAATGGGAAGCTCGTCTTCCTCTCGCCGCCACAGCGCTCGATTCTTGAATGCTGACAATGAGGATGCATTCCATAAGTTCAAAGCATGTAAAATTACGCCATCCAGACTGCTCAATCAGGAGGCTCTGAATTTTGAGGTACTGAACCTCTTTGCTTCCACCACCCTCCAGTTCCTTCTCACCCTAGCCTTCCCATACAACTCTGAACTCATTTTAGAATTCCTTACAAACCTAACCTACACCGTCGACAACCTCACTTTTCACTCCTTTATTTGTCGTCAACATGCCAAAATTACAAAAGCCAACATCGCCCAATACATTGGGCTATCTACTGAAGGTCCTATGGTTCGTTCATTTTCACAAATGACTTTGACTAGAGTGAGGTTAATCAAGTCCTTAGGAACACCACATTTTATCAACACCATCCTCTTGTACAATCACTCACAAGAAACTCCAGAATCATTCAACACATCCTTAGAACCTCCATTATACCCAAAGCTGACGACCGTGTTAACATGACCCCGACTCTATCTATCACTACATATCTTATTATGACCAACACCAAAATCGATGAGGCCGATTTAATTATTGACTACATTCTCCATATGACCTTCGTTCGTCTCCCTACTACTCGCCGAAAATTAAATATAGCTCTTGGTCACCTTATATGATACATCCTTCAAAATAAATATCGACTGACCTATCCTGGTGAACCCGATAATCTTCTAATCTATTATACGGACGCATCTTTCCGTATTCTTTTCCATCGGGGACATGAGCATGAAGAACCAGTCTTTGATGAAGAAGAAGGAGAAGATGCCCCAACAGCAGCTCTAGCTCGACCACGACGACATGCAACACCCGAGCTCTTGCACCAGCTTACCTTCACGACGATCTGGTCGAACGTTTCGACCAACTTCAGACTCATCTCGTCACGCACATTCAAGAGCAACATCAGCAACGTGAGACAGACATGCAATGGTTTGGGGAACGCTTTACTGCTATTGATCACTGCTTTGATGCTCTCCTTCAGTACTTCCAATCAAACCCACCTCCACCACCAACTGATCAGGATCCTCCATTTTAAATTATCTTTGTATTGTAGCTTTCTTTTCTTTCTTTAGTATTTGCTCCACTTTTTGGTGCTGTCAAAAGGGGGAGAAGTTTGTTGTAGTTTTCTTTGTGTTGTAGTTTTTTTGTGTTACATATAATGCATTTCCTATCATATTGCATTTTCTCTTTAGTGCTTTTCTTATTCTTATGTCAAAAAAAAAAAAAACCTTTGAACTTACTAACAATAGAAATTATTTGACATCATCAAAAAGGAGGAGATTATTGCGACATCAAAAAGGGGGAGATTGTTGCGACCCTTGACCCCGAGGTTGAGATTTTGATGATGCCAAATAATATTGCCTAAACTACTTTTTATTGAATATCATTTAATGTTTGCTATTGTCCGTGAGTACTAACATTTCAAGAAGATCACAAGCCACTCAGGACAATGGGAAGACTCAAGACTAGTTGGATTAGGAGTATGATTCGGATAATGTATTTTGTTATTTATTTTATTTTTTATTTTCTTGAGTCTGACCATAAACTGCAGGTAAAGTCTGAGCAATCATGCACACAAACAGGGGGAGAGGGTTTTTTAAAAGTAAAAAATATAGTTTTTCATTCTCTGGAATCGTACTGTACGATCTACTATTATAACACGTGTTATGTGAACACATCGTATTGTACGAATAATATCGTACGGTATGATCTATTTCAAATCCAAAACCCTAGCCGTCATGATAAGCTAAGTATGATATCTCTGTTGACCGTATTATATGACCTACATCGTACAGCATGATACATTATTGCTCATCGTACGGTACGATACCTAATATTCGTATTGTACGATCCACGTCATCAACGGATTGGGATGAATTTACGCTTGCTGGTATGTTATTATTGGTGTTCGTACTGTACGATAGATCCACTTCGTACTATACGATCCACCTTAACAAACGATATAAAGGAGTTTGGTACGATATTAATGTCATTCATCTTAACGATACACCCGTTCGTACTGTACGATGACGTTTGTACGATACGATCTATTTTAATTACATACTTAATTTAACTCGTGATTAGTGCAAGAAATCAAGGCTTAATTACAAATTGAAAATCGTACTGTACGAAACCCTTTGTATAATACGATGAACATAGACGAATTCTGATCATCCCGGAGATCATCCTGGACGATCCTGTGTTTTTTGTCTCATCGTACCGTACGATTATGATCATACCATACGATGAACAGAGATGATATTTGATCGTCCCAGAATTTGTCCTGGACAATGCCTTGATTTTCACTATTTGTACGGAACGATGTAGATCGTACCATATGACGAAAAGAGACGACATTTGATCGTCCCGGCTATCATCCTGTACGAGTAGTGTGTTATGAATCGTACCTACGATTAGTTTTTGAACTATTCGTACACCTTTGTACCAGGATGAAGCTAGTTTGTACATATCGTACTGTATGACCAATAATCATACTATGCGATTGTAACGGCTACTTTTGAAATCTCAGGGATTTTGGAGCCCATTTTTATGTGTAAAACTTGTCATATTTTGCGAGAGAGAGACAGAAGAGGAAAATGTGAGTAGAGAGAAAAAGGTTGAGATTTTGATGATGCCAAATAATATTGCCTAAACTACTTTTTATTGAATATCATTTAATGTTTGCTATTGTCTGTGAGTACTAACATTTCAAGAATATCACAAGCCACTCAGGACAATGGGAAGACTCAAGACTAGTTGGATTAGGAGTATGAGTCGGACAATGTATTTTGTTATTTATTTTATTTTTTATTTTCTTGAGTCTGACCATAAACTGCAGGTAAAGTCTGAGCAATCATGCACACACACAGGGGGAGAGGGTTTTTTAAAAGTAAAAAATATAGTTTTTCATTCTTTGGAATCGTACTGTACGATCTACTATTATAACACGTGTTATGTGAACACATCGTATTGTACGAATAATATCGTACGGTACGATCTATTTCAAATCTAAAACCCTAGCCGTCATGATAAGCTAAGTATGATATCTCTGTTGATCGTATTATATGACCTACATCGTACGGTATGATACATTATTGCTCATCGTACGGTACGATACCTAATATTCGTACTGTACGATCCACGTCATCAACGGATTGGGATGAATTTACGCTTGCTGGTACATTATTATTGGTGTTCGTACTGTACGATAGATCCACTTCGTACTATACGATCCACCTCAACAAACGATATAAAGGAGTTTGGTACGATATTAATGTCATTCATCTGTACGATACACCCGTTCGTACTGTATGACGATGTTTGTACGATATGATCTATTTTAATTACATACTTAATTTAACTCGTGATTAGTGCAAGAAATCAAGGCTTAATTACAAATTGAAAATCGTACTGTACGAAACCCTTCGTACAATACGATGAACATAGACGAATTCTGATCATCCCGGAGATCATCCTGGACAATCCTGTGTTTTTTGTCTCATCGTACCGTACGATTATGATCGTACCATATGATGAACAGAGATGATATTTGATCGTCCCAGAATTCGTCCTGGACAATGCCTTGATTTTCACTATTCGTACGGAACGATGTAGATCGTACCATACGATGAACAGAGACGACATTTGATCGTCCCGGCTATCATCTTGTACGAGTAGTGTGTTATGAATCGTACCTATGATTAGTTTTTGAACTATTCGTACACCTTTGTACCAGGATGAAGCTAGTTTGTACATATCGTACTGTATGACCAATAATCATACTATGCGATTGTAACGGCTACTTTTGAAATCTCAGGGATTTTGGAGCCCATTTTTATGTGTAAAACTTATCATATTTTGCGAGAGAGAGACAAAAGAGGAAAATGTGAGTAGAGAGAAAATATTAGAGAGAGCTCTTGAGAAGTTTGAGGGGTTGAGAGAGGAAGGAGAAGGTGAGCTTGGTGAGGGAGAAGAGGTGTGAGGGAGATCACACGATTGATCCGATCTTGCTGCAACTTCTCCTCCTGTGGCCCGGGAAAAACTTGCGGGAGGCTTTCTAAGGGGGAGACTCATCTATGTCCATTGACCTCGAATGTACTCTGCCTTCTCCAGGAGGGAGAAAAATGAGAAAGTTCTCTGCCGTCACCAGGAGGGTGAAAACAGCGCTTGGCACTCCGCCACGCCGGGTTGGTGAAAGGGAATATTATAAGGGCTTCTCCACCTTGTTGAGGGTGGCAAATGGAGAGCTATTATTGGTAATGAAATTCCCAGAGCGGAGGACTCTAGGGAGTGGACGTAGGTCATTGTTTAACCGAACCACTATAAAAATCTCGGTGTGCTTTTTCCTTACTTTTTTTTTGCGTCTATTTTTATTTCATAATATTTGCTTGGAAAAATTGTGAACGAAAAAGATTTTATTGTTGCCCGTTGCCTTAGAAGTTGTTTTAAATTTTCATGTTAAAAATTTTAAAACACCAAAAAATTAGAATTCCTGCTTAGGTTCTAATTATTGTAATAAAGTTTTCACAATTCACCCCCCCTCTTATCCATCTAGTAATTTCAAGCAAGACAATTATGGAATATAAGGAAAAATTCACTTTTTTATCTAGATATTCTTTGCAGCTGATTATCACTCCTATGGAGAAGTGCTAGAAGTTTTTTAGTTGACTTTGAGAAAATCTAAGATAGCCATTGGTACCATCTCATATTTTTTATTTCTTTAAGTTTATAAAGATTAATATAATGACTACTCAATAGCGATGGACTGTTAATAGGAAGAGATTTAGTGGCAAGATTTTTGTTTGTGAATTTTCTAAAAAGAAGACCATATTTGTGCCTAGAGAGTCCATGAAAGGTAGATAATTTATATCTATGGAAACTCCGAGTAGAGGTATTATTTCTAATTTTAAGAGTTTTTTTAGTGGGTGTTTAATTAAAAAAAGTTGTGGTTGAGTTTTGAAAAATTTAATTTTCTTTAGGAAAGTTTAATTTCCTAAAATTTAAATTTGGAAATCAAACATCTTATTATGAATGATATATCATCTTAAAAGGTAAAAATATCATTCCCTAATAGGTTCAGATTATAAAATTTGTATTCATTCTATTTATCATTGTCAAACTAATGGAAAAATCACATATGAACCCGGAGAGTCAAAATGAAATTTGATCGAGTATTTGTCTATAAAAATCTGGATAAGAGATCATTAATTTCATAATCAAAATTATAATAATAAAATGGCATTTCTTTCTAGTGAAAGAAGATATCACATAGTATTAATCATTTAAAAATGATGATAATGATCATTGGGCTTGATTTTCACAAAGATAATTAATTAAAATTTTGAAAATTTAAATTTTTCAAAATTTTGTTTGATCTTATTTTCTAAATTTCCTAAGAGCGCAAGACATCATTTAATTACATCATAGGAAAATTGGAGGGCTTCCAACAAATACTCTCGATTAAAATAGCAGCAAAAATTTATTTAAGAATTCAAAGTTTGATATCAAAGGAAGTGAGGATTGGAAATTTTCAGTTGGATATGGATTAAAGTTGAGCACTTAATTTTGGAATTAAAGGTGGAAGAATACGAGGCACCTGGGATTCTAAAACAATTCAGAAGTGTCTCAGTCTATCATAAATGTTGGGCTTAAATTTGAATTAAAAGATATTTAAGTTTGAGTTATTAATTTTATTAGAAAGTTAGGATTATATTCCTTGAGGTAGAGGTATTATAGACCGAGCCTACCTTAGAACCTAAATCTAAATTGGGTACTGAAAATCAGTGACCTGAATCTAGCTAATACAATATAAAATCTAAACTTACCCCGACTTAGATTGGGGAGCAAGCTAAACCACCTAGGTGCTTTAAAACCATGTATCTGATCTTTTCTGAAAGAATGGTAGGGATGTTTGATTAAGTTAAGTTTGAGGAAAGTGAGGCCAACATCTAGACTAGGTCCTTATCTGACCCTATGACTTATGCGGGGTATTTGATGCTTAAGGTAAAATGCAATTAATTTTTAGACATATTTAAATTTATTTCTAAAATAATGCATACTAGTTGACTCCATAAAATATTTAAGTCAAATATGAAGCAATTTTAAAAAGTCTTTAAAATGGATTTTATCCTAGAGATTGCAGAGATTCCCCTTGATAGATCTGCACCTTCATAGGCTAGGTGGTCTACCAAAACTCGCAGGTGAGGAGGTTCCTAACAAAGGAAAGAAAATATAATAAATATGCTTATGTGAACTTCTAGCAGTCCCAATCTTACTTCTTAAAAAGTTAGAGTTATTATGTGAGCTTAAATATTTTAAATTTATTTTAAGTAGAAAATTTTTAATCATACCCTCACAAGCCTCTGATCAAGTTCCAAGCTAAATCAAATACGACATGCAAGTTCTCCAAAAAAACTACTAAAATCTTACAATCCTATACCATAATCAATGCATCAATCAAAAATAAAATTGATCAAATTAATATTAAAAAGTCCATATGGCAAGCGCCACTTAATATCATAACCCAAAATTATAGAAAAGTAAAGTGGCCCAGTACCACTAACAATAACCTAAATTATACTCCTAAGACTCAAGTGACTTTGAGGATGGGTTTCTTCTTATTCTTCACTTCTTCATCCATCTGCAGGCTCTTGGATCGTCGGGTCTAGATATCCAAATGAAAAGAAACTCTCCTCTTGAAAGGAGTGTTATCTTTTCTCTATGGATATTTTAAAATGATTCTAATTTGGATCTCCAAATGGAGAGAGACTCTCCCCTTAGGGATCTCCCTTCTTCTTTGGATTCTAAATTAGATGTGATCACATCTCAAATTGTTACTTTTAAATTACAAGTCAATTACAACTCAAATTATATTAAATGACATTTGAATATAAAAGAAAAATTTAGGCTTAACAACCTGCATAGTTTTCCTAATAAATCAACAGTTAATTTAAAAACCCAAATAATTATATATATGCTTTGGAGAGAGGCTCCAAAATTCTAGAGAGAGAGGCTCCAAATTCTAGAGAGAAGAAACTACCATTTTTCAAAATTTTTTGATCCTAATCTTCTGGTTCCGCCTGAATGGTGGCGGAGGGTCTCCGATCATCATCTCCTGATGATCGGAATACCTCAAATCTCCATTCTACCAGGTTTCCCTATGATTCTAATCATGGTGGATCCAAAGGTAGAAATTATAGGAATCAGGAATTTGTGATCAAACAAGGACCTTTGGTTATCATCGAAGGTCAATTTCTTCAAAAACACAATGTGGTTTTGGTGCTGGGCAAAGGCAAAGAACCTTTAGAATGTTTGGGAAAGAAGATTCCGGTGATCCCTTCATCCCCATTGAAGAATTGGTTGCCTGGTGCAGCAAAGGATTCGGAGGCATCATCTTCCACTGGATGTAAGTTGAAGGTAAGAAAATTTTCAAACTTACTCTTTGTAGAGGCAGAAAATCAAGAGTTTTTGAATTCAAATTTGATTAAATCTATGGAAGAAGAAGGATTGATTTCTGGTGTTGGAAATCAAATAGGAGTTAATCAGGATATCTTACCGAATATTGATTCAGATTAGGTAAATGTTTAGTCTAAGAATCAGCATATAATAACTAATTCAATTCAACCTGATTTGGAAGAAAATGCTGAGTCGGATGTAGTTAAACTTGATATGAATAAGGTTGCTGAAAATGTTAAATTGCTTCGAAATTTTCTTATGGTGAAGGTGTTTGGGAAAGGAATTCCGTTTTTGCTTTGTAGCATTGAATTAAGGCATCAATGGGATAAATTTGGGAAGTTTCATATTACCTCGTTAGGACTTGAATGGATTTTGTGTTCATTTAATTCTCCTCAGATTATGGAATAAGTTTTTAGTGGAGGTCCATGGTATGTGGGAGGGCACATTATAGGAATGGATAAATGGACACCCCAATTTTCCCCTATTTCGTTGAAAGGGCCATCATCACCAATTTGGATTTGCTTACCTCATTTTCCTCTTCATTGTTGGGATGAGACTAATGTCACCAAGATTGTCTCAAAGATAGGAGTTCCTTTGTTGTTGGATGGGAAAATATTCAAATGGGGAAGGCGTGAATTTGCTAGAGCATGTGTACGAATTAATCTAGACTCTAAGTTACCTCATGGAGTTTGGATTGAAGGGTTATATGGAATTTTTTTTAGAAAATTGAATATGAAAAAATATCCTCTTTTTGCTTCAATTGTGGAAAAATAGGTCACAAAATGGAGACATGTACAGAAGTTGACAAAGGAGTGAGTAATAAAGTTTTAGATGATGCCCAAGGAATCAATTTGGTGAATTCAAAAACACTCGGATAAGTTTTTGATATGAAATCTAAGGACAAATTGGATAATGTAAATCCACAAAATTTTTATGGTCCTTGGATTGATGTGAAGTTCAAGAGGAATAGAAGATTTCAAAAGCAAAAATCTCAGGTTTTAGCTGAGTTAAAGAATCCTAAAGATAGCTTGGCTCTAATTGAAGAGAAATCTGGAAACAAATTCAAATTATTGTCCCAAGTTTTTGCTGAAGAATTGATTAGAATGGAGGGTGAAGAACATGAATTGTTAGACAAAGATAACAGGGTAGATCTAGATTTTCAAGGCTCGTTGATAGAAGATAAAAATACAGATTTTGGTTTTGTTAGTGTTGAACCGGAACAACTAGAAGATAGTGAAATAGATCCAAGTGCTGAGTATGCTGGAATGGGAGAAGATTTGCATATTTGTTCTACTATTATAGAACAAGTTGAGGTAGACAAAACAGAGGTTCTCAGTACTGAGATTGATGAATACAAAGATCCTAATTCTATTATTGAGGAACTTTCTCGGGCTGGTCATTTGAAGTGCAAAGAGCATGAGAAGGAGATTGAAGTTTTGGCTGGATTGCAAAGTTTTTTCACTCCTTTGGCTAAGATAAACAAAGTGAAGAGTAATGAAGTCGTGATTTAGGATGGGAAATTCTTTATTCCTTCTAAATCAGGGAATCTGAAGAAAAAGATTAATAAAGATTTGAATGTGTTTGGTCCAATCAAAGGGAGTCTAAGAGGAAGGTAGTTGGGTATTAGTGATTGTGTTATACCCAATTCATCATTTGCCTCATGATATGGTTATAGATACGTTTGAAGGAATCCATGGTTGGCTTGTGGATTGGAAAAAGATGTTGAAGATTGTGAATAATATAATTTGTGGAGAAGTGAAGATTGAAGTTTCCTTCACAGCGGATGATTATGGATTTCAAATTTTTTAATGTTCTTTGTTTAATTATCTTGTTTTTTTTAGTTTTAGTTTGGGCATAAGTTCGAATTTGAAAAAGGGACCTAGATTAATGGAACCTAAGCATCTCTGTATTTTTTATTTTTTACCTAATCGGGAATTCTGGGATACTAATCAACCTTTTGGGTAGTTTAATCTTTGGCTCCACCCCAATTGGTTTAAAATGATAAGTAGAGGATCTTATTTTCATTATGATATTTCCTTTTTTTTGATTTTCTTCTCTATGCTTAAATTACTTCTAATAATGGCTTCTGTTCTCTTTGAAAGGATTGCCTAGTTTTTTGTAATAGCTTCTTTTTAATTTAATGCTATATGCATCTTTCAAATATATATATATATATTAAATGCTCAAATTCACAGCCACACTTGGCCATGCTCTTTTAATTTTAAAGGGAGACTTAGCAATTTTTGAAGCACATGCAGAAAACATTATCAATTTAAAGTTTAATTTTATGTCCCTTTTAATTAATTCCCTGAATGAGAATGGACACATGCATAATATTGAATTAGTATAAATCACCCATAACTTAAGGGTAATCTATTGCATAATTAATCACATCACATATTACATAAAATTAAGTAAACAATCACATCAACATTAACTACCAGCATATAGAGAAAACTTTAAAACCCGACACACAGTAGAAAAGTAAACATTGCTCTAGCCTAAGACGAGAGTTGGTTATCCTAGCAAATCATCTAAAGTGTGTGTATAATGTTGTGTGGTTTGGATATATCCTATGTAGGGTAATTAGTTAAAACTGTTTGCTGTTTTGGTTGGTTGAAAGGTTTTAAGAAATATTTAATTAAAGTTTAAATCTTAATTACTTAAGATTAATTTTAAGATATGTTTTAAAGGTTAGGTGATTACTACTTTGTTCAATCAGGGCCATGAAGTTTATTTCATAATCCTTGGAGCTAATTTAATAGCCTCGTAGGCCCGGGTTACTTAATAATAACTAGTATCATTAAGTGATTTAGTTGATTAAAGGTTTGAAAGTTAATTAATTATAATTATAATTGATTTCTTGCTACATTTAAACTTGAATTAAGGTTTCTTGGATTTTTAAATCAATTATTGAAATTTTTGAAATTATATAAATTATTTAAATACCTTAATTAAAGGTGTCAAAATTTTACTTTTAGGTTTCATTAGACTTTTAGAGTTTTGAAATTATATCAAATCTCTAGATATTCTTGTTAAATATTAGGTATTTTTATGAGTAATTAGAATTTGAGTGTGCTGGATTTGGATTTTTCTAAAATTAGTTATGAATTTTTAAAATGTTGATGTAAGTTTGACCAAATAGTTGACTTTTTAAATTTAAACGATTTCTATAGATTTGATATTTTTAATAAATATTAGACCCCAAATGAAGTCCAATGCCTTTGATTTTGATCAGTTTGGAATTTTTTAGAATTAGTTGTGATTTTTAGAAATTTAGTCTTTATTGAATATTCAAATTTATTTGATTAAGGGTGTTTTAATGATTTAAATCCCATTGAATTCTAAATTTCTTAAAATCAACTCTAAAGGTTAGGAATAAACTAAGGAGAAATTTCTAAGTGTTTGGGAATTTTATAGAATTTTAAATTATTTTTAGTTAATTAAATTAACTAAATATTTATTTTAAATTAAATTAAATTAAGATAAAAATTGATGTCAAATTATTGGGGTTTTATTTTTTTTTAGTTATAAATTAAATTTAGGTCAGTCTGAGGTATTATATATAATTTTTGGACTTAAATTTAATTTATTAGAAATTTTGAAAGTTTTGAGAGTTAATTAAAAGTTTTATATAAATTTAGTTAATTAAGGGGCTTAATTACTTTTAAAATCAATGAGAAAATTTCTATGAGCTGAGAATATCACTACATTCAAATGGTTCAAATTTCATGTCAATAGGAAGTGTATCATATTTTTTTAGAATTATTCTAAGTTTTTTAAATGTGTCATTAATTATTATCCTTAAGGTGTTGCAAGGTTAAATGAGTTTAAATTAATGACACTAACCTTTGATGAACACATATTCATGCATGCACATAATTATAAATAATTCCTAAATTTAGGATAGCTTAAGCTTAGTATGAGTGTGTGCATATGAACACACTAAACATGAAATGATTAAACATAAGACATGTATTTAAAGACTAAATTAATGAATAAAAAAAATATGATTGCTCACTAATTATGCCAATAAATTCTATTCAAGTAGCTCAATCTATGCTTAAATTTTCATAGGTTCTATCAACATTAAAAAATTTAACATATCTGTAATTGAAAAAATAAAAATTTAATATATATATATATATATATAAGGTTTAAAATTGAAAAAAAATTAAA
>NW_021319460.1:478076-572340 GCF_001605985.2 Dendrobium catenatum
TTTTTTTTTTGTGTTTTTAAAATATAAACAAGAAAATTAAATTATGTGGAGGCAACTTCTTGAAATATAATTTACAACAACGAAGTTTTACAACAATTTTTACCAAGCAATTTTAATATAAATAAAATGCAAGCGTAAATAAAAAGCAGTAAAGGAAAAAATACACCTGAGATTTTATAGTGGTTCGTTTTTTTTTTGTGTTTTTAAAATATAAACAAGAAAATTAAATTATGTGGAGGCAACTTCTTGAAATATAATTTACAACAACGAAGTTTTACAACAATTTTTACCAAGCAATTTTAATATAAATAAAATGCAAGCGTAAATAAAAAGCAGTAAAGGAAAAAATACACCTGAGATTTTATAGTGGTTCGGTCACTTGACCTACGTCCACTCCCAGGAGTCCTCCACTCTGGAAATTTCATTACTAAATAATAATTCTCCTTTTTCCCCCTCCGCAAGGCAAAGAAGCCCTTACAAACCTCACTATCACCAACCCGACGTGCACGAGTGCCAAGCGCTTTGTCACCCTGCTAGAGACGACAGTGTACCTTCTCATTTTTCTCCCTCCTAGAGAAGGTAGAGTACCTTAGGAGACACAAATATAGAAGAATCTCCCCCTCAGAGAGCCTCCCACAAGATCTTCTCGGGCCATAGGAGGAGCAAAGTGCATCAAGCTTGGAGTAATTGTGTGATCTCCCTCACACTCCATCTCCCTCACTAAGCCCACCTTCTCCTTCCTCTCACAAACCCTAAAATCTTCTCAAGAGCTCTCTCCTAAGGAATCCCTCTCTAATCACATTCCTCTCTCTCAGTCACACCAAAAATAGAAGTTTTTGATATTTAAAATAGGCTTTAATAAACCCTAAAATTTACAAATTAGTTGTTAGGATCGTACAATACGATATAATATCATACAATATGATTAGTACAAAATGGACATCATCCTGATACGAAGGTTTATGAACAAGCAAAAAGTTCTGAATACAATCATATAATATGATATAAATCTGTATAGTACAATATATAAAATCCTTCTATTCGTACAGCATGATTTTCGGGATGACAAAACTCGTCTCTATATATTGTAGGGTACGAACTACTTTATATAGTATGAATAGTCAAAATTAAGAGATATTCCAATACAAAAACTAGAACGATCAAAAATAGCCTCTGATGATCATACAGTACAAACCATGTCGTACAGTATGATAACCAATCAGAAATTAATCTTTGATTTATGCACTAATCTCATGGTTAATTTAAGCAAGTATTCAAAAATAGGTCGTACAATATGAATGGGATTGTACCGTACAAAGTGTTATTAAAATTACTTAAATTAATCTTACGTCTAGGGTTTTTTATTAGTAACACACATTATAGTATGATTATAATCGTACAGTACTACTTGTTCACAGAAAGTCATTTCAGCCAGATCATATCATACAGTATGGTATAAACTTATATAGTACGATCAACAGAGAAATCAATTCTTTATTTTAAAATCCCTCTCCCCCTGTGTGTGTGCCTGATTGCTCAGTCTTGTATATAATTTATGGTCACACTCAAGAAAAGAAAAATTGATAATAAATAACAAATTATAATGTTATGAACTCCAACTCCTAATCTACCTAGCCTTGAGTCTTCTTGTTGTCTTGAGTAACTTTTGATCTCCCTGAAATGTAAGTACTCACAAACAAGAGAAAAAATCAAAAGTATTCAATGAATAATAATTTAAACAACATTATTTGTCATCATCAAAAACTCAAACTAGGGGTCATGGATTACAACAATCTCCCCCTTTTGATGATGTCAAATAATGTTGGTTATAAGCAAATTTGCAAGGCATTTTTTTATTTTTTTTAATTAATTAAAATATCATGAAATAAATAGGAAAAGAAAAATGCATTTTAATAAATTTAAACATAAGTAAACATAAGCAAAAAAAAAAAGTAGGACATACTAACTACAACAGACTTCTCTCTCTTTTGACATCACCAAAAAGTGGAGTCACAAATAATACTAAGAAAAGCAACACAAAATAGATACACTTCAGAAAGGATGATATTGATCACTTGGAGGTGGAGGTGGTTGTGGTTGGAAATATTGGAGGATTGACTCAAATTGGTGATCAATCGAAGTGAATCGTTCCCCAAACCACCGCATGTCTTCCTCATGTTGTTGATGTTGTTTTTGTATGTGAGTCTCAAGATGACTATGGAGTTAGTCGAATCGTTCTACCAAGTCATTGTGAGGGTAGGCTGGTGCAAGTCCTTGGGGTGGTGTACGCCATCTTTGTGGAATAGGAGTAGCTTCTCCTTCTTCTTCATCAAAGTCTTATTCTTCAGGCTCTTGCCTCTGATGAAATAGAATACAGAAAGAGGCATTCGTATAAAAAATTGGGAGATTATTGGGTTCACCAGGATAGGTTAATTGGTATTTATTTTAAAGAATGTAACCTATAAGGTGGCCAAGGGCTAGATTTTGTTTCCAACGGGTGGTAGGGAGGAGAACGAAGGTCATGTTTCAGATATAATTAATAATTAAATCTACCTCATCAAATTTTATGTTTGACATTATAAGGTAGGTAACGACCGATAAGATTGGGGTCATACAGATTTGGTCGCCAACTTTGGGTGTAATTGAAGTGTGGAGGACATGCTAAATAATTTGGACATTTCAGGTTAAGGATTGAACATGAGGCTGGTGTTGATAGAAAGCTACATTCCTAAGGACTAGATTCATAGCACTCCAGTCAAAATCATTTGAGAGGAAGGAATGAGCTCTAAGTCCTTCATTAGATAGCCCAATGTATTGGGCAATGTCATCCTTAGTGATTTCTACACGTTATCGGCAAACAAAAGAGTGGAAGGTTAGAATGTCTACAGTGTAGGTTAGGTTGGCTAGGAATTCAAATAAGAGTTTAAAATTATATGAGAATGTCAGGGTAAGGAGGAATTGGAAAGTGGTAGATGTGAAGAGGTTCATTACCTCAAAGTTTAAAGCATCTTGATTCAGTATCCGAGAGGGTGTAATTTTGCATGCCTTATATTTATGATAGGCCACTACATTTTCGGGAGTAAAAAAATAATCATTAGGATGGTGAGAGGAAGACAAGCTTCTAATGACGAGATGACCGTGCTTGCTAGAGCTGGATATTTCATGAAGAAGGGTGAGACCAAGTGAGGTAAAGGAGGATTGTACAGTACGAAGAGGAGTTATCGTATAGTATGATGAGTCATAAATGTCATACCAAAAGGAGTAAAGTCATCCTAATCTATTGCTGACATGGATCATACGGTATGAAGAGGAGGTATCGTATAGTATGATGTGCAATAATATCATACCGAATGGATTGAATGACCAGACACCTGTACCATACAATACAATGGTAATCATACGATACGATCAATAGAGACAAAATTTGATTCTGGGTTTATTGTGTAGTTTTGATTATATCGTACAGAACGATGGTGATCATACAGTACGATTAACAGAGATGAAAAGTGAGTCTAGTTTTTGATTTGTGTAGTTTTGATATATCATACAGTACAATAAAGAAAATGAAAAATTTCAAGTTTTGTGTGGTGAGTGTGTGATGATCAGGAACAACCTTAGAAGATTTTTTTTTTTTTGAATAATACATTAATGTCTATGACACCAAGTCTTGTCCTCAAAGTACTAAAGGTGTCATAGGCTAGTGGTTTAGTGAAGATGTCTATCAATTAATCTCCTGTAACTATGTGATGAAATTTTATATCTCCTTTAGCAACACGATCTCTTATGAAATGGTGTCTAATGTCTATGTGCTTTTTTTAGAGTGTTGAATTAGATTTTTAGAAATGCATATTGCACTTATGTTATCGCACATGATTGAGATGGTTCCTACAGGTAATCCAAGATCAAGAAGTTATTGTTTCAACCATAGTACTTGTGTAACACAACTTCCAATTATAATATATTTTGCCTCGGTCGTGAAAAGGGCTACCGAATTTTGCTTCCTACTGGACCAAGAAATTAAAGATTGTCCTATGAATTGGTAGGTACCAGAGGTGCTTTTTTAATCTACCCTACATCCTGTAAAATCAGAATCTGAGTACCCTATGATTTTAAAAGAAGTGTTGTACCTAGGATACCAAATTCCTAAGTTTGGAGTGCCTAGTAGATATCTAAGGATTCTCTTGATCACAGTTAGGTGAGACTCTTTAGGATCCGCTTGCAAATAGGCATAGAGGCATGCATTAAACATTATGTCTGGTCTACTGGCAGTTAGGTAGAGGAGAGATCTGATTGTTCCTTTATATTTTTTCTGGTCTACTGATTTTCAATTCAGGTCATTGTTTAGTTGAATCATGGAGCTCATTGGAGTGATCATGGGCTTATCACTATCCATTTCATATTTTTTCAAAACATCCTTAATGTATTTTATTTGGCTAAGAAACATTCCATTATCCATTTATTTTACACTAAAGATAAGAAAATAATTATGCTCTCCCATCATGCTCATTTCAAACTCATTACTTATTATTTTTGAAAATTCATCACTTAAATTTTTATCTAAGATCCAAATAGAATGTCATCCATATAAATCTGAACAATGAGAATTTCATCTTTAACCTTTTGTATAAAGAGTGTAGTGTCCACACTACCCTTAACAAATTCTCTATCCAGTAAGAGTGAGCTAAGTCTTTTGTACTAGACTCTAAGTGCTTGCTTGAACCCATATAGTGCTTTTTTTAATTTGAATACATGGTTTGGAAATTATAAACTTTCAAATCTGGGGGGTTGCTCAACATAAATATCCTCCTTGATTACCCCATTCAAAAAAGCACTCTTTATGTCCATTTGATATAGTTTGAAACTTTTGAAGCAAGTAAAAGCTAAGAGCACCCTTATGGCTTCTAGTCTAGCTACCAGGGCAAAGGTTTCTTCAAAGTCTATTCCCTCAATTTGGTTGTACCACTTAGCTACTAGTCTGGCCTTATTTGTTATTATGGTTCCTAAGTCATTCACCTTATTTTTGAAAACTCATTTTGTTCCAACTACACTCTATTTTGAGGTCTCTTAACTAGCTCCCAAACATCATTCCAGGTGAATTGGTTCAATTCTTCGTGCATTTCTAAGATCCATAATTCATCTCCGAAAGCTTGATCTATACTTGTCGGTTCTATCATAGAGATGAATGCTGAATGACTAACCTCTTTCCTAAGTCGTTGCCTAGTTCTCACACCTTCTGACGGGTCTTCTACAATTAATTCTTTAGGATAACTAGAAGAGTATCTCCATTCTCTAGGCAAATCTTCCTGATGTTCTCCCCTTTCTTCTATGGTCATAGTTTCTTCTCCTCAAATTTTCTCTACTTCATCTTCTTCAATTTTAGATTCAGAGGGCTTATCTGATTCATCAAATACTATATGGGTGGTCTCTTCTACTACTAGGATTCTCTTATTAAAGATTTTGTAGGCCTTACCTACAGATGAATAACCTAAGAAGATACCCTCATCAAACTTGGGATCAAATTTTCCTAAGGGAAGTTTGCCATTTATTAAAATAAAGCACTTGCAACCAAATACATGTAAGTGTGAAATATTTGGTGTTTTATTCAGCTTTGACCTAATGTTCACCCTATTTAGGACATAACACATCGTGTTAACTGCTTCTGCCAAAAAATATCTAGGAAGGGTGTACTCAGCTAACATTACCCTAGCAGCTTCTATCAAGGTTCTATTCTTCCTTTATGCTATTCCATTTTGCTGGGGTGTTCTACGGGCTGAGAAATTATGCTCTATTCCTATCTCTTGACAGAATGATTTAAACTTTTCATTTTGAAACTCTCCACTGTGATCATTATGGATTGTTGAGATTTCACATCCTAATTTTTGTTAAATCCAAGTGGAGAAAATCTTAAATTCCTCAAATGACTCATTCTTATGTGTTAGGAATCTTACTCAAGTGAATCTAATGAAGTCATCTACAATCATAAATCCATAATTTTTCCCAACCAGGCTAGCTGTGCTAACGGGTCCAAATAAGTCCATTTGAAGGATTTATGATGGCCTAAAGGTGATCACATCTTTGATTGAATGAAAGGATGATTAGATTTATTTTCCTAATTGGTAGGCATCGTATAGATGGTCCTTAGTGAAGTCTAACTTAGGTAAGCCTCTAACTAGATTTTTTTGAGTGATGTTTTTAAGTGTTTTCATACTAGTATGACATAGTCTCTTATGCCATAGCCATAATTTATCTACTATTATTTTTAAGAAAAATGAATTTGAACTGTCAATGAAATCAAGATCTAACATGTAAACATTGTTCATTTATTTCCTTCTAAAACAAGTTTGTTATTTAAACTAATAAGGCATTTGTTAGAAAAAAATTTATGCCAAAACCTTTATCATATAATTGACTAATGCTTAGTAAGTTATGCTTTAAACCATCAACTAATAAAACATTTTCAATTAAAAAATTCTTAGCATTACCAATAATACTTGAGTCCACCTTTTTCCTAGTGGTGATATCTCCCTGTGTTACTTTAACTCCGGTCCTGGTCTCCAGTATAATGAACTTCTTTATTTCTCCAATCATACGTCACGAGCAGTCACTATCAAGGTACCACATGCTCTCACTATGTCTTTTGTGAGAGCATCCCTATAATTTTATTCAAGGGTTAGATTTGAAACCCAAGTGAGTTTGGGTTCCTCCTTATGCTTGCATGAATGAGATGTATGCATGCTATGCTGTGATGGATGTAGTTTAGGTCTCAATACTAGGTGTTTCCTATGGTGAATCATGCTACTGCGGGCTATGTGACCTAGTATACCACAAGAGAAGCACCTAATGCCGGAAAATGGGTTGACTAACCTATGTGGGTGGTGATGCCTCTTCCTAAAGTTATGTAATGCGTGCAAGGCTGGGGGTTTGCTAGAATGGGCTAATATAGGTGATGTCTTCTCTTTTTCTAGTTCTTTGATTTTTTCTTTAAATGTGTTATTTTGATATGTGAAACCTACAACTTCCCATTTCAATAGATGTTCATTGTGATCTAACTCCAAAGCAAGTTTGTCTAGTATATCAAAATCCTTTTCTAGTTCAATATGTATTGTTTTTAAGGATTCATGCATGTGCTTATGTTAATTCAATATGCTTCTTATTTGATACATCATACTCATTAAGTAGGGACATATGATCTCTATCTAAATAATTTTTTTTAACTAAGTTAGCATGCTAAGTTTGTAAAGTTCTAAAATCAATATTAAGACTAGCATGCATCTTTTTCAACTTCCTATACGAGTCATGGATTTTCTTAGAAATAAATAATAAATCTTCATATGAAAGTTAACATACCTCATCTTGATATGATTGATCAAGATTATCTCTAGCTATTAGACACAAATTTGTTACCTCCTCTTCTGCTTCTTCTTCTAATGATTCTGAAATAGAGTCAGCCCAAAATGCTTCTTGTGTCTTCATCTTATCCTTCTTATATTTAGCTTTTTCCTCACCTTTTTCCTTAGTTGGTTGACTCTTTAAGTTGGGGCAATCAGCTCAGAGGTGACCTGATCTCCTGCACTCAAAGCAAATCATGTCAGATGAAACTTTAGAAGTTATTGAGTTTTTACCTTTATTCCAGTTGTTCTGATGATGCCTTTGTTTTCTTTTTAAAAGGATGTTGAACTGTTATGTCATCAAGGCTATGTCATCTTCTTCCTCCACTGCAAAACTTTCACTTTCTGAGTTGTTTACTTTTAATGCCACTGTCCGCTCCTTCTTCTTTTCACCAACATCATTTTTCCTTTGACTCGCTCCTTACTCGTACACAATGAGTGACCCAAGCAAATTGTCAATTGAATAAATGTTAAGATCTTTAGATTTTGTGATTGTAGTAATTTTAGCATCATAGGAACTAGGTAATCATCTAAGTATCTTGTTAACTTTTTTCAGAATTTGATATTTCTCTACCTAATGCATGCAATGATATCACGATTTGGGTGAACCTAGTGTACATGTCAGATATTATTTTGTTAGGTTTCATACAAAAAAGTTCATAATCATGCAATAGAATAAAAAGTCTAAACTGTTTAACTTCACTAGTTCCTTCGTACGTGATGCATAGTCTATCCCAAACTCCTTACCAGCAGCATAAGTAGATACCCTCATGTAGTCCTTAAATTTAAATGCACAAAAGAAGCAGTTTAAGCACTTCACATTTAATTGAGCCAAATCTCTATTCTCATTTCTCTATTCATTAAAAGGTACTTGAGTTTTCACTCCATTCATAAGTTTAAACGGTGCAACGTAATCATCATTAACCAATATCCACATACGATAGTCTATAGACTATAAAAAAGTAGACATTATAATTTTCTAGAAATCAAACGGGATATTGCCAAAAAGAGGTGGACGGGTTATGAATAACCCTCAGCAGTATTATGATTACCAAAATGTGACATGATCGATTTTTAAGGTTATCTAAAATGCTATTCTTGAAACCCCACTCTGATACCAATTGAAATTATGAGATGCGCCAAGAGAGGGGGTGAATTGGAAAACTTGTTGCAATAAAAAATCTTAAACAAAAGTTCTAATAATAAATTCTTTTTGTATTTTTAAAATATAAACATAAAATTAAATTATGCGGAAGAAAGTTCTTGAAATACAATTTGCAACGACGAATTTTAACAACAATTTTCACCAAGAAATTTTAATGTAAATAAAATTCAAGCGTAAATAAAAAGTAGTAAAGGAAAAAACACACAAGATATTTTATAGTGGTTCGGTCACTTGACCTACTTCCACTCCCTGGAGTTCTCCACTCCAAAAATTTCACTACTAAATAATAGTTCCTTTTGCCCCCTCGGCAAGGCGGAGAAGCCCTTACAAACCTCACTTTTATCAACCCAGCGTGGCGGAGTGCCAAGCACTTTGTCACCCTCCTGGAGATGATAGCGTACCTTATCATTTTTCTCCCTCCTGGAGAAGGCATAATACCTTAGAGGACATAGATGTAGAAGAATTTTCCCCTCTGAGAGCCTCCCATAAGATCTTCTCGGGCCACAGTAGGAGCAAAGTGCAGCAAGATTTGAGCAATCGTGTGATCTCCCTCACTAAGCCCACATTCTCCTTCCTCTCACAAACCCTAAAATGTTATCAAGAGCTCTCTCCCAAAAAATCCCTCTCTAATCACGTTCCTCTCTCTTAGTCACACCAAAAAAGGAAGTTTTTAATATTTAAAATAGGCTCCAAGAAATCCCAAAATTTTCAAATTAGCCATTAGGATCATATAGTATGATTTAATATTGTACACTATGATTAATACAAAATGGACATCGTCCCAATATGAAGGTTTACAAATAGGTAAAATGTTTTGAATACCATCGTACAGTACGATATAAATCCATACATTATGATATGTAAAATCCTTCTATTCATATAGTATGATTTTTGGGATTACAAAACTCATCTCTGTACATCATAGGGTACGAACTACTTCATATAGTACGACTAGTCAAAATCAAGAGATCGTCTAGTATAAACATTGGGATGATCGAAAATAGTCTCTATTGATCGTACAATATGAACCATGTTGTATAATACGATAACAAATAATAAATTAATCCTTGATTTATACACTAATCTCGGGGTTAATTTAAGTATTCAAAATTAGGTTGTACAGTATGAATGGGATCATACCGTATGAAGTGTTGTTAAACTTAAATTAATTTGGCGGCAAGGGTTCTTTATTAGTAACACATCATATAGTATAATTATAATCATACATTTTGACTTGTTCACATAAAGTCATTTCAGCCATATCAGATTGTACAGTACGATATAAACTCGTACAGTACAATCAACAGAGAAAAAATTTCTTTATTTTAAAAACCCTCTCCCTCTGTGTGTGTGTTTGATTGCTCAATCTTGCATACAATTTGTGGCCAAACTCAAGAAAAGAAAAATTGATAATAAATGAAAAATTATAATGTTATGCACTCCAACTCCTAATCTACCTAGTCTTGAGTCTTCATATTGTCCTAAGTAACTTTTGATCTCCATTAATATAAGTACTCATAGACAAGAGCAGAAATCAAAAGTATTCAATGAATAGTAATTCAAACAGCATTATTTTTCTTCATCAAAATCCCAAACTAGGGGTCATGGATTGCAACAAATAGTGAGACACTCATGTACCAGAGTTATAGTAGACATCATTTCAGTTGGTGCTAAGCTGGATACAATATGATAGAGTATCCACAGATAGGATTTGACCAATGATTTGAGCATAGATATGAGAGTTCATTTAGACTGATAGGGAGATTAAGGATACTTCCACTTTATATATTTATTAAGAGTCATTCTAATATAGGTAGTGGATCTAGTTTAGTAATAGGTAGACCATTTGGTAATGGTCTGCGGAAGTCCGATAGTTTTGTTGCACCAGCTCCATTTAAGCCATATGTATATAGTTTAACTCAACAAGAGGTTTGAGATGCCCCAAAAGTTGTGATAGGTATGATTTACCTTTTTTATCAACCATAATATATTCTATTTAATTCTAGAGCTAGTTATTTATTTATTTTTGAGCATTCCATTAATTTACTGCAATTTCCTTCATTTTTAGTATCCATTTCTCTTTTTATTACTTTACTAACTAGAGATGGTGTGATGTATAGTAGAGTATACTTTTAGGATATTGAGATTTCTGATAAGAATTAAAAGTCCTATTTAATTTTATTACCCATATCTACGTTTGATGTTATTTTTGGTATGGACTAGTTGAGTTGGTATGAGGCTTAGATTGATTACTTGAAGAAGTGAGTTTCATGTTTTTTGATAGTAAGAGTTGAGTATTTTAGGGTGTTAGAGGAGTTCTATCCTATTTGATCTATTATATGGAAGTAGATAAACTATGTAAGAAGGGTTGAACGATATATTTTACATTAGTTTGTAGTAGGAGTATAGATTCTAGTTCTCTTTTTGATGTTTTTGAAGTTTAATAATTTTCATGTGTTACTTGAGGAGTTAGGTAGTTTACCTCTAGATAAATATAAAATTCTATATTGATATATTTCGGGTATGGCCCTAATTTTCAAAGCTCCATATATGTTGGCACCTTAGGAGCTTTAAGAGTTGAAATTTTAGCTTTATGAGTTAGTTGATAGAGGATTTGTTCATCCTAATGTGCCTTCATAGGAAGTACTTTTTTATTTGTGAAGAAAAATAATGGTGTGATACGTATGTGCATTGACTACATGGAGTTAAATAAAGTTACTATCAAGAATAAGTATTTGATACCACAAATTGATGATCTAATTGATCAACTTATTAGATCTATATTATCAAAGATTGATTTATGATCCAGCTACTATTAGGTGAATGTAAGAGAGACTGATGTGCTGAAGATAGCCTTCAATATGAGATATGAACACTATAAGTGTCTAGTCATGTCTTTTGGGGTAGCGAATGCACCAACTATCTTTATGGATTTAATGAATAGAGTGTTGAGAGGTTTTCTGGATTAACTTGTGATTTTTTTTCATAGATAATATTATTATTTATTCTTGTTTAAGATCATGCTAAATATTTAAGGATTATTTTGGAGACTCAGAGGCAACATCATTTATATACAAAATTCTTTAAATGTGAGTTCTTATTGAGGAGTATTTCTTTTGTGGACATATGGTGAGTAATGCAAGTATTTCTATTAATTTCTAAAATGTTTAAGTAGTCACTGATTAGCCGAGGCCTACTACTATTTTGAGGTGCATAGTTTCTTGGGTCTGGATGGATATTACAGATAGTTTGTAAAGGGGTTTTCTCATATTTTTGTACGTCTGATAAGTCTGATTTAGAAGTGAGTAACTTTTGTCAGAACATCAGAGTATAAGGTAAGTTTTTAGTGATTGATGTATTGTTTAACTTTTGCTCTAGTTTTAGCTCTTCCTTATAATACAAAATGATTTCAGGTATTCATTGATGTTTCACTGAGAGGTTTGGGGTATGTTCTAATGTAACACAATAGAGTCATATATTATGCTTCCAAATAATTAAAGTCACATGAGATGATTTATTCAACACATGATCTGAAACTTGTTGCTATAGTTTTTGCTTTAAATATCTGGAGACATAATCTGTATAGTGTTAAAAGTGAGATTTTTATCGAAAATCAATGTCTGAAATATATATTCACTTTGTAGGATATGAACTTTAGAAAAGGAAATGTCTTCAGGTGATCAAAGAGTATAATATGACTATTCAGTATCAACCTAGTAAGTTAATATGGTGGTAGATATTCTGAGCTCGAAGTCTTCTAGATTATCTTGTATACCACTCGCTTCTTATTGTTATTTGATTTGAGATATTGAGAGATTATAGTTGGATGTAATTTTTTTTACTAATTGGAATCCTAGTATATTAGCTTGGATGATCATTCAATATTCATTACAAGAAAAGATTCATGAAGCTTAGAAGTCGATATAGAACATTTAATATTATTGATCAGATTAGATCTAGTAAGAAATTTAAACTATGAGTTTTTTTATTATGGTATTATTTTCTGTAATGATAGATAGTTGGTTTCTATTGTTGGAGATATGAGGATGGAGATTCTACATGAGGTGGATTTTGTTATAAGTTTTCCTAATTTGAAGCAAGGATATGATGCTATCAAGGTTGTAGTTGGTCGACTAACAAAGGCAGCACATTTCATTTTGATCTAATAGATAGATCTAATTAACATGCTAGCACAAATATGTGTCAAAAATATTATGAGATTGCAACAAAGGTGGATGAGATATTTTGCTAAATTTTTTTAATGAAGAATGTGAAAATATGATTGACTTTAGTGACTTTATCACCCTAAATAAAAATAAAGATATTTGTTTTTTTCATCGTATAAGTGAAATCGAAGTTAGAGAGGCTTTAATGAAAATGAAGTGTGGAAAAGCTGTTGGACCTGATGATATTCCAATAGATGTGGAATTGCTTAGGTGATGCAGGAATTTCTTGGCTTACTAAACTTTTTAATATTATTTTGAAGACTAAAAAGTTGTCAGATCAGTGGAGAATGAGTGTGTTAATTCCTACTTTTAAGAATAAAGGTGATGCATAGGATTGTGCGAATTATAGAGGAATTAAGTTAATGTGTCATACTTTAAAACTATGAGAGTAAGTTATGGAGCGTAGGTTGCGGCGTGATACTAATGTTTCTCATAATCAATTTGGATTCATGCCGGGTAGGTCTACTATGGAAGCCATACATTTATTGAGAGGTTTGATGGAAAAATATAGAGAGAATAAGGAGGATATACATATGATATTTATTGATTAAAGAAAGCATATGATAATGTTCCAAGAGAAGTGTTAAGGAGAGTTCTTGAAAAGAAAAGAGTTAATAATGCTTATATTCAAATCATTAAAGATATGAATGCAGGAGCTATTACTTGTGCTCAAACACAAGGTGGTTTGACAAAGTATTTTCCTATTTCGGTTGGATTACATCAATGATCAGCCTTAAGTTCATATCTTTTTTGCTTTAGTCATGGATGTTCTCACTAGACATTTGCAAAAGGATGTACCTTGGTGTATGCTTTTTGCTGATGATATTCTTCTTGTTGATAAGACTAGAGAGGGAGTTGAAGGTAAACTTAAATTATGGAGGTCAACTTTAGAGTCTAAAGGTTTTTGCTTGAGTAGATCTAAAACTGAATATATGGAGTATAATTTTAGTAGCAATAGACCTAGTGAGGGGATTGTGACTTTGGGCGATCAAGTCATTAATAAGAGTCAACGTTTTAGATATCTTAGATCTATTGTTCAGAGTGATGGTGAAATTGATGGTGATATTATCAGCAGAATTCAAGTTGGATGGTTGAAATGGAGGAATGCATCAGGCTTATTGTGCAATAGAAAATTCCCTCTCAAACTTAAGGGAAAATTCTATAAGATGGTGGTGAGACCTGCAATGCTTTTTGGTGCCAAATGTTCTCCATTAAAAGAGAAGCATAATACTAAGTTAAATGCTGCAGAGATGAGGATGCTTAGGTGGATGAGTGGCTTGACCCTTAGAGATAGAAAATAAAATTAGCATATACATGAAAAGGTTGGAGTAGCTCTAGTGGAAGATAAAATTAGAGAGAGTCACCTTAGATGGTTTGGTCACATTAAGTGGATGCCTTCCGATGATGAACCAGTTAGGAAAGTTGAGGTATTAGATTTGGCTTATGTTAAGAAAGGTAGAGATAGACCTAAAAAGACTTGGTTAGAAAATATTAGAAATGATCTTTCTTTATTAAATTTAAATGAGAATCTGACTTTTAACCGGACACAATGGAGAAAAAGGATTCATGTAGTCGACCCCACGTAGTGGGACAAAGGCTTGATGATGTTGTTATTGTTGTATAGTGTGCTGAATGTGATTATATCTTATTAGGATGATATATTTACCTCTAAATTATGGAGAGATGTTTAGTAGGGGCTGGGCGTGAAGTTGTACTTCAATATGACTTTTCATCTATAGGCAAACTAACAGGCTAAAAGGTTTTAGATTTTGGGGGTAATTTAGAGGATCATATTATATTGATAGAGTTTGCGTATAATAATAGTTATCAATTCAATATAGGTATGGCTCTCTATAAAGCATTTTACGATAGGAAGTGTAGGACTCCTTTAACTTTGACAGAGGGGGGAGATAGATGAGTGATAGGGCCAACCTTTATGGATAACACTACAACAAATATCCATTTAATTAGAGAAAGATTCAGATATACACAGGATAAAACAAAAAAGGTATTATTATAAAAAAAAATTAGTTGGTTGAGTTTCCATTTTGCAACTTTATTTTTGTAAAAGTTAGCATTATGAAAGGTGTTAGCAAATTTGGGAATTAGTAACCTAAGTTCAACATATAATGGACCTTTTGAGATTATTGAGGGGATGTGTAGCTCTACTTACAAGTTATTATTATCTAATAATATGTTTGATGTATAGAATGTGTTCCATATTTTTTCTTTGAGAAAGTGAGTATTTGATTCTAAGAAGATATTATTTACTAATGATATTAAGGTTCATTCGAATATGTACTATAGGAAGAACGTCATAGGATTTTGACATATGATGTGAGAAAATTGAGAAAATAAATTTCTATAGTCAAAGTGTAGTGGAAGCATAAGACCACAAGAGAGGCTACTTGAGAGAATGAATCAAAATGAGATAGCTATATCCATGTTTATTTTGACTTAATTGGGTATGGGAATGTCGAGGATGATATTTTTCTTAGGTGGGTAGATTGTGATAACCCTTTAACTTGTTTAAAAGAGCTATTTGTATTCATAATAGTCAAAAAATATTTTGAGTCATTATAAGTCCAAACCATAAATGTTCTTAGCCATAACATAGATATTATAGTATTTTAATTTCAATAATTTTTCCATAATTTTTGTGCACTAGTATACACTACAGGAAAACTGCCTATTACCGGCGGAATTTTCCGGCGGAGTTCCGGCGGAATTGTTTCCGGCGGGTTTTCCGACGAATTTCCGACGAAAAATGGTAATAACTTTTCACTGGTAAAACCTTGACCACATAATTTTATATACATTATATAGATTAAGATTATGAATATTTCATTTTTTTTTGGAAATTTTATAAAAGGAGTTTTAGAATTTAAGGGGTTTTTATTGAATAAAATATGATATAGATTTTAAAAAAGAATATTATAGTATACTTAAAGTCTTAAAATAGTATTCTGCACGATATCTAGTAATTTGATTATTTATTAAAAATGTTCATTTTTCTTTAGTTGTGATTTTTATTTCCTGATGTTATGAATTTCAGTTTAGTTATTTTATCTAAATCATTATTTAAGTAATTAGATAATTGTTCAATACAATGACTTGTTAGACTGCTTTTAAATATTCAACAAAATATTTAATAAGAATTTGAGAAACATAGATAAGTTTGTGTGGCTTGCTGAGATGTTGTAGCTCATTGTGATTTTGTTTCTGATTTTTAGGATCTTAGAAGGGGGAGGAGCTTGTTGATTAGTTGTTTAAGATTAAAGTTGAGTTTATATGTATTTCTCTATTTTAAATTTTGTATAATCATGACTAGTTTACAATGCAGTTTTGTAACTTCTATTTAAGTATATATTGTAGTTTAGACATTTTAATAATAATAAAAAAAATCTTATGGAATTTTTTTTTTCAAAACTTGAATGTTTTTGTAGCTTTAAGTCTCTTATTTATTTAAAAGGAATATTAAAATAGAATCTAAAATATTCTAACATTAGATCTTGAGATTTTCCTATCAGAGATCAATACAATAAGACCTACCCTAGTCGAGTTGGGTTGTGACACAAGCTAATTTTATTTTTTATGTTTTTATATTTTATTTTGTAATTTATGTTTTTATCTTATATTTTGCAACTTATGTTATATGTGTGTGCTATATTATTTGTAAAATTATTAATATTGATTTTGACTAAGTTATGAAAAGCTTCCAAAAAAAAAAAAAATTACTATACAAAGAATTAAACTAGAGCTACAGAGTTAGTATATGAAGAATCACAAGATTTGCATGCCAAATCACTTTATTCAAAAAATGAGATCGCAGCATTATAGTCTTAGGAAATTTTTTCGGGATTGCACCACCACAACGCTGTATAATTGAACATTGCAATGCTATTTTGCCTTACTAAGCACCTCGACGTAACTTTCTCAAGCACTGTAGTGTTAGTTCATTATCTTTATAATACTTATGGGAGTACAATTAGTAAAGTTATACTTTCATAACTTTTAAATTATGACATGTCACTGTACTATTATCAGCATCACAATGTTAGGTAAAAATCATTTTATGATAGTTAAAGCAATATAGTGGTAGTCTTTGTAAGCACTGCAATGCTCATGCAAGTCAAGCATTGCCACATTTCCCCAGTCAAAAGGCTGGTGCTTCATTTTTAAACTCCTACACAGTAATGCCACATGTCCCATACCACTCCAATGCTGCTCTCTTAAGCATCGTAGTGCTTGTAATGTTTATATATAGGAGTGCTTATTTTAATATTTTTTTCTTTATGTTATTTATTTCATTATCTCCATGCTTTCTTCAATTTCTTTGTTTGAGCTTTATAAGAAATGGCCCATAAATATTTGGTAAGAAGAGAAGTGCATCATCATAAGAGCAAATTCATTTTTATTGAGGCCGAGCACGGGTATGGGGAGATAATGGTATCCAAGTAGTTAATTCCTAAGAGAGGCTTCCAAAACCCAGATGAAAAGTAATGAAAATGATTGTAAACTACAATTGGGAGAGATTTTATGAGGATCCTTATGCAGCAGTTGCCAATATAGTGAGAGAGTTTTTTGCCAATTGAAAAGAAACTATAAATAATAGGTATAATGTGCAAGGTAAGTAGGTACCCTTTGATCTTGTAACCATCAACAATTTTTTAAGCTTTCAAATTTTGTTGAAGAGTATACCCCTTTTTTGGTGCCTTTAATTTTGGAAAAAATCTGAGAGTGTTGTGTGAGCCTAATAATGGGACAATGTGGAAGAAAAGAGATAACAAAATTATTAATTTTCCTACATCTTGTTTAACCCAACTGCCAAAGGCTTGGAATTAATTTATTTCTACTCGACTTTTGCTTAGTGATGTAATTATAGTGATGTAATCAAAGACTATGTTGTTCAATGGCATAAAACTAGTATTGGTTCTTAGGGTGCATTATGCATTTGACGATAATGATAATTATTTTTAGATTATTTAGCTTTGTCTTTTAATTAGAGAAAATTTAATTAGTCAAAAGAATATAATTAACCCTCTTACTGATATAAAAATGTGTGATTCTAAAATTGAAAACACAAAAATATTTGTTCAGAATATCATATATAGAAATTAAACAATTAGAAGCATTTAATGGTAATTAAACTCTAACCATATGTAAGGAATAAAAAAAAATTAATATTTATCATAATTCCATGATGCAAAATAAAACAATAAGATGCAACACATCATGAACTAAAAAAATTAATAAAATCTATTTAAGATTTTTCTATATGAACAATATTACTCTATTTGAATTATAATTATAACCATCCCTTTGTAGGGACAAACACTTCAAAGAAATTAAATAACAATAAAGAGATAGTCATGATGACTCTAAATACCTAAAAAAAACTCAATTTATGTGCTCTTCACTACAAGAGGTTTGAAATAGAATTAAGACTAGAATATTAACTTTGAAACAAGTGATTTTCTAATTTACGCTACGTAGGTTGAGTAGAGTTTCAATAAGTAGTTCACTCAAACTCAAAATGTGAAAGTTCAGCTTGACTTAATCTAAGATTAAGGAAAAAAAATAAACATTGTTTACGGTAAGGGAAGAAGACGCTACATTCTACATGCATGATGGTCATTTTTTTTTCCTTTGGACTTCTACCTTCATATGGCAGAGGGTTGGGCAAGCGCTAAGGAATGAGAAGCAAACAAAACTCACAAAGGCTACCTCATGATTTACTTGAGGCCGTGTAAATTGCCAACTAGGAAAAAAAAAGGTGAAGGGGGGCAAATTAATAAATAATCCTTGTTATAATTGAGTTTTATTAATATATAATTTTTTTAGGGGGGGGGGGGGGGGGGGGGGGGGGGGGGGGGGGGGGGTGATTTCCCCCTAGTACTAGTGTTGCTCTTATTTATGCTATTCAGTTTTGGTATACCATTGATGTAGGAAAGTTTATACATTCTCCATTGATTTACATTTTTAGCGGCACTACTTCTATGGGCTTGGGGCATCCTTCTGTAATTTATACTTTATGTGTAAATGCTTATGTGAGGGGAGATCCTAGTGAAGAGAAAATATTTCCTATTTTAACCCTCACTAAAAGAAATCTTGAGAGATTTAAAAGATTAGGTATAAAGGAGGGTGGTTCTAGTGAGCCTTATTTACTAGTAGGTCTAGCATAAGTAGTAGTAGGAGTTTTTGGACTCTTAAATCTTTAGTTGAGCAAGTGATAGATTTGAGGAAGTAGATGGAGGGAATGACTTATTCTATGAGGAAATTAAGGAATGACAAGTACATTACTTAGATATAAAAGAAAGCATTACCACTATTCAGGCAAATTAAATGAGGCTTTAGCAAAGATGTTCAGAAGGAGTCCCTCATTTGGGTTGGAATTTGAAAGCAGGTTTTGAAAAGAAGAGAGAACCATTTTCTAGAGAGAGAGAGAGAGAGAGAGAGACATTTTCTAGAGAGAGAAATTTTTCAATTTTGAATTCCTAATCATTTGGCGGCATTGCTGGCGATGGATACAGGCCAGTCGGCTACCAATTCTGGTGGCTGGACTACGGCCATCCTGAATCGTGGTACTACTAAACCATATCCTGATTGCTAGATTAGTTCGAATACTTCCACCAACAGGCCTCCTGTGATCAGAGAACCAGGTATGATTCAAACAAAAATTATGTCTCCAGTTATAGGTAAAGGCAATAAATTGGCAATTGATTCAAGTTCAAACACTCCAAATTCGACGATGAAGATTAAATCAAAAGATATTGAATCATCATCATTTGGTATTAAAATTTTTGTAAACAGGTTTGGAAATACTATTAAATTTGATGGTTTGTCTAAGGGAGACCCTTCAGTTCATATTCCGGTGGATTACACATCTGATGTTTGTGAGAATGCTAAAGTGATTGGAGAAGGAATTATGGCTGATTTGGGAAAGCATATCCCGAACAATCCATGGACTAAGCGTCCATACATCAAGTTGAATATGCCAACTGAAGAATCTTTCATGTCAGAAGATGGAAAGGAAATTAAATTATTTGAATCAAATATGAAGAAGAACACGGTTAATCTATAAAAATCAATTGTCGTGAAGGTTTTTGGCAAAGAAATTCCAGTTCAGATTAAAGATGCGGAGCTAAGAAGTCAATGGGATCATTTTGGATAATTTCACCTTAAAATCCTTGGCTCGGGATGGATGTTGTATTCTTTCTTTTCACAAGAAGCAATGAATAATGTGATTTCAGGAGGTCCATGGTTTGTAAATGGACACATATTTGATTTAGACAAGTAGAATTCAAAATTTTCTACTACATCATTGAAGGGTCTAACGTCTCCTAGTGGATAAGAATGCCAAATATCACTCTCTATTGTTGGGATGAAATTAATGTTTCTAGGATTGCTTCATTAATTGGAACACCTCTTCTGATTGACAGTGATATGTTCTAATGAGGAAGAAGATAATTCACTAGAGTTTGCATCCATCTGGAATTAGATAAGCAACTGCCATTGGGGGTTTGGGTGGATGGACTTGATGGCAGATTTTTTCAAAAAGTAGAATATGAAAAAAATCTCATCTTTCTGTTTCAATTAAGGAAGGATTGGTCACTTGAGCAATTATTTCAAGACAAAAGAAATTATTCATGCTACTTCAACAATACCTGATACTACAAAAAAAGATTTAGGATTACCTTTGATTAGTAATCCTGAGGAAGAAATGAAGTATGGCCCTTGGGTTCACGTGAATAATAGGAGGAGAAAAAGAGTGATGGCTATTTATCAGAAGAAAAGTTTGGTGACTGTAAAAAACGTTCAAATTAATGGATTTGTTGCTGATCAAAGTAATAACAAAGAAGAGGTATTACCTTCTTCGGGTAAGCTGGAAGATCAAGTTGATGCGCAAAAAATACAACTGGAAGGAGAAAACTTAGATGGGGTTGTTGTTGATGTTTCTGAAATTGAAGCTGAAATGATTAAAGATGGGGTTGATGTTGATAATTCTGAAGAAATGACAAGGAGCTCATCATTGAATAATGGTATGAATTCCTCTTCTATTATCTCTAAATTTCCAGTCTAAGAAAATATGTTTAAACTATTGGATATGGATGCTAAAGAATTAAATTTTGTGTCAAATGCTTTGGTGGATTCTGAGTTGGAAGAAGTAGATTTTATTAAAAATGATGCTATTTGTAATGATTTAATATCTTCTACCAGTTACACTGATAGTAAGACTGAAGATTTGCCTAAGCCAATAGGGTTGGTAAGCATGGGGAATAATAATCTGGAGATTATCAACTCAAGTTCTCATAAACCAAAATTGTTTAAAGAACTTAAGTCTATTGTCCACTGAGCAATTCATCTAGAACTAAAAAGTATGAGGGATTAAATAGAGGTAAATGCAGGGGCCCTTCCCCCTCTATATCTAAATGACTTCCCTACCTTTTTGGAATTGTAGAGGGGCTAATAAAAGAGAAGCCTCTCTTTAATTAAAAGAGTTTGTTAAAAATTGGGATGTGTTTTTTGTGGGAATTATTGAAACAAATATCTCTTCATTTTCTAAATATGAGATTAGTAAATTCATGGGAGATGATTGGGATTTCTTTTTATATCCCTCTGATAGTTCTTCGGGAGGTATTATGGTTTTGGGGAAAATGAACTTGGCTTCTTTCTCCTTATTGAAAGCTTCACCCCAATGTGTCATTGGGCAGTTGAATATTATCAACAAAGGGGCTTGGAGGATTTCTACGGTGTTTGGTAAAAAAAAATTGTATATGAGAAGGAAATTGTGGGATAGTTTAGAGTCAAAATGTGATAGGGAAACTCTTATGGTGGTGGGAGGAGACTTCAATTGCATATTGTCTCAGGAAGAGAAGAGGGGAGGTAAGAAGTTCATTTTTTCTCAAGGGCCACAAGAGATGAAAGCTTTCAAATCCAAAAATGATTTTCATGATATTGGTTTGGTAGGACAATAATTAACTTGGTGCAACAACAAATCCGGGAGTGCTCGCATTCTAGAAAAGCTAGATAGATGTCTTTTGAATAGTAAGGCTTTGAATGAGATCCATAATGCTTAAGTCAGACATTTTCCAAGGATTACATCTAACCATTTTCCTATTCTTATTAGAATTTTCAAAGATAATGTTCATAAAAATAGATTTCTTAGATATGAAGATGTATGGGCTTCATATTCGGCTTCAACGACAATTGTTTTGAAATCATGGTACAAACCGGCGGAAGGAGATGCAATGAAAGTTCTAAATGTTAAATTCAAAAGGGCATTGAGAACATTACATTTCTAGAGCAAAGCCAAATTAAAAAACCTTTTGGAGATGAAGAATTCATTAGAGAATGACATTTCAAATTTAGATCTTGAAGAGGCGGACGGCCAAGGTTTATCTAGTGATAAACTTATTTTGTTGAGATCAAAAATACATGAATTCAATGTCACTTTGTCTCAGTAAGCACATGGTGGAGACAAAGAGCAAAGGTAAAATGGATATAGGAGAATAATATGAACACAAAATTCTTCCACACTTATGCTAATGGTAGGAGGATTGGCAAATTTGTTCATTAGCTAAAGAATGAGCAAGGAGTACTGGTAGAGGTGCATACTAAATTGAAAAATAAATTTATGATTTTTTTTTTCAGTAAAAAGTGGAGAAATAGATAATGTTGTTTGGAAAAATGGCCTTTGGTTTTGAAAACTATAACCGAGATGGACTATGAACATCTTGAGGCTGATTTCTCCTTTGAAGAAGTGGATTTGGTTATGAAAAGATTTGGCAACAACATCTATCCCGAATTAGATGGCATCACTTATTCGTTCATTAAAAATTATTGGAAAATAATTGGCAACGAAGTGTGTCTTGCTATCCGTCAATTTCTGTCCACGGGGAAGTTATGATCGAAACAGAAGGAATCATTGGTGGTACTCATTCCTAAAGTTATGAATCCAAATGCTCCTACAAATTTCTACCCTATCAACCTTTGTGTTTTAGTATATAAAATAATTGCAAAGATTTGCTCAATAGGCTCTTGAAGGTCTTTCATGGATTGATCTCGGAAGAACAAGTAGCTTTCATCAAAGGTAGATCCTTATCAAATCATGTACTTCTTGCTCAAGAACTTTTCAATAAATTGAGATTTTCTAAATAAGAAAAAGGATTGGTTACAATCAAATTAGACATGGAGCAAGTGTATGATAGTATGGCATGGGATACTCTAAGGAATGTGTTGGAATAGTTTGGATTTCTAATAAATTTTCAAATCTTCTTATGGAATATGTGGAAAATCCAGAATTTTTTATTATGATCAATGGCAACATCTCTAAGGGGATTAAAGCGAAAAGTAGATTTAGACAAAGATGTCCATTATCTCCTTATTTATTTATCCTTTGCTCTCAGCTCTTGTCAAATGCTTTAAGTCATAAAGGAAGGAATTTGGGAATCAAGATCGCTTCAAATGGTCCTAGAATTTTGCATTTATTATATGTGGATGATATTCTCTTATTTTCAGAAGCCAAGATTAGAATTATGAAGAAGTTAAGAAGAATTATTCTTGCTTATTGTAGCTGGATGGGGCAAAGTGTGACTATGCAGAAATCAACAATCTTATTTAGGAAATCGATTAATCGGAAGAAGAATAAAGTTATTTTAAACTTATGGGGTTGCAAAGTGGCCAATGAACTAAACTATCTTGGGATTAAATTGGTTTTGAGAAGGCTGGTTTCATCAAACTTTAATAGCCTAATAGAGAAAGCTATTAGCAAACTTAATATATTGGGGAACCGGTTTATTTCCTTAGTTGGAAGACTATCGTTGGTTAAAGATGTCATGTTATCTCTCCCAATATTCATCTCAGCTCACTCTTTAATTCCATTAAGCATGTTAAAAGAGTTGAACAAGGCTTATAGGAATTTTATTGGGACAAGCAAGGAGGGAGTCACGGGTTGCATTACATTGCTTGGGAACATTTGTGTAAATCATGGAAAGAGGGAGGTCAAGGTATTCATTCAGTGGTGTCTATGGTTGGGCCATTGAGAGAAAAATTTGCTTGGAGTTTTTTAAACAAAGAAGATTTATTGCTTAATAAATCTTTGATTGCAAAATATGGAGCTGATTTTGGAAATGCTGTTACCAAGAGGAATAGATCTTCAACTTGGAAGATTTTATCAGGTGGAGCTAATTCTCTTCAACAAATCACTAGATGGAAAGTTGTTTCAGGTTCTTCTATTAACTTCTAGAGAGAAGTATGCATTTTAGATAAAAGTCTTGATAAATGGCCTACTTTTATTGCGGTTTTGGATTATGATTTTCCATCAATAGATTACTTCATAATTGATGGAAATTGGAATAAGGAATATCTAAAAGAATTTTTTGGTATTGCCTTAGTTGATGTTATCTTGCAAATTCAAATTTTCCCTAATCTTGAATGTGATCCGTTGGAGTTTATGAAGAAGTTATTGAGCAAAAGTATAGAAGCTTTGGCATCTTATTCTCATGGTGATGATTGTCTTGTGGTAGATTATGCAAAGTGGTTAAAAAATCTACACCTTGCTCCTAGGGTGGAATGCTTTTAGTGGTGTCTATTTAATAATGCAATTCCAACTAATGATTTTTTAATGTACTAATGATTGTTGGGAAATAATTTATGTCCTAGAGGATTTAATGAAGTGGAAAATATTGAGCATGTAACGGTGAGTTGTTCAAAACTTGATCAAGTCATTGATCTGCTTAAAAAATGGGGATTTTTAGTTCTAGGTTTCTCGTCAATCAGTGATTGCAAAATAAAGTTGTAGCTGCTTTCTTTGGCTAATCCTTTCATTCTAAAGACTTATTGTGCTATGGTGTATTTTTCATGGAAGAGTAGAAACAAATGCAAGCATGGTGAGCATGAATTCAGCTTAAGCTTCATAGCTTCTAATGCTATCAGTTATGCATTAATTTCAAATTCTAATCTATTCATGGACCACTAGGGTGCTAAACAGCCTAATCAGCTATCTCATTATTGACACCCTCCGCCCCCAAGATGTATTAAAGTCAACCTTGATGCATCTTTATCAAAATCTAATAATGGTGGAATCAGTGGAGTATTCAGAGATTCAAAAGGTAGATTCATACTTGTTTTTTGGTTTAATTGTATCCATTGGGATAACGGATTACTGGAATTGATGGCATTTTGATCCTTGAAGAAAATAATACCCTTGAATGGATGTTGGATTCTAAAGGGATAATAATTAAAGGAGATAATTACAATATCATTAAACATTTGCACATTTCAGTAGATAAAGCAGACCGAAATGTACATAATGAAGAATGGGAAGACTTATCATTCTTGGAGGGATTCGGTAAGTTTGTTTTTCATTTTGCTAATAGGAAATGTAATAAGGTAGTTGATTATTATGCTAACCTTGCCTTATTAGGTGATTTCTTTTGGGATGATTTAAGTTGTAATAATGTTCCTCCATTTATTTTCTTGTTAAAGGAGGATTTTGATAGAATTTTTATCACATAATTAGTTGTAATAAGCTCTCCTCTTTATTAATGCAATTTGAATTTTCCTTAAAAAAAAAAATCTTCTTTGGGGAATTTGAAATTAATATTAAATTTTAATTCTAAAATAAAAAATCCTATCAGAAAAGATATACTACCTTGAGAGGTAGAAATAAGATTTGAAAATTGGGTCAAAATTTAGAATTGTAAATCCTATCTTGAATATCATAACCAAATTTAAGAGAGAACCACATATGACTCTCCCAAGGGGCCAAAGTGTAGTTTGATTGAATATACAGCTATAATCTAGATGAATTATCATTAATCTCATATTCAAATTTCTGTCAACAAATGATATATCTCCCCAAAGGAAAAATATCATTCATCGTTTGAACATGATGAAAATAATCATCATTGATTTCAATTTTCCCGAAGGAGACTAATTGAGTTTTAAAAATTGATTTTTGAAAAGTTTGACATGGGTCCTAAATCTCATACAAGCGTAAGCCCTGGTAGTTAATTACATCATTGCGCGGTTGAATTCCCTATTAATATGCTAGATTAAAATAGAGATATAAATTCTATTTAGAGATTTTCTAATAGTGATATTAAAGAAAGTGGATTTCGAGTTTTAAAGGGGATTGGATCAAATTTTGAACACTTATTTTTAGAGTCAATGGAGGAGGATAGGAGACACTTTGAGATTCTAAAATAATTCAGAAGAATCCCCACCTAATTTAAGAGTTGGGCTTTAAATATTAGATTAAGAGAATTCTTTTTAATTTGAGTTGATAGTATTATTAGAAATTTGGGATTATATTCCCGGAGGTTGGGATCTTATTATTTAGAATCTACCTCAGATCCTAAATCTAAATTGAACACAGAACAACAGTGACTCGAACCTAGCTAATGCAATATAAAATCTAGACTTACCCTAGCCTAGATTGGGGAGCCAGCTAACCACCTAGGTGATTTAAAATTTATGAGTCTTGTTATTAATAAAACAGTGGTTAGATGTTGATAATTAAAGTTTTAAAGAATTAGGACTGGTGTCTAAAGTGAATCTTAAGTGGTTTATTGACTTATGTTGGGTGAGAAAGTTTAAGACAAATGTAATTAAAATTTTAGACACATTTAATTAGTTTTTAATGCAATGCATGCTGATCAACTTGATTAAATGTATAAAATGTCTATGAAGTAGTTTAAAAGGGCTTAAAGATCATTTTTCCCTAGAGATTAAAAAACATCCCCTTGACAGATCTGCACCCTTAAAAGCCAAGTGGTCTGCCATAACCTACAGATGAGGAAGTTCCTAACAAGAAGGAGAAAGTAATAATATGATTATACTGACTCCCGAGATTCTTACGCTTACTTCCTAGGTCATTAGAGTTTTTATAATAGCCAAAAATTTTTATTTAAATTTAAGTAGAAAAAGTTTTTAGTGTACCCTCACGAGGATTCATATATCCAAACTAAAATAAAAATGACATGCAAATCACTAAAAAATAAAGAAAAGCAAGTAACCCTAATCATAATTAAATTAAATCAAAGACATTAATAAATTAAATTATTATAAAATTGGATTCAAGAATTATAATTTTGATGATAGCAAATTTTTGGCATTTCTATTTCTCTACTATTGCCCTGCCTACTAACTTTTCAAGTCCACAAGATCAATTACAGTTCAAGCCAGCTCAAGAATGAGTACATTAGGACTGAGTCAGTCTGTAAGTGTAATTTCAAAATTTTTACCTTTTCTTGAGTCATATAATAATATAGATCTTGATGCTAAGTAATCTTGCACACACACACATAGGGGAAGAAATTATATAGGCTTAAGAGTTTTTCTATTTTTGATTACATTATACAGTATGATCCAAAAATTATCGTGGACAATTGGTTAAAAATAGAAACCCTAATTAGGGAATCTATGTTAAGTCAGTCAAATTAGGCAAATCAACATGGATAATATTTACATCATCTTGGACGATATGCTCAAATAAGAAAGTATCAATTGCTAAACTATTTTAGGTATGATATTATTTTTAGAAATTGTACAGGATGATTCCATATTATCTTGGACAATTCATTACAATCATGCCTAAATTAGTCAGGTGATCAAGGAAAGTAATTAAGGTTTGATTGATCGATCATATCATCTTGAACAATCGCAGGATCATCTTGGATGATTATTTTAAAAAAGCTTAGTCTTCTCCTGGATCACTTGGATAACCAGAATAATATGCTGGATGATTAGTTGAAATTCTCCGTCATCTAGGTGTAACTCCTGGACGGCCAGAATGATGTGCTGGATGAAAATCTCTAGTTTTGTACTAAACATACAGGACAATTAGAACAAATAAGGCTTCTAATCATCTAGCCCTCCTATATTGTCCTGGATAAAAGGGATAAAAATATACTAATCGTACAGGATGATATGTCAATCATTCTGGATGATCTATCGATCATCCTGGATGATCTTTGATGGCAAGTTGTAAATTAGGACAAATTTTAAGCCCTTTTATATAAAATCTCTTGTTCATTCAAGAGGAGATATTTTGTTGGTGTCTTGACCTGAGAGAGCCAAGAGAAAGAGAGGGAGATATTGGCAGAGAGAGAGAGAGAGAGAGATAGAGAGAGAGGATCTTGTTAGGGGAAGTTTATGAGGGATTCACAAAGATTGCTCCAAGTAAGGATCTAAGTCATCTTCTCCAGTGCCCTAGTTCCTTAGTGGCTCTAGGGAGGTCTTCACCAGCTTAAGGTTTAACTTCTTTTCCTACTTTAGGAGGAAGCAAAAGGAGTAAAGGTTCTCTGCTTACTTTAAGAGAAAGCGAAAGGAGTCTAGGTTCTCTACCTGCTTCAGGAGGAAGTAAAAAGAGTTTTGGTTCTTAGCCTCATCGGGGTCAGTGAAAAGGAGTTTGTAAAGGATTCTCTACCTTATTATGGGAAAAAAAAGGAGAGTCACTGTTGATTTAGTGCAATACCCAGAGGAGAGACTCCGGGGAGTGGATGCAGGTCAAGTTGGCCGAACCACTATAAAATCTGGTGTGTGTTTTCTTATTACATTTATGTATTTTAATTTTTGTACTTTATTTTCTTGTGGATGATCATATGGATTAATGTTTTAAAATATTTCAAAAGATCATGCTTTTATTTAAGTATTTTAAAAACTATTAATTCACTCCCCTCTTGGTTATCCTCGAGCTAGTTTATAAGGGCTTAATAACCCTTACAATCATTCAAGTGGTATCAGAGTGGAATTCATAAAATCAAATTTCAGAAAACTTTTATATTTCAATCCATGGCTAAATATGGTAATAGAAAAACACAAAAGATTATTCAATTACTAGACCACCACTAGTTGATAATATACCTTTTGATTTCTAGAAAACTCGCATGTCCACTTTCTTAAAATATATAGATTATCGCATGTGGATACTTATTAAAGAAGGTTATTCTACACCATCACATCAAGTTATTGGCATCAAAATTAAACTTATTTTACTGAATGGAGTCTTGATGATAGGAATTTAACATAACTTAATGCTAAATGTTTAAACTATTTTTTTATGCACTGAAATCTGAAGATTATATGCATATTTCAACTTGTATAACTGGTAAAGAAATATGGGATTAATTATGTATTGCTTATGAAGGCACAACTAAGGTTAAATAATCAAGATTGAATATCTTACTTCATGATTATGAAATCTTTCGCATGAAACCTAATGAGTCAATATTTGAAATGTATACTAGGTTTATACAAATTGTCACCTCCCTACATGCCTTAGGAAGAGAACTCACTAACTTTGAGAAAATTAACAAAATCTTGAGATGTTTACTCTCTTCCTATGATGCTAAAATAACTATTATTACTGAATCCAATGATTTGATTTCATATTCTATTGATAACTTACTTGGATCACTCATTGCTTATGAGAAAGGAGTGAACCAAAGACAACTTGATGCAGGTGAGAAGAAGAAGGAGAAAATTATGGCGCTAAAGGCTAACGATACAGATACTAATTCTTCTAAGTCTGAAAGTGATGATGTTGACTTAATCACTAGGCAATTCAAAAGATTTCTAAGAAAGAAATAAAAGCACCATCAGAAATGGAACAAAGGTAAGAGTAGTAAGAATTTTAAAGGTTCTTATAATATGATTTGCTTTGAATGCAAGAAGCCATGAAATATAAAGTTGATTATCCTACACTTAAGTCTCACCCAAGTAAGGAGAAGGGTGAGGAGAAACCAAAGTTTAAGAAGGATAAGAAGTAGATTCAAAAGGCTTTTTAGGCCGATTGTCCATCTGATTCCTCTAAGACTGAAGCTAAAGAAGAGATTATAAACTTGTGTTTGATGGTGGATGAATATCCTGGTCATTCTGACCAAGAAGAGGTATGTGAACTAACCTATAATCAATTACTTAAAGTTTCTGAAAAAATTTATTCATCATAAAGAAAACTTAAGAAATTGAATGCTAGCCTAAAATTATAATTTTTAAACTTGCAAAAAGAGCATGAAGTTTTGCTTAAAGATCATTCTATACTTGATAGAAATCACATGTCATTACTTGATGAATTTGATGAGTTAAATAAAAATGTTTTGATTTAATCATTGAGCATGATTTATTGAAAGTATCTCACACTGAATTTGAAATAATTTTAAAATATTTGTGGATGAATCTGAGAGTAGGCAGTACTATCTAAAAGTTGATAATATTATTTTAGAATGTACTAACTCATTTTGAAAACTGAATTGAAAACACTAGAGGAAAATAGGATTCCACCCACATCTAAATAATTTTTCAATCTAGATCCAAAGCCAAAAGTTTTTACACCTAGGAAGAGGCATTATAAGCTGAATAGATTAGTAAACCCTTTTCCTAGTGTTAGATGTTTTTCATGTGACATACTAGGACATATTTGCCACACTTGTACTATTCAGTGTAGTATACATTAGATGTAGAGACCTAAATTATATGAATTACGTCATAACACATGTGCATTACATTCTTCCTTCTATAAGAATGGACCCAAACTCATTTGGGTTCTTAAATATAATATTTTATGATTTTATAGGTGTGCTTTCACACAAGACCTCATGAGAGCATGTAATGACCTTTTAATTGCAAATCTTGAGAAAGAATGTAATGCACATGCGAGACAACACCACCAGGAAAATGGTGGATGCATGTATAATTGGAAACTCCAAGAACCTTTTAATTGAAAATATTTTACTTGTTGATGGCTTGAAACATAACTTTCTTAGTATCAGTTAGCTTTGTAATAAGGGCTTTATCATAATATTTTTATCAAACACATATAGCTTGAATAACAACACTATTTTATAGGGAAAAAGGATTAATAATATTTTCATGCTTGATTTAAATAATATTAAATTTGTTGCTTCATTTTGCTTAAAAAATACTGCTGATAAGTCTTAGTTGTGGCATAGGAGGTTATGTCATGCTAGTATGAAAACCCTTAAGAGAGTAACCCAAAGGACCTAGTTAGTGGTGTCTCTAAGCTTAAGTTCACTAAGGACCATATGTGTGATCTTGTCAACTAAGAAAATAAGTCTGATCATCTTTCTATCCCATTAAGGGCATTAGCATTTCTAGACCTTTAGAAGCCCTTAACATGGATTTGTTTGGACTAATTAGTACTGCCAACTTAGGGGGAAAGTCTATGGATTTTGACTACTCGAGATTCACTTAGATTATATTTTTATCACATAAAAATGGGCTTTTGATGAATTTAAATCCTTCTCCACTTGGATTCAAAAAAGCTAGGCACTGAGATATTGACCATCCATAGTGATCATGGTGGAGAGTTTGAAAATGAGAGATTTGGAAACTTCTGTGAGGATCAAGGGATTAGTCACAACTTCTTAGCTCCTAAGGCCCCTCAGTAGAATGGGATAGCTGAAAGGAAGAACATAACCTTAATGAAATACACTAGAGTCATACTTGCTGAGTATTCACTTCCAATTAAAATACTTTTGGAGAGAAGCAATGAACACAACCTATTATGTGTTAAATATGGTAAATTTAAATCCAAACTGAATAAGACACCTTATAAGATTATTAAGGGTATGACACCCAACCTTTGTCACCTCCATGTATTTAGATGTAAGTTTTTCATTCTTAATATAAGGGAAACCACTCTTAGGAAAAATTGACCCAATATTTGATGGAGTGTTATTAGGATATTTGAGTGTGGGGAAATCCTTTAGAGTGTTTAACAAGAGAATATTAGTGGGGGAGGAGACTACTTATATAATGTTTGATGAATCTGATCCTAAGAAGTTTGGAGTTAAGGAATAAGATGAAGTAGGAGAGATTACCCAAGGAATAAAAATTATAAATCTGAAGAAAAAGGTTGAGCCTCAAAATACCGATGGAGTAGGTGAGATTACCCAAAGAGTAGAAATTGCAAATCTTGAGAAAAGGGTAAAACCTCAAAACACTTTTCCTAGAGATTGGGGATATTCTTTGAGTCATTCTAAAGAACTTATCTTAGGAGATCCTTCTAAATGTGCTAGAATTAGGCATGGGCTTAGGAAGGAAGTAAACCACTATATCTTTATCTCAATGACTAACCCATAAATATCAATCAAGCCCTTTTTGATGAATTCTGGATCTTAGCTACATAAGAAGACCTTAATTAATTTAATAGAAATCATGTCTGAGAGTTAGTAGAAAGACCTAAGAATCAAAGTGTAGTAGGAACCAAATGGGTATTTAAGAACAAAATGAATAATTATGGTGTGGTGGTTAGGAATAAGGCAAGATTGGTGGCTGAGGGGTATAACCAAATAGAAGAGATTGATTTTGAGTAGATCTTTGCCCCTATAATTAGATTGGAAGCCATTAGAGTACTACTAGCCTTTGCCTATTATGCAAAATTTAAGCTTTTCCAATTGGATGTCAATAGTGCCTTTTTGAATAGGATAATAAAAGAGGGTGTGTTTATAGAGCAACCCTTAGGTTTTAAGAGTTACCAATTTTCAAATCACGTTTACAAATTAAAAAAGGCCTTATATGGATTAAAATAGGCACCTAGAGCATGGTATGAGATGCTTAGAATATTCATACTAGAAAGAGAGTTTGTTAAGCTGAGTGTAGACACCACCTTTATTTTAAGGAAAATAGGAGATGATTTCCTCATTATCCAGAACTATATTGATGATATAATTTTTAGATCTTCTAATAATAATTATTGTGATGATTTCTCTAAAATAATGAGTAAAGAGTTTAAGATGAGTATGATGGGAAAATTGTCCTACTTTTTGGGGTTTAAAATAAGGCAAATAGATGATGGAACCCTTCTTAATCAATCTAAATACACTAAGAACATCTTGAAGAAATATGAAATGGATAAAGCCAAGCCAATAAACACTCCCATAAGCTCCAGTGTCCCTTTAGATAAGGATTTAAATAGAAAATCTATTGATCAAAAGAAGTATATAGGAATGATTGGATCACTACTTTACTTGACTACTATCGGACCTGATATAATGTTTAGTATGTGTCTCTGTGCAAAATTTTAAGCTGATCCTAAAGAATCCCACTGGACTATAGTTAAGATAATCCTTAGATATCTCTTAGGAACTCAAAACTTAAAAATTTGGTATCATATACACAATACTTCTTATTCTGATTTTGCAGGGTGTAGGGTGGATAAAAAGAGCTCTTTTGGAACTTTCCAATTCATAAGATAGTCCTTAGTCTCCTGGTCTAGTAGAAAATAAAACTCTATTACACTTTCCACTGCTGATGTTGAGTATATTACCTTAAGAAGTTGTGTGACCAAAGTCCTTTAGTTGAAGCAAAAAATTATGGATTTAGGATTAATTGTAGGCAGAACTTCAATTCTTTGTAATAACATTAGTGCCATCTACATCTCCAAAAATCCTATCCAATATTCAAGAACCAAACACATTGACATAAGCCTTCACTTTATTAGGGACCATGTCACCACTGGAGATAATGAGCTACACCATGTAGCAATAAAAAACCAACTAGCTGACATCTTTACTAAACTAATGACCTTTAACACATTTAGCATTTTAAGGACCAAATTGAGTGTGATTGACATAAATGCATGAACTTGATTATTTTTGAACTCTAAATTTTCTATTTTATGATCTTTCTTTTTGTATTTATGTTGATTATTATTATTTTTATTTTATGTTATTTTTCATGTTTTCATTTTTAATATTTTTATTTCTCTTTTAGTTTTCTTTTGGTCACTATTGAACTGATATTTTATGCCTTATTTTTATTTTTGAAAATTTATAATCAATGGTTGACATCCCTAAATTAGTTGAAGGAAAAAATATTGTTGATTGTTTCCCTTCCTCTAACTCCTTTAGAGGTGTAAGTTTGCTTTCAAAGCAAAAAACTTTTTCAATTTAAAAATAAGACTTTGAAATTGAGATCTTTTATATCTTCCTACATTAATCCATCTCATATGAATAATATTCAAAGTCATAAAATCACTTTTAAGCTTTGCTTGATCAAGTTGTTGTACTTATCATATGAATGTGATTTTAATTTCTGATTTATTCTTCCTTATATTAGAAAGTGAGATTTTTTTCTCTATTATCTAAAAGATATTCTCACAACTGAGAGTCTTTAGAAGTTTCAAATGGGAGCTAGCTCACAAAAATGATTAGAGGTATAACATGATCCCAAAAAGAAAAAGTGAAAAGATGCACAATGATTGCCAAAAAAATTAAAAGATACAAAAAGTGTGTTAAAAATCAAATGATGTGTAAAGTAAGCTAAATAATTGACAAGAGGCATAAAATGAGCCCATAAAAATCAAGCTTCCATCTTTTTCAAACTATTAAATCTTAGAAGAATTCATATGTCACTTGATATCTTCAATCACTTGATTTTTGAAATCCTTTATTTTGACTAATTACTTTGGTACATTACTCTATCAGATATATTTTCTAGAATGAAGTGTTGAATAGATCACTTTTCTTGGCTGATTTTCTTTTTGAGTTAGATATTTATTTTCAAAAGATTTTTATCCTGTAGGGAATCCTAGCTGGGGATAATATGATTAGTTATTCTATAATTTTTTAGAGTTCAATGATGTTAACTCTTTTGTTACAAATTTTTAATGAATTTAATCACATAAAAAATTTATCATATTCTTTTTTTGATAAAAAAACTTTGTTTTCATTATTTTTATCGTTCTTATCATCTTTTCATTTTTTTATGTTTTGTTGTTTTTTTAGTGATGTTTTTGTGCTGTTATTAGTTTATGTTTTATATTTTTTCCTTTGTATTTCTTTTCAATTTTCTCCTTTTTGTGACGTCAAAAGGGGGAGTAGTAGTATTAGTGCAATTATTATTTAGTTGTATTATGTCGTTATTGTTTGGTATTTGTACTATTTTTGTTATATTACCTGCTTACTTTAATGAAATTTGTATTGCTTTGTTCATATTGTTCAACTTTACTTTATATTTTTGTCTTATTAATATGCTTGAGTTGAATTTCCTAACAAATATTTTCCATTATAAAAAAGGGGGAGATTATTGTAAACCTGGATTCAAGAATTATAATTTTGATGATATCAAATATTTTTGGCATTTCTATTTCTCTATTATTTCCATGTCTGCTAACTTTTTAGGTTCACAAGGTCAATTGCAAATCAAGCTAGCTTAAGATTGGATAGATTATGACTAAGTTAGTATGTAAGTATAATTACAATATTTTTACCTTTTCTTGAGTAAAATGTAATAATGTGAATCCTAATGTTATGTAACCTTGCACACACACACTCAAGAAGAGAAATTTTGTAGGCTTAAGAGTTTTTTTTGTTTTTTAGTACATCATATAGGATGATCCAAAAATCATTATGGATGATCAATTAAAAATAAAAACCCAAATTAGGGCATCTGTATTAAGTCGGTCGAATTAGGCAAATCATTCTAGATAATACTTATATCATCCTAGATAATATGCTCAAATCGAAAAGAATTAGCCACCAAACTCTTTTAGGAATGATTTATTTTTAGAAATCATACAAGATGATACCATATCATCCTAGACGATTCATTATAATCTTGCCTAAATTAGTCAGGTGATTAAGGAAAGCAATTAAGATTTGATAGATTGATCATATCATCCTGGATAATTAGTTAAAAGAACCTTTGTCTTCTCCTGGATCACCTGGATGGCCAGAATGATATGCTAGATGATTAGTTGAAATTCTCCATCATCTAGGTGTATCTCTTGAATGACTAGAACAATGTGTTGGATGATAATCATTGGTTTTGAACTGATCGTACAGAACAATGTCCACATCATCCTGGATGTTAGAATCAATAAGGCTTCTAATAATCCAACCCTCCCTGATCATCCTGCCTGAAAGGGCTTAAAATACACTGGTCGTATAGGATGATCTATTGATCATCCTAGACGATCTTTGATGGCAAGTTGCAAATTAGGGAAAATTTTAAGCCCTTCTATATAAGATCTCTTGTTTATTTAAGAGGAGATATTTTATTGGTGTCTTGACCTGAGAGAGCTAAGAGAAGGAGAGGGAGATCTTAGGAGAGAGAGAGGATCTTGTGAGGGAGAGTTTATGAGGGGTTCATAAAGGTTACTCCAAGAAAGGATCAGAGTCATCTTCTCTAGTCGTTGTCCCTGGTTCCTTGGTGGCTATAGGGAGGTCTTCATCAGCTCAAGGTCCAAGTTTTCTTCTTACTCCAAGAGGAAGTAAAAGGAGTCAAGGTTCTCTGCCTACTTTAGGAGGAAGTGAAAGGAGTATGGGTTCTATGCCTGCTTTAGGAGGAAGAAAAAGGAATGGGTTCTCTACCTCACCAGAGTCGGTGAAAAGAAGTTTATAAAGGATTCTCAGCCTTGATGTGGGAGCAAAAGGAGAGTCACTGTTGGTTTAATGCAATACCTGAGGAGAGGCTCTAAGGAGTGGATGTAGGTGAAGTTAACCGAACCACTATAAAATTTGGTGTGTTCTTTCTTATTACATTTTTGCATTTCAATTTTTGCACTTTATTTTCTTCTAGATGATCATATGGTTTAATGTTTTAAAATACTTCAAAAAAATCTTGCTTTTTATTTAAGGATTTTAAAAACTACCAATTCAACCCCCCCCCTCTTGATTAGCCTCGGACTAGTTCATAAGGGCTTAACAACCGTAATGAACTTTCACAAATTAATTAAATAAATATCCATAGGCAAATTATCTATTTATTACAACCTAGAATTTACACAAATTAAAAATGGTTAGGTACCACTAACCACAAACTTGGGGTCAAATCCTAGGATTGATGCTTGTTAACTTTGAGTATAATACTCTTTATCTCTTTATCCTCCTTTTATTCATGCTCCTTGGATTCATTGCACCTGGATACCCAAATGAAAAAGAAAACTCTTCCCCTAAAGGGGAGGTTATTCTTTTTTACTTTGAGTATTAAGATTATCCAAACTTGGGCTTCAAAATGGAAAACGATTATCCCCTTGAGGGATATCCTTTCCTCTTTGGAATATAATTTTGGATATATGTATCTTGACTCAAATGTCAAACCTTCATAACTCTTAACTTTAAAAAATTACATTAGTATTAAAATAAAAAATCTAGACTCTCTTATAAGATTATCTTAAGAATTTAAAAATAAAATATATCCAAAGTAGTTTATATATATTCAGTAAAAGCAAATCATACTTGGCCACAGTTCTATTTATTTGGGGCTAAGTAGTAGAAGCACAGGTAAAAAATTTTATTAGTTTAAATCATTATTAAATTAGCCTCCTTTTATTGCCCTACATGAGCATGGCCACATGCAAAAAATTTAGTGAGCAACCAGATTATTTCTAATCTAAGGGTAATTATATCGCCCAATATATTAATTCACATATTGTAATTAAAGTAAGTAAACACTCACATCAATCAATTTTCAATCACAGCATGCAATAAAAACTTAGAAAACCTTGCACACAATAGTAAAAGTAAACTCTGGCCTAGCCGAAACTAGATTTGGTTGTCATAGCAACTCATCTAAAGTGTGTGAAAAAGGTTGTGTGGATAGCGTAGATCCTAAGTTTGGTAATTTGTTAAAGTTGTTTGATGTTTAGGTTTCTTAAAGGTTGAAGGGAAAATTTATACTTGAGCTTAAATATTAATAAATTTAACTTTAATTTAGATATGCTTTAATATTCAAATGATTACTACCTTTGTTGCTCACCGAGGCTGTAAAGTTTGTTTCACCTTCATCGGGGCTAAAATAATAGCCTCGTAAGCCTCAATTACCTTGTAGTAACTATGGTTGATTTAATTGATTTAATTGGTTAGAAATTAAAGGTTGATAAATTTAAATCCAATTGTCTAATTATTGATTTGAATGATCAAATTAGGGATTTTTGGGATTTTAGGTTAATAATTTTTGGAATTATTTAATAACATTAATTAAGGGGCCAAAAGTTAACTTTTAGAATTAAATGTTTAATGTAATTTTAATATTTTTTATAAATATTAGACCTTAAGACGTGTAATTAAACTCTAATTTTTCTTAATTTGGAATTTATTAGATTAAGTTATGATTTTCTTATGTTTAGCCCTAGTTTTAAACTATGGTTGAGTGGAGGGTTGACTTTTTGACTTTGAATGAATTTTGGAGATTTGACATTTTAAAAAAATACTAGATTTCAAATAGAGTTAAATGGCTTTGAGTTTGAATAAATTGGATTTTTCTAGAATTATTGATGATTTTCTAAAATTGCCTAATTAAGGAGATTTATAGATTTTTATCCAAATCAATCCCAAACCTCTTGGAATCACCCCCAAAAGTCATGAATGACCTAAGGGAATGTTTCCAAGTATTTATATTTTTTTTTATAATTTTTAAATATTTTTTATTAATTAATCTAATTAAATTTCAGTTTTCCTTAAAAATTAAAGTAAAGTTAAATTAAGGGTATGATAATGGGGCTTTTATTTTCATGGATTAAGGGTTCAATTTTGAGCAATTAGAGGGCTTATTTTAATTTTTAGAATTTAATATGAATTAATTAATCCATTAGGCCAAATCTAGGAGGGAATTTTGGAGTTCCTAATTGGTGGACCAAATAGGTACCAATTTTAGTGAAACTTGGGCCATGAGATTACCTAATCTCAAGGCCCAAGACCACAAAATTTGGCCCAAATTGAATCTTCTAAGGTGGTTAACCATACCACAAAAGGTAACCACTTATTTATCTTAGAAAATTCCTAAGTCACTTTTACCTAGGGTAAGGGAGGGGGTGCAATTAGTGGCTCTAAACTCCCTATCCTAAGAATAATTAATATAAAAAATCACATATCCTAAATATAGTGGTATAGATTAATGCATCAATTTGAACTTAGGGGGTTAAACCATGACCCCTAAGCCTAAATTGACATAGAAATGCCTTTAACACCTTAAACAAATGGGAGAAATTTTGGACATGTGTTTAACATGCCCAAGATTGTTCTGCCATGATAAATCAAACATAAATACCAAAATATAATAAGTTTTCTTATTGGAATTGAGATAAATGCATGCAAAATTAGGGCTTGCAACTAAAATTCTTTTGAAGATATCCTCAAGATATTTCTAATGAGCCTAAGAACACCTAAATCAGCAAAGTATATGAGGAGATATAATTTTTTTAAGTTGCCCATGATTTTTGCATTTAATTAACCCAAAATTACATAGTCAGTAGCCCCTTTACACATAGGCATGCTCTGATTGGTCAGCCAATCATTGGCGATGGCTGTGTAATCATGCGATCAATTGTAGCCATCAGATCATTGATCAAACAGATCAATCAAAGTGTCTCCATAACTGTTGGATTTAATCCTAGCCATTGATCCAAATCAATGGTTAGGATTACATCTTTAACCTCCCATAGACATCCGAAATCGTATGGCTTTTTTTGTTTGATCTGAGGGATCCCACTGGTAGATCTCAACCAAAACTCATGGGAAGGATCAAGATCTAGTGGGTAGATGATTAATTTCACACTTGACCAACGCAACCTAAGTAGGAGCTCGAGAAGTGAATATAACCATAGAGAAAGCCCAAATGTGTGGGTTTTTCTTGTTGGAATCTTGAGTGGATGAAGGGGTACACTTCTTCAAAATTCATAGTCAAAGGATCACAAGAAGTTGGAGTTCGAGTTGGAGGTGGAGAGATTTCACCGGAGTTCACTCAAGAAGATGGTTGGAAGAGCCTAGGAATATGAGGGAAGCAAAAAGATTTCTCATAGAGTGCTGTGGAAGAAAATCAAAATGCTGAGAAGGAATGGGAATATCTAGGTTAAGCTGCTCTATTTAAGCAATCCTTACAAGCTTGGACGATAGGGATTGATCAGGGAGGCCATTGGATGATCATCAAGTGGAAGGGGATAGCATTAGGAGTCCTCATAAGATCAAAAGGAGAAAATTCAGACCTTGGAGAATGTTCATCCAAGGCTCATGAAGGGGACCATCAGAGTTGGTTTCTTATTCATTCCAGCAGCTATCGATAAGGGGCTAGATAGGGCTAAGATGGAAAGGTGTCTGAAGGTCTGGTAAGCTAAAGAGTTAGCTCAATTGGGTAGGAAGTATTCCAATTTTATAGATAGGCTCAGTTTGATTAAAACTTGTACTGTTTAGGCCTACTTGGGTGTAGCCTGGGTTGAGTAAGGTCATGGGAATAATGTGGAAGATGTTTTAGATCAAGGGTCACCCAATGCAAGTGTCAATAAGATCTAGTTCAACTTAGGGGAGGAATAGGCTCAGGCCAAAGTGGCTTTGACCACTTTGGGATAGCCTAGAGGTTGGCCCAGGTCAACCCAATGGTGGGGTTGATTAGGGTAGGTGTGTTGGACATGAGACCACCTAATAAAGGTGTTTATTTTGCTTTGTGAGGCCTAAATTGGGAAATGGCTCAACCCATAGTGGTTTTGACCAATTTGACTTAGTCTAATTCCTAATCTAAGTTGATCGAAGGGCTAGGTTAACTAGGGAAGGTGTGTTGGGTCCTGGTAGACCCAATGCGATCATTAGTTTGAACTCAATGGAAGTGGTCCCAAGTCAAGGGGAGTTCATTTGGTCGAAATTGGGTGTTTAAACCCTTAAGGGTCACTTTGGTCAACTAGATCAAACCAAAGGGTGGTTTTGAGTCCAATGTGTTCCTTATAACATTTGGAATCCATTAAAGTAGGTTTTGATATTTGATATCCAATTTTGATATTTGATATGGATAGGCCATGTTGAGTTTTGTGGAAAAGACCATAAATCCCTTTAAAGAGTATTTTGGTCATTTTGACCCCTGGTCAAACATAGGTCGAATTGGGCCCAACAAAGTTTGGGTTACTGACCAATAAGTTTTGATGAAGGCCGTGGATATTTTTGGGTTATTTTTAAAGTGTCTCAAAGTCAAATTCCACTTAATGATAAGTCCAGTGGCATAGACTATAAATATTTGAAGGTTTTATAGACTTTGGAAATCAATTCAATTTCTAGGGCTAGCAACCTCATAATGAGCTCAAATTTAGTGGGTTCATGTTAGATATATGACTAAACAATATGCACTTGATAGACCCAAAATCATAGGTCATTTTACTGGGTTTCTAGATGATAGAAAATTCACTTAGAAAGGGTTTCAAGACTTGGGTCCTTAACCCTAGGATTTGGTTTAGAAACTTGGATTTGGATTGTATTTTAGAGTTGATTGGTTGAGTTTGAATTATTCACATCAATGAAAATAAAATGAATGATTGAGATTGATTGTATATGATTTGAAAGTTTATTGAAAGTTGGTTGAAAGTGGGACTAGAGATTGAATTGAAAAGTGGAACTAGATTTGATTAGACTTGGATTTGGTTTTGACTGGGACCTATATGATTGAGAAGTAGAAACCTTCAAATCATTAGGTCACCAAAAAGAAACCTAGCTAGGTCTTAATAACCTCATATAGAAATGATGTCAACATCCCTTTGAAGAGAATCCAAACTAGCTGTATTTTTCTACTGCTTCAGAATATCAGTTGTTTCTTTGGACCTGAACTGATGACGATGATGATGAGAAGAAAAATCATGACTCAGAGAGATGGGAGTCAATTCTTTTTTTTTTTCTTTTATTAGCTGTTTATGACATGCTTGTGAGAGAGAAGAGAGAGTGGTTGTAGCTATTTTTTCTTTTTATTTATTTTTTATTTCTTTCGCTTAGGGAGGATCCTATGATGTTGTGTGAGAGTGATATTGTGTTATGGCCATGAGAGCCATTATTATTATTTTGATGAGAACATTCTTGTGAATTTTGGATGGAGATGGACTAAGAGAATAGTTTCATACACTAGGTATCTTGTGTTTATTTACATAGTTGCATTACAATGCATATGAGCTTATTATCATTTAAATGAAAAGTTGTATTTATTTTATATTCAATTTTTACTTGTTCTTGTGTAATTTATTTTGCTATTTGTATTTAACAAAATTCCTTTATGCTTAATTATTGAGCATTGTTCTCTACATAGCACTTGCACTTTAATTACTTATTTAGTCAGAATAAAAATGATAATAAAAAATTATATAAAATTAAGACAATAATAAAACTCTAGATGATAGTTTGAATGAAAATAATATAACAATTCATAATTTGAAAAGCATAATAATTAATAATTATAGATTACTTAAAATATTGAACTATTTTGAATTTAGAAACTATACACTAATACATTGACTACTAAATTGAGGAATGAGAAATTGATTTTAGGGAAAAGAAGTGGGTAGCTTAAATTAGAAAGATTATAGTAAACTCAAATATAGAAGTAGTGATCTTATTAAACCAATAAGAGTTGCAGGAGGATGAAATCAAAATTGATATTCAAAATAATTAAATATGTAGGTATATGTTGAAGCTCAAATCCAAAAGCAACCTAATACTCAAATCAAATATGATAAGGTAAGTGAACTAATACATATGATTGTGCATAAATAAACTTCTAATTTAATTATAAATACAACTAATTTCTATAAAAAAAAACATATTATTCATTTATGAAATTTGAAGTCCGTCTTACAAATACACTTAGTAGATAAATACGAATACAAGCAAGATCAAGGGTGACTGATTAAAGTAATTATTATGACCTTTAAAATTAGAATTATAACTTTGATCATTCTAAATTATTTCTAGATTATGACATATTATCTTATATTTTGGTAATTTTAAACTATCAATTTTTATTTTGACTATTATGCTAATACATAGGTGATTTTATCATTTCATGATGGCAAGAAAGTGTTTAAGCTAGGAGAATTTATATATTGTAAATTATGTGTTATTTATCTTGTTAAAATTTAGTAAAAATATTTTATTTTAGTTGTATTTTTACATGAAATATTTAGGAGAAGACAAAAATTCATAAGTATTGAATGAGCACCATAGTGCACATACATCCAATGTCGCAGTATGGTTAACTACAACAACACTGTACTAATTTTTGACATTACTAAATCAACCTCTTGGAAAAATTAAGGAAAAATTAGCATCGTGGTGGACACAAGGTCAGTGCCATAGTTCCTCAAAGCGTCATTGTGTCAGAAATTAGCATGGAAACACTAGAGTCTCTAGAAAATGAGCATCAAAGAGTCATGCATATCAACAATGCAACATCATATTTGATTGTTAAGTGTCAGAATTCTTAACATTTATAGTGATGTAGTGAAGAAGTTTCCAAAAAGAGAAGCGATTTTGACTCAGATAAAAGATACGCCAATTCAACCATTAATCATGCCAAGTTAACCCAGCATCGTAGTGGAACAAGCATAACAATGTTGAGGTACTACTTCATTTTATGCTATTACAACGAATCATGTCGAGCGTCACGGCTCCTTAGTCAATTTATGTATTTGCATAAATAGTTTTTTAGTTCTTTTATTAAATGAGTTTTATCATTTTACTAGAGTCTTATACTTTTGAGTAGCTTCCTTTAGTTCCCCCTTAAAATAAAGTTTAAGAGAGGCTAGGAAAATGTAAGATGCTTTCATTTAGAGATCTTAGCATGTATTATGTAAGTGATTCCATTATTGGAGGAAGGAATATGGAGAATATCAATTGATCCTTCTAGGTGATATTTATCTTATTAACTCTCATATATCTTTTTCTTATATGAGTGAAATGAATATAAATTTGCTTTTTGTGTTATCCATGCCTATTTAAATCCCTTTGTTTTGGACTAATGATATAAATGCATAGTAATTACTAATATAGACTCTTATGCTTTGAATTAAGTTATAGATATTTTTAGTATTTCGTGCTCTTAATTTAATGCATATAGTGGTCATGTATCTAGTTAATATCTAGTGTGATGTATTGCCTCAATGAAGGAATATTGGAATAAATATGAGTATTGAAATGGAATATTAATTAATCTAGATATAGGTTATTAAATCTTCTAGGTTCTAACTACCATCTTATAAGATTTTTGCTTAAGTTTGAGTGCTCTTTTTCTATCACTCAATAGGCCCACTACATTCTATCAAAAGAATTGGGTTCTCTCCCAAGCAACACTAAGTTTATAATCTTTAGTAAAATTTTGCCTAGATTTTTTATTTTGGCTATACAACACCACAACTTTTCCTTAAAGGCTTTAAACTTTTATTTTTCCCTTTTACTTTAAGATTAATTTCAGTGGTACTAGGTAAGGTTCCATGGGGCCTACTACTAAAAGAAATTACTAACGGCCCTAATTAATTCTCCAAATTTCTAATAGCAACAACTTGACTTTATAATTAGTTTTTTCATCTGAAGAACTAAATACACCAAAGATGACTTCCTATTTTTGAATTAAGTATTCTAATTATAGCCTAAGAGATAAGAAGGTTTGGGATTCACTAATGGTGTTTGAGGGTTATTCCAAGATATTATAGGTTTAGGTTGATTAGCTTTCCACTAGTTTTCATTATTATTACTATTCTTGCTAAAATCAGAGTGGTTCCTCCAACCTAGATTATAAGTATTTGAATTAGGATCGAATTGTTAGGTGTTCCAATTATATTAACATTCTCAATCCCATTAACACTAGTCTCACTAAAAAAAATCCATATCATTCTCTTATAATTGTATATGTGAACCTGAAATAGAATTAACTTCAAAATTATCTACCTTCTTAGACACTGAAGTGACCTGAACAGTTAAAATTGATAAAGCAATTGACTCACACATTGGCTACTTTATTAAAATTCACCCTATTAGAAGGCCAATTCCAACTCATACACATTTGCTACTCTCTTAAAATTTACCCTATCATAAGGCTAATTAAAATTATTTGTTATCATCTCCTTTATTAAGGCGTAAGCCCTATTAAAAGGTTTTGATCTCAAACACCCTCTAATTAGCACATCAATTATCATACTAAGGGATCCTACAAGCCCATTTTAAACAGTCTGAATCACTAACCAATTAGACAAAGCTTTTTTTGGGTACTTTTTAAGCATCTTCTTGAATTTTTCTTAGCTCTCATAAATTGACTTTTCATTAAATTGAGAAAATGGAATTATTCCATTCTAAAGCTTAATAGTTTTAGATGGTGAGAAAAATTTTCCTATAAACTTATGTGATAACTCATTCCAGCTGATTATAGATTAGGGCAAGGAAATCTAATCACATTTATACTTTGTATAGAAAATAGAAATCTCATAAACATCACTAATAAGTGTAAAATATATACTATTTTATATGTTTTAGTTTTAGTGAAAATATATTATTCTAATTATTTGTGTGCAAGAAAACTAAAAATGATAGAAATTCTAAGGAGCCTATAACACAACAGTGTCTGACAAATCCACGCCATAATGTTGTCTTCAATATCATCGAGGTGCCCTAATTCTTACATTGCGGCACTAAGTTCTCTATTTCGAGCAATATAGTGGCAACAAAGCCAACATCGCAATATTAATAGTGCCATGACATCAAAAGATAGCTTAGCAGTGCCATATTATATATTTTTAAATGTTAAAGGGCCATAATTTGTCATGTATTGGCACCATATTCTATATTTTCAAATGCCTTGGTGCCATAGTACTTGAAAGTCAATAGTTCCATGATGTTACAATTGTAATGTCAAATATTATTGTGTTAATTTTATAATCATTTTTTTGTGTTTGATTGAAAATGTTGTTAGGTTTCGACAACTAAATTTTCTTTGGGAGAATTAAATTTCTTAAATTTTAATCTTGAAATTGAACACATCATTATGAATAATATATTACCCTGAGAGGCAAAGATATCATTTCCAAATGGGTATAATTTATATGATTGAAAATTCATCTTGATTATCGTAGTCAAATTTGAGCAAGAACTACATATGATCCCAAAGGGTCAAAATGATTGTTCAATCAAGTATTTAACTAAGATAATTTGAATAAAATATCTTTAATTTCATAATCAAAGTTATGATAATAATTGATACATCTTTATGAGGAAAGATGATATCAATCATTATTAATCATTTGAAAATGACGATAATGATCGTCTTGTTTGATTTTCCCAAAGATAATTAATTGAAGTTTTAAACATATTGATTTTTAAATTGATTTGCATTTCTAAATCTCATAAGTGTATATGCCCTCATAGTTAATTACATCATAAGAAACCGAACTTTCCTATGAATACTCTTGATTAAAATAATGATATAAATTTTATTTTGTGATTTCAAGGCTTGATGTCAAAGGAAGCGAGGTTGGAAATTTAATAGGGATTGGATTAAAAAAGAACACTTATTTATGGAGGACAAAGAAGGAAAGATAGGAGGTGCTTTGGGATTTTGAAACATTTTAAAAGCACCCCAGCCAATCCTAAGTGTTGGGATTAAATTTGGATTGAATAATATTTAAGTTTGACTGGTCAATTTTATTAGAAAGTTAGAATTTAATTCTCAAATGTTGAGGTCTTATAGTCTAAACTTGCCTTAAAACCTAAATCTAAATTGGGTACTAAAAATTATTAACCCAAACCTAGCTAATACAGTGTAAATCTGGACTTATGCTGACCTAAATTGGGGAACAAGCTAACCACCTAGGCCCTTTAAAACTATGAATCTGGTCTTTAATGAAAGAGTGCATAAGGAAATTTAATTAAGTTAACTTTGAGAAAATGAGGCTGACATCTAGAGCAGATCCTAATTGTTCCCTTAACTTATGTTGGGAAAAATGAAGCTTAAAATAAATGCAATTAAATTTTATACTCATTTAAATTTATTTCTAATGCAATAGATGCAAATTAACTAGATTGAAATACATAAATTATATATGAAATAGTTTTAAAATCAGGCATAGAAAATAAATTTTATCCTAAGGAATGTCTAACTTTCCCTTGACAAGACTGACCATATTATATCAGGTGGCATGCCAAAACCTGCAAGCGAGTAAGTGCCTAACAAGGTTGAGAAAGGTATAATATATATGCATGTGAACTCTCAGCGATTTGAGCTTACTTCTTAATGTTGTTAGAATTTTTATGTTATCTTATAATTTTTAGTTTAATTAAAGTATATTTTTTTTTCATTTTTACCCTCATGAGCCTCCGATCGTTCCAGGCAAAAACAAAAGTAACTTGTAAAAAAAATTAGAAATGACATGCAATTTCTACTATGTAATCAAATTAAATAAATAAATTAATTGAATGTCCATGTGCAAGTGCTACTTAATATTACAACACATAATTTTGTAGAAAGTAAAGTGGTTGGGTACCACTAACAATAAGCCCAGAAGCCCAAATATCTAGTCCTAAGACACAAGTGACTTTTAGAATGAGATTTTCTCCCTCTTTATTTCTTTGTCCTTCGTCGGGCTCTTGGATTTGCCGTGTCCGGATATCCAAATGAAAAGAAACTCCCCCTTAAAAGAAGTGTTATATTTTCTTTTTGGATGTTTTAAATTCATCCTAATTATTGGGTCTCCAAATTGAGAGAAACTCTCTTCTAAGGGATGTCCCTTTCTCTTTGGAGTCCAAATTGGATGCTTAACATCTCATCTCAAAGTACTTTAACATTAAAACTCAATAAAAACATAAATACAATCAAATTATATTCAAATAAAATTAAAATTTAGACTCAAATAACCTACAAGGTTATCTTAAGTAATTATAATTAAATCATCCCAAGTAGTTATATAATTATATTTAAAATGATCAAAACAATCATAATTAGCCATAATCTTTTAATTTAAAAGGGAGACTTACCATTTCTAAAGCACTTGAAGAAAACATCATTAAATTAAAGTTTACTTTTATGCCCCCTTTTATTTTAATTGCCCTATATGAGCATGATCATATGCATAAGATTATGTTAGCATTTAAATTATCCATAACCTAAGGATAAATCTAAGGCCCATCACATTAATACAAAGATTATATAAATTAAATAAACAAACATATCAATTTATACTAACAACTAGCATGCAATGAAAACCACAGAAAACCCAGCATATAGCAAAAAAGGAAACACTCGCCTAGCATAAGACTAGACTTGGTTGTCCTAGCAAACCATCTAAAGTGTGTGAGATAGGTCATGTGGTCTTGATATGTCCTAGGTAGGGTAATTGGTTAAAGTTGATTTATTTTTTGATTAGTTAAAATTCTTAAGGTAAATTTTAATTAAAGTTTAAATATTAATAATTTGAAATTAATTTTAAAGTGTATTTTTAAAATTAAATGGATGCCACCTTTGTTACTTACTGGGGTAGTGAAGTTTATTTCACATTCCTTAGGGCTAAGTTAATAGTAGTGTAGACCTAGGTTACCAACTGGTAACGAGTATAATTAAGGAATTGAATTGATTAAGGTTTAAAGGTTGATAAATTTTAGTTATAATTGAATGGTTGCTGGTTTTAAAGTTAGATTAAGATTTACTAGATTTTTAAATAAATAATTGAATTTTCTAGAATTATTTGAATTATTTAAATGATTAATTAAAGGAAATTTTGACTTTTTGATTAAGGTTTATTTATGGAATATTAATGTTTTTTAAATAAAATACCTTAAGATGAGAAATTTGCCAACAAGTTTGCTGGAATTGGATTTTCTACATTTAGTTATGCATTTTTAATGTTTTGACTTAAATGTTGACTAAAAGTTTATCAAATATCTAACTTTTTATATTTAAATTATTTTTGGTAATATGATATTTTTAAAAAATATTAGAGCATAAATGGAGTCCAATGCTTTTGATTTTGTTCAATTTGGAATTTTTTGGGATTAGTTATGACTTTTTAAATTTTGGATATTTATTTGAATTATTAAAACTGTTTTAATTAAGGGTTTTTAATGATTTGAATCCAAATGAACTTCAAACTTCTTGAAATCACTTACAAAAATCATAAATGATTAAAGGATGTGTTATCAAGTGTTAGAGGGTTTTTTTTAGAATTTTTGGTTATTTTTAATTAATTAAATTATTAAATATTAATTTTCAATTAAAATTATATTAAGCGTAAATTTGATGTCAAACCAAAGGGCTTTTAATTTTCTTGAGTTAAGGTTTATATTTTAGTCAATTTGAGATATAATATGTATTTTTTGGATTTAAATTTGATTTATTATAATATTTAGAAGTTTTAAGGCTTAATTAAGAGTTTAATCTTAGGTAAATTAATTAGGTGGCTTAATGATTTTTAAAACTAGTAAAAAAATTTTCTTAAGGCTATAAATATTTCTAAGTTTAAATGTTTAAATTTCAAACCTATTGGACAAGTATTTTTTTTTTTTTTAATAAATCTAAATTTTCTATACAAATATTTTTAATTTTTGTCCTTAAAATTTCACTAAGTTGAATGGGTTAAAAAATAAATGTTTAACTAATCCTTGATAGACATATACATGCTTACACAATCACAATTAATTTCTAGATCTATGAGAGCCTAAGCTAGATGCAAGTGCATTCTAAACATGCATATTAAGAGATAATAAACATATATGATAACGTGATTAATAAATAACTGAAACATTATTCAGATTCGACTCATTTATTAGCAAGAAAAATCCAAGAATAAAAAGCTAATTTCATAATCATCAGCCTTCCCCATGACATTTATTCAATCAAGTTCAACCTATTTTTAAGATTTCAAAACCTCTAACTCAATACTCTCAAACGAATTTAACAAATATAATTTTGAAATTAATTTTATATTAGAAAATAGGTTAATTTTTACAGAGAGCCAATCGTACTGTACGATAAATTATTTCGTCCTGGACGAATAGTACTTAGAAAAAATTTTCAAGCAAGTTCCTATTCGTTCCATATGCTCTATAGGAGATAACTGTCTGATCATCCAGTACGAACTGAAGATCATCCTGTACGATCAGTATAAATTCTACATGATCTCCTTATGTGTGAATGTTTTTATTTTCTCAAAATACAATCACTCCCTTCCAATTTGATTTCTAAGAAAAGTGCAAGCTTCAAATTTTACAAAGTATCTCATGCTGAAATTAATTTGAAGTCTTCGTAGTCTGGAGTTCGTTTTTCCTGAAATGTTAGTACACACAAGAGCAAATACAATTCTTCCAAAATTGTTAGGAGATAACTACACATTTGAACAATAATGTTTGAAATCATCAAAACTTTATAAGTTGCAAAAATGAAAAGCATGCAAATAGCAACTATCTTAACATATGTCACTGGCAATCACCAGCATTTAATACTTAAAAATGGTGGACCAATTCGCTTTCCACTAATTTGAGTCAACGGGTGGTTGAATCAGTCGTATCTTCCACCATTTGGAATCGATGGCTATGATGCCATCATATCATGATGTCGATGACCTTGTAATTCACACGGTTAAGATCAACTATGAAATAATGTGATATAAGCTAGTTATTAAAAGTTCAATTGTGCATAAAACACACAATTAAATAGAGAATCAAATTAAACCCTAGAATGGAAAAATGACTCGTTCCCTTGATCCAGACAACTAAATCAAGTGAAATTTTAAACACAGCTCAAGGATGTGAAAGAAACTTTTGGGAATTATTCTAAATATTTAAAAAGTGCTTTTGGAAAAGCTAATTTACCCTAACTACTATGACCTAGGGATATAATTTTTAGGAAATATCACCATAGGATTTAACGGGTTTAGGTTTGGTTGAGCTTATAGATTGTCTTGAAATAGCTTCCTAGTTGAAAATGAGGTTGAATAGGCTCTGTATCGAATGAATGAATATTTGGATGAAGCTAAGCTTTGGTACGACGGAGAATCCCCATCGGTAAGGTTTTAACACTAGAGTTTGATTGGGAACTAACAAGGGAGAAGTTTGGAGCTTAAACAAACTAGTGGTCAGGTCCGGGAGAGCATGAATGGAGAGAGGGTTGCTTAGTTAGAATGAGGGTCCTCTTTCCTATTTTCCCCCTATTCAAATGACTTGAGGTGTTTAGATGGCTCGAATTGCTTTAAAAAGTTCCCCTGATTTGTGTCAGCTGTCCTAAGTGAGGTGGGAGGTAGGGCAATCAAAAGGACAAAAGAACATGATGTGGAAAGCTCCCTATGTCCTCTTGTGCCCATGTGGAAGGATAAAAGGGTAATTAAAGCTAAGCCAGAGATTAATGAAGGTCTAGAAGCCTCTAGAATCGACTTAAGCTGCTAGAATGACTTGATGTATAGTGGATTAGTTTTAAGAGGGTGTTTGACCATATTTGACCCTTTTGAAAGATTACTTTGACTATTTGACTAATCAACATGGCATGTTAACTGGTGTGGTGGCATAGGAGTGTATTTTAAGCTAGTTGGGTGAGTTTGAAAGGGTTTAAAGTTTAAGGGTTGGAGAAAATTACGCTTAAGAGGTCATTTGACCGTCTTTTTATAGTTTGACCAAGTCAAACCATGAATGGATTGACACATGACAGGCTTGAGGATGCTTGAATCAAATATTAAGATGGGATTGAGAGGGTCTAGAATAATGAAATGAGAGTTCTCATGGGTGTTAACTTGATAACTCCCTTTACATCCTTGTTGACTAAGTTGATTAGTTAACAAATGAAATGTTTGACTTGATGGTAGGTTTAGAGGTGCTTAAGTCATGCAATTGAAGGGTCTTTAAAGTTTTGGAGGTTTTGAATGAATTGAATTTAATCAAGTCAAGTGATGGGCTCCAAATGTGTCAAATTTGACCAACCATGGGCTCAGTTGACCAAGTTAACTATTAACTGTTGCAACTCGGGCTTCCAAGTTTATGATTTTGATTATAACAATGATTTTGATGATAACAAATAATATTGATTAATCTTTTATTTCTCCTGGTGTTTGTAGTGCATATTTATTTTTGTTTCTACTAATATTTCAGGTACTCCATGCAACGTTCTTTGAAGATTAAAGACTCGAGATTGTGTAGAATTGATTATATTAAATGAGACTATAATTTTCATTTCTTGAGTCAAGTTTTGTAATGATATATGTTAGATTGGTGACCGTGCACATGCACATGGGGAGCAAAATTGATTTTGACTATTTTAATTTTTTTGTATATCGTACTGTACGATCTAAATTGTACTATAAAATCTGATGTAATAGAAATTAATTAAAATATTTTTTTTGATAAAAATATTTTTAAAATATAATTAATCGTACAGTATGAACAACACATCATACTGGACGATCTATTATAATTAGAAACCCAGTGCCCATTAAATTAGGCAAAAAGTTGAATTTGAAAAGTTGTTCAAATTATACTATACGAACATGATCATATTGTACAATGTTTAAAATATTACCTAATTTAATCCTAAGATTATTCAATCAAAATGGCTTAATTTTGAAATTTTAATCATACTGTATGAACTGGATCATACTATACGATCAACAGAGATGATTTTGGTCGTCCCATGCTTCATCGTGGACGAACTACTTTTTATTGAACTATTACATAGAACATCATACCGGACATCGTACAGTATGAATAGGCAATTGAACTGTTCATACAGTACTAACTAGAGATCGTACAGTATTAATAGGTCAATTTTTGCACATCGTACTAGACGATCTTGCGATCGTACGATATGATCTTTGACGATTGAATTGAGTTTTTTTAGAATTTTTTTAGCCCTCTATTTTAGCACTCTCATAAGACTTTATAAGAGTCTTTGGCATCCATTGAAGCTTCATTTTTTTGGAGAAAACTTGAAGAAAGAACTTGAAAGGGAGAGAGGAAATGGTGGAGTTTGAGAGAGGGAGAAGATCCATGGAGGTGATTTCAAGGGAGTGTGAAGGAGATTTCATTTTGTTTCTCTGATGAGCATGCACCTCAATACCATCAGATTCAAGGTTTATCTTGAGGTAAGTTTTGGGAAAAAGAATATCTCTTTGGTGTCAAAGGACCCGGTTCCTCCGCCGCACCGGAGAAGGTGAAAGTGATTTTGTAAGGGCTTCTATGCCTAGCTATGGGGGCTAAAGGAGAATTACTAAAGGTTTAGTGTAATACTCGAAGGGTGCCGCTAGGGAGTGGACATAGGTCAAGGTTTGACCGAACCACTATAAATCTGGTGTGTTCTGTCCTTTATTATTTTTGCACCTTAATATTTTTGCATTTATTTTTGTTGTGATTAATTACATGGGTGAAATTTAGAATCTATCTTTTTATTATGAATGAAATTTGCTTCTACATAAAGTTATAAAATATATTTCTTTTCATTAAAGAAAATTTTAAACATCCAATTCACCCCCCTTCTTGGTGTATCTCATAATTTCAATTGGTATCAGAGTGAATTTCAAAAATATTATTTTAGAAAACCTTGAAAATTTTGATCATGGCATATTTTGGAAATCATAACATTATGAAAGGCTATTTAATTACATGACCACCTTTATTTGAAATTTTTTTGTTTTAAAATTCATATATCTACTTTTTTTATAATCAATTGATTATCGAATATGACATATAATTCAAACTAGCTATTCTATACCATCATGCATGATAGATGGAGACAAAATTAATATTCCTTTTACTGAATGAAGTATAATGGAACAAATGAAAACTCAATTAAATACTAAATGCTTGAATCATTTTTTCTGTGTGTTAAATTATGATGATTGCATTAGAATCTCTACATGTACTACTGGCAAAAAAATTTGGGATAAATTACACACAATATATGAAGGCACTAGTGAAATCAAGCAATCCAAGTTGAATATTTTAATGCATGATTTTATGAACTATTTTACATGAAACCTTATGAGATGATCTTAGATATGTATATTAGGTTTATTCAAATTATGACATCATTACATGCTTTAGGTAAAAAAATTTCAAACTTTAAAAAAGTTAATAAAATTTTACATTGTCTACTTAATAAGTTTGATGTCAAAGTTATTGTTATTTGTGAATTGAAGAATTTGAATGAATATTATATTAATAATTAAATTAGCTCGCTCATTGCCTATAAGCAAAGTATGAGTCAAAGACTTTTGGATGCAGGTGATGAGAAGACTATAGTGCTAAAAGCCAAAGACACAGATGAACATGGCTTAATAGAAGATGAGAACAAGGAGATAGCATTGATAACAAATAATTTTGAAATTCTAATGAAGCACAAGAATAAACATCAACAAAAGTAGAGTAAAAGTAAAAATGGTACAAATGTTAAGTTTTTTTCTAACGTTATTTGCTTTTGATATGGGAAACCCGGACATATGATGTTTGAATGCCCCGACTTAAAAACTCTTCCTACAAAGGAAAAGAGTAAGAATAAACCAATTATAATATGAGGAAAAGATAAAAAGCAAAAAATCTCCTAGGCAGACCTAGCTTCTGAATCATTAGAACATGAGTAAGACGATGAGGTACAAGTATGTTAAGGTTTGTTTGTATGTTGTATTTATGTGTTTTTGTGTGTTTGTTTATCTATTTTATGTGTTTAATTTTTGTTATATTTTATTTTTTATAATTCTAAGTTTCTTTATTATGTTGTTATGGTCTTCTACATGTATTTTTATTTTATGTGTTATTTTATCTTTTCTTTTTGATAATGTCAAAGGGGGGGATGCATTGTAGTTGGTTGTATTTATGTTTTTTTTTCCTTCTGTTATTTAGATTTAAAAACAACTTTCCCCTATTTTTTAATATAATTCTTTTAGTGAGGGGGAGTTTAGGAGAAAATACTTTTAATTTGTAAATTCAACTAATATTATTTATCATCATCAAAAAGGGGGAGATTAATACAACTCGGGCTTTTGAGTTTATCATTTTGATGATAACAAAAAATATTGGTTAATCTTTTATTTCTCCAAGTGTTTTTAATGCATATTTGTTTGTGTTTCTACTAATTTTTCAGGCACACCATGTAACATTCTTTGAAGATTCAAGACTCAAGATTGTGTATAATTGATTATATTAAATGAGTCTGTAATTTTCATTTCTTGAGTCAAGTCTTATGATGATGTATGATAGATTGGTGACCGTGTATATACATAGGGGGAGCATAAATGATTTTAAACATTTTAATTTTTCTGTACATCGTACTATATGATCTAGATCATACTATACGATCTGATGTAATAGAAATTAATTTAAATATTTTATTTTCCTAATAAAAAGTATTTTTAAAATATAATTAATCGTATAATATGAACACCACATCATACTGGATAATCTGTTATAATTAGAAACCCTACCACCCATTAAATTAGGCAAAAATTTGAATTTGAAAAGCTGTTCTAATCATACTGTACGAATATGATCATACTATAAGATGTTTAAAATATTGCCTAATTTAATCCTAAGATTATTCAATCAAAATAACTTAATTTTGATATTTTGATCATATTGTACGAACTAGACCATATTGTACGGTCAATAGAGATGATTTTGGCTGTCTAATGCTTCATCCTGAAGGAACTGCTTTTTATTGAACTATTCATATAGAAAATCATACCAGACATCGTACAGTACGAACAGGCAATTGAACTATCTATGCAGTACTAACTATTGATCGTACAGTACTAACAGGTCAATTTATGTACATCGTACTGGACGATCTTGCAATCGTACAGTGTAATCTTTAACGGCTGAATTGAGTTTTTTTAGGGTTTTTTTTAGCTCTCTATTTAAGTACTCTCATAAGACTTTGTAAGAGTCTTTGGCATCCATTGAAGCTTCATTAGAGAAAACTTGAAGAGAGAACTTGAAAGGGAGAGAGGAAATGGTGGAGTTTAAGAGAGGGAAAAGATCCTTGGAAGGGGTTTCAAGGGAGTGTGAAGGAAATTTTACATGGTTGCTCCGGCAAGCTTGCACCTCAGTACCATCGAATTCAAGGTTCATCTTGAGAGAAGTTTTGGGAAAAAGAATATCTCTTTGGTGTCAAAGGACCCAGCTCCTCCGCCACACTGGGGAAGGTGAAAGTTATTTTGTAAGGGCTTCTCCGCCTAACTATGGGGGAAAAAGGAGAATCGCTACATAATTAGTGTAATACTCGGAGGGTGCCTCCAGGGAGTGGACGTAGGTTAAGGTTTGACCGAATCATTATAAATCTGGTGTGTTATATCCTTTATTATTTTTGCACTTTAATATTTCTATATTTATTTTTGTTGTGATTAATTACGTGGGTGAAATTGATAATCTATCTTTTTATTATGAATGAAATTCGCTTCCATATAAAGTTATAAAAAAATATTTCTTTCCGTTAAAGAAATTTTTAAACATCCAATTCACCCCCCCTCTTGGCACATCTCATAATTTCATTGACTAGGTCAAAGGTATAATTAAGTTTAAATCATTAAGAGATGTGTTCAAAGAAGAATTAAATGGATTTGATATTGATATAAGGTTTGATTGGGTGTAAAGGAGCTTAAGAGTTAATGTGTTCAACATAAATTGACCTGTTCAACCAAGTTGACCCATGGTCTAGGTCTTAGCTCAACAGGTTTGAAATGATATTTTAAGTCTGGTGGAGGTGGTTCTTGGGTCGCAGGAGGTCATTTTAGTCAAATTGATTGTTTGGATCCTTAAGGGTATGTTTAGTCAACCTAGGTTGACTTGGTGAACCAAGTTGATCTAGAGCCTAGGTTTAGGTCCAACAGGTTTGGTTTGATATTTGAAATCTGCTAAAAGTGGTCTCATACAAAGAGGAGGCAATTTTTTGTTTGAAATGACTGTTCAAATCCCTAAAGGGTATATTAGTAAAAAATGGTTGACCTAGTAAACTAGGTTTGACCAAGGTTAAGGATTGAGTCCAATATACTCCTAATGATTATTAGGATGCATTAGAAGAGGTTTTGAGGTTTAATTTGAAAAAGCCTGGTCAAAGTTTAGAGAAAACTTTAAAATTTCCCTTAAGGGGCATTTTGATTATTTTGACCCCTAGTCAACTGGGGGTCAAAGTGGATATAATTAAAGTCTTTGGAGAAGACTTTAAGGTCAAGTTCCACAGGTGGACAAGTCTAGTGGCACAAGCCATAAATATTTAAAGGTTTAATTTGGACTTAAGTCTAGTTTCTAGGGCTAGAGACCACAGATTGAACTCAAATTTGGAAGTTAGACCCTATGGATATGCCTATCAATATGCAATTGATAGATCATGAATCGAGGGTCATTTAACGAGGCTTTGAAGTGTTTGTAAAATCACTAAAAGAGGCTTTCACGATAGGGCCTTTGAATGGATTTTGATCTTGATTTCTATATTTAAGCTGGATTTTTAGTTTGAATGCTTGAATTTGAATTATCTAATCAATTAATAAAATTTTGTGAAGATTATTAAACCTCTAAGAACTAGACTGAGGCTAACCAATAAAGGAGAATTGGTAACTTAAAACTTCTTTAAGAAAAAAGAAAATCCCCTTTTAAATCCTTTTTAAATATTTAAAAATATCAATTTTATCCCTTGATGCAAAAGCAGATTAATTTAATAATAACAAAAAAAAATCAAAGTTGTCAACCACGCATAAAAATAAAAAAGTGTAGAAGTTAAAATGCATAAAAGTAAAAGAACGAACACACTAAATTTTATAGTGATTCTGTTAAATATGAACTATGTCCACTCCCTGAAGGCCTTCGCTCTAGGTATTGCACTAAACCTTTTAGTGTTTATCCTTTATTCCCCATAGCTAGGTGGAGAAGCCCTTAAAAAATCTCTTCCACCAACCTGCTATGATAGAGTACCTTCAATCTTTTCACCGTCCTGATTAAGGCAGAGAACCTGAAATCCTTTTTCTCCCTGATGAAGATGGTAGAGAACCAAGAATCCTTTTACTCCCTCTTAGAGTTGGAAGAGAACCATAATTCCTTTTACTCCCTGCTGGAGTTGGCAGAGAACCACAATCAAGTGTTGAAGAAAAACTTATCGGAATCACTCAAGAATAAAAGCAGATACTTGAAGAAGATTGGAAGGACCTTCACTTGAAGTAATCTTGTGAAGCTCTCATAACTCCCCCTCACAAGAACTCTCCCTCTCTTCTCTCTCTCAAGCACTCCTCAACTCTCTCACTCTTTAAGCTCTTTCCAAATAACTAAACAGCATAAGATTGTCTTATAAGATAATATGAGAGCTTAAATAGAGAGCCTCCAAAGAAGCCATAAATTTCAATATTGCACTTTTGATCATCTAGTATGATCCAAGATTGTCCAATATGATTATTTAAAAATAACACTTTCAGAGAGTATGAAATGCATCGATCTAGACGATCAGTTCAATAGATTATTATGATCATTTTGTATGATCCTGCGATCATTATGTATGATTAGTTCAAGCAATTGAACTAATCGTCCAGTACTATAGCTAGCATTTAAATATCATCCCATGTAGAGATTGGCTTGTATCGTACAAAGTTTGGGGATCGTCCTAAATGATCAATGAAAAATTATGGGTTTTCAACTTAGATGATGGGCGGCATTTAATTATCGTCCCATGTAGGAATCATTTCACATAGTATGATCATCCTCGATTGTCCTATATGATTTGATTGAGCAATTTAACCATAATTAAACACCCAATCACAGGAACAATTTAGGCATGATTTTCATAAATCATACAATCTGAAGAAGATCATATATTATGATTAAACACAAATTTTAAATATTAAAATATTACCTAAATTGTGATTTGTAGTTATTTTTTTATTATAACTAATCATCATGTATGATCTAGATCATACAGTATGATGAGATTAATCATTCTTAATTAATTGAGGTGTCCTAATTAAAGTTTTCTATTTTATTGGATCATCCAATATGATACAAATCATAATATATTATTAGTTCAAAAAAAATAACTCACTAACTTACTCCCTTGAGTGTGTGTGCAAGGTTACTTAGCTTAGTATCCACCATATATACGACTTAACCCAAGAAAGGTAAAAGTATATTAAAGTAGAAATTATAAACATACTCAACTCTAACTCTAGTCTACCCATTCTTGAACTGATTGAAGTTGCAAGTTAACGGTGGACCTAAAATGTCAATGAGCAGGAAACAAAATAGATATACAATAAATAGAATTAAGAAAATAATAATATTTATTATCATCAAAATTATAGCACTTTGGTATATATTTACAGTAATCTTCCTTTTTTTATGATGGCAAATATTGTTTTTAAAGATTTTCAAAGCACCTAGACATTTTCTAAAACTCCCTCTCAGAAGATAAAATTTTGAAAATGAGGAGAGTTTATTTTTTTTAATTCTTTTTTTAAAAAATATAGTATAGACATAAGTAAAATAGAAAAATTAGCTTCATTAAAAGATGCACATAATTAATGACATTAACAACACACTACTACTCCCCCTTTTGACATCACAAAAAGGAGAAAATAACTAAAAAGCACTAAGACATAAAGGAGAAAAAATATACATTATAAATTATAGAAGTAAAGAACATTATAAATATAGGAAAAAAAATATATAGCAAATTAGAAAAAGGAAGAATCCTAATTAGGTTGAGGTGGTGGTGGTGGGTGAAAGAAGTGGTGAATGGAAGCAAATTACTCCCCAAACCAAGCCATATCATTTTCATGTTGTTGCTGCTGCTATGCTATGTAGCTTTTAAAATGAGCCAGATCATTTGCATGCTATTGCAACTGCTCAGCTATATAATTTTCAAATCTAGCATCCCACTAATTAAACCTTTGAACCAGCTAATTAATCTAAGATCAATGGCAGATAAGGGCAGGTGCTTGAGGTTATTCTCCCACTCCCTCGTTTGGCTTGAGGTCAGCATTTCCAATATGGTGGCAATGAGCATTGCGAAGGGCGTGGAAGGAGCTATTGAAATAGAAGACCGGGAGGTGATCTGGTGGTGTAGGATACTGGAGGTTATATTTTCTTTCTAGGACAAAGGCAATGGTATGTCCTAAGGCAAGGTTAGGCTTTCTTTTATGTTTAGGATCTCTAATGTAGGTTAGATTATCAAAATATTGAATTATAAGGTTAGCTGCATTAAAGTCCATTTGAGTCATAATATAATAGGTAGCATGTGAGAGAACATGTGTAATGTTAATCCTATCACTAGCTTTAGGAAATATATAATTTTTAAGTATGTGATGGATGATGGGGGCATCTTCGACTAGAGAATTGACTTGTATGATATGACAATTAATATTGGACTTCCTAAGGATGGTGTTGGTAGGAGTCCAACTGTATCCAGTAGTGGAAAGATGAAGAAAGTCATGAAAGTCCTAGTAAGTGATCTCTACATGCCTTCTATTAACATAGGATTGTAAGGCAGTGACCTCATTATTAATGTGAAGGCTTGTGAAGAATTCAAATAAAAGTTCATAATGGAATGGAAAGGCAAAGGTGAGGTTGAAGCTAAGAGTGGTATGGGAAAAAAGATCCAAGTACTTGAAAGTTTAGAATCTCCTAGTTGATAATTTTGGATGGTGTAATCCTAGCTATTTTATACCGCTGATAGGCTTCTTCATCAGTGGCCTCAGTGAATTTAGGATTTGTTGAGATAGTTGCTACTTAGTTTTGCATGTTTGATATTCTTGCAACTTATATATTTTTGATGGTTCCAAATTTTATTGATTTGATTATTATTTCTCCTAACAAATTTTAGAAGAATTATTTTTACTCTTGTATGTACTAACTTTTCAGGGAAATCATACTCTGGATTATTGAAGACTTCAAATCAAGATCAGTTTAGAGTTTATTGTAATTAAAATCTGTATTTTCCATTTTATTGAGTCTGATAGAGTGAGATTGTAATTGAGTAACTGAGCATACACATACTAAAGGAGAGTTTAAAATTCATTTTTTTAATTAATCGTACTGTACGATATCACTTCATACAGGACGATCCAATTAATTATTTTCCCAACACGCAGTCAAGCGAACATAAATGAATTTTTTTTAAACTATGGATAATACAGGATGATCCCAGTTCGTACATGCTTTCATAAGTACGAACATCTCGGGTCCATCCTCTCTCAAATAATTTTTCTAAGTATGGATCATACGGAACGAACCCAGTTCATACATGTTTTCACAAGTACGATCTTCTCAGGTTCTAAGTCACGCAAAAATAACTTTTATAAGTATGGATCGTACTGTATAAACCCAGCTCATACATGCTTTCATGAGTATGATCTTCTCGGGTATCAGGTCATGCAAAAATAATTTTTTTAAGTATGGATCGTACTGTATAAACTCAGTTCATACATGCTTTCACGATTACGATCTTCTCGATTTCCAGGTCACACTAAAATAATTTTTCTAAGTATGGATCATATTGTACAAACCCAGTATGTACATTCTTTCTAGAGTATTAAAATGTGAGGTCCCGTTTTGTTCCAATGTTTTGTATAGAAGATTTTTGAAATTTTCTAACTATTTGTCCCGGATGAACTTGGTTCGTGCCGAATGATGATCAGGTACAAAATGATTTCGTACTAATTCACTATAGGTTCATATGTAATAGTATTTGAATTATTCATACGTATAAAACACGATCGTATTGTATGATCGTGTATGCTCAAAATTAAAAAATTTAGTTTTTTGGATGGTTTTTTGTGTCTTTTGTATAAAAGGTCCATTAGGAACTGACGTAAAAAGTCCTATCTTTGTGCTTTTTCAAGGGCAATTGAAGGAGAGAGTGTTTGAGAGATATTTCTTGTAAATAGAGTGTAAATGGTTCACAAGATTACTTAAAGGTAAGAATCTCTATATGATTTGTGTTTTTCACTCTTCCTTTTATCTTTCTAGATTTCTCGTGAGAAGATCTTTGAAGAAGATACGGTTCTCTTCCGACACTTGGAGAGTGTGAATAGCCAAAGGTTCTCTTCCTATACTTAGAGGGTGTGAAAGGACGACTGTTATCTATCGATACTTGGAGAGTGTGAATAGCCGAAGGTACTCTGCCTACACTTGGAGGGTGTGAAATGATGAAAGTTCTCTGCCTATACTTGGAGGGTGTGAAAGGATGAAGGTTCTCTATCGCACCGGGGATTGGTGGAAGAGATTTTTTAAAGGCTTCTCCATCTTACTGTGGGGGCAAAAGAAGAGTCTCTTTGGTAATAGTGCAATACCTAAAGAGGGAGTCTTCAGGGAGTGGATATAAGTTGTGTTTGACCGAACTACTATAAATCTTTGTGTCATTTAAATTTCCACTACTTACTTACTACGAGTTTTTAATTTCGTGGTTAAAAATTTTGCTTTTAAATAACTTCAATTAACTTGCTATGAATCTTTAAGTAGTTTCAAATTTTAAAATCCAATAGAATTTTTAAAATTACCAATTCACCCCCCCTCTTGGTTAGCCTTGGGATATAAGCTTAGGTTTAATAACCTATTCAAGATTTAATAAGTGGCATCAGAGCTTTGTTTGAAAACCATAAGTTTAGACTACTTTTTAAAAAATAAGTATGGCTACTTTTGGAAACCAGAATACGCCAAAAAATTACTCGATCACTAGACCTCCTTTATTTGATAACATTCCTTTTAATTTTTAGAAAACACACATGTCTATATTTTTATAGTCATTAGATTATCGTATGTGGATCTTAGTTCAAGAAGGGTATACAAAACCAACTAGATTAGTTGATGGTATTAGAGTTGAAAGTCCCTTTGTAGATTGGACTATAGAAGAATGCGACTTAGCGCAACATAATACAAAATATTTAAAAATTTTCTTTTATGCACTTAAGTCAGAAGACTACATGCGGGTTTCCACTTGCAAAAGTGGAAAGCACATATGGGATAGACTTTATATTACTTATGAAGGGACTATTAAAGTAAAACAATCTAGATTAAACATCTTATTACATGACTATAAATTGTTTCGTATGAAACCTAATGAATATATTTCTGACATCTATACAAGATTCACTAAGATAGTCACATCTTTGCATGCATTAGGTAGGAAACTAACAAACACTGAAATGGTTAATAAAATTCTTTGTTGTTTGCCAACTGGTTATGATGCAAAAATAACTACTATTATATAGTCTAAATTTTGAATGTTTACTTTATTGATAATCTTCTTGGTTCACTAATTGCCTACGAGCAAGGAGTGAGTCAAAGGAAGATTGATGTAGGTAAACAACAAAAGGAGAAGAACGTTACACTAAAAGTGGAGGAGTTAGAGAATGATCTTTTATAACCTGAAGATAAGGATGACATTGCCTTGATGACTAGGCAATTCAAAAGCTTTCTTAAAAGGAAGTAAAGGAGACGCCAATAGAGGAATGGATATAAGTTTAATAAGAATGTTAGGGTTTTTATTGATGTAATTTGTTTTGAATGTAGGAAATCTAGACACGTAAAATCATATTTCCCAAACCTAAAAGCCAGTCCTAGCAAGGAGAAGGTAGATGAGAAACCAAATGTGAAAAATGGCAAGAAGATATTCCAAAGAGCTTTTTGGGCAAACTCAACTTCGGATTCATCAGAAATAGAAAAGGAGGAGGAAGTCACCAATTTATGCTTAATGGCTGATAATCTTGATCAGTCAGATTAAGAAAAGGTATGTCACTTAACATATGCTGAACTATTAGAAGTTTTTGAAAGAATTCATGATGCATATAGAAAGCTTAATAAAATGCATGCTAGTCTGAATTTAGAAATGCAAGAATTACAAAGAGAATATGAAATCTTTAGGAATGATCATGCATTGATAGATAACAATCACATGAGCTTACTTGATGAATTTGAGGACTTGAATAAGAAGAATAAAATTTTAAAATCATTATATACTCAATTGCAAAAAGAATTTAAGGATTTTAAGGATGAATTAAAGAATAGAGAGCATTATTTGAATTATAGTAAGAATGTGTTAAAAGATTTGAACACATTTTTTGAAATTGAAAGTGCAAGCTCACAAGAACAATATGAAACTACTAACACTTGAAGATTTTACTAATCCTATTTTATATCCAAAATTTTTATAGCCCAGGAAGAGATAGAGTAATTATAAAAGATTAAGAAATCCATTTTCTAGAGTAAAATGTTATTCTTGTGGCATGTTTGGATATATAGCACATACTTGTACTTTGGATAGGAAAAATCATTTAGTGAGGAAACCTAAGATGCATAACTCATGTCATATCATACATGCATCTATTTTTAAATTGCCAAAAGGAGAACCCAAACTTGTTTAGGTTCCCAGGTCTAACATTTAATAGTTTTACAGCCACGCTCTTACACAAGGCCTCATGAGAGCATTTGGTTCCTGGATAGTAGTTGCTCAAAGAATATGACTGGAGACACTAAGCAATTTATATCACTAGAAGCCAGAAGTAGAGGCAGGGTTACACTTAGAGATGACACCACTAGGAAAGTGGTTGGATCAGGTATGATTGGAAACTTACAAATTTTTTTCATTTAAAATGTGCTACTTGTATAAGGCTTAAATCATAATCTATTGAGTATTAGCCAGCTATGTGATAAAGGATATAGTGTAAAATTATTTTCTACTGAATGAATATTAAGCCTAAATGATAAAGATGTTTTACATGAATTAAGGATAAATAATATTTATATACTAAATTTAAATTATATCAAAACTCCTAATGCTTTTTACTTGAAAACTATTTTTGATGAATCATGGTTATGATATAGGAGACTTTGTCACTCTAGCATAAAAAACCTTAGGAAAATTACCCAAAATGAGTTAGTTAGAGGTATACAAAAACTTGACTTTACTAAGGATCACCTTTGCGATGCATGTCAATTAGGAAAACATGTGAAATCCTCATTTCAGTCTAATAATGATCTTAGAAATAGTAAACCTTTGAAAATTTTATACATGGATCTTTTTAGACCGATTGGAACTGTAAGTCTAGGAGGGAAGATATACGGATTTGTGATTATATATGATTTTTCTAGATTTACTTGGGTTAAATTTTTATATCATAAAAGTGAATCATTTGAGAAGTTTAGAAATTTTTTGACTTGGATTCAGAGAAAACTAGGATATGAGATTTTATCTATCCAAATGATCATGACGATGAATTTGAAAATGAAAAATTTAAGGATTTTTATAAAGAAAAAGGAATTGATCACAATTTTTTTGCATCTAGAACCGAAAGAAAGAATAGAACATTAATTGAAGATGCTCGAGCCATGTTGGTAGAATATTTACTTCCTAAATATTTTTGGGCTAAAGTAGTTAATAATGCATGTTATGTTCTGAATAGGGTGAATATCAGATCAAAATTAAACAAAATACCATTCACTTCAATAGCCTTTTCCAATCCTTCTCAACTTAGCAATGGCCAGTTCTAACAAGAGGGGTAGACTCACTAAGGGACCATCTTCTAAGAGTGGAGATGACAACTTTCTTTCTAGGGCTAATGAGGATTCTTTTCTTAAGTTCTACCAAAATTACTCCTTCTAGAATCCTACTTCAAGAGGATATCAACTTCCAAGTGATGCCTCTTTTCGCTACCACTCTATTTGCTTTTATCCTTACCTTGATTCATGCCTATAACAAATAAATATTTCACTACTTTCTGGAAAACATGTTTAGTGAGGATGAAAGTAGGATCAGATCTTTTATTTTTAAGAAAAAGGTAGAAATCACTAAGGAAGATTTGGGAACTATTTTGCATTTAAGAACTTAAGGAGTTAGAGCCCACACTTTGACTTCTACATCTGATTTTGACTAGATTGAAATAAATAAAGTTATTAGAGAGATTGAACAAGTATGTCATTTACCTACAGTCCATTCCTTAAACCAAAATGCATTGGTCATTCAGCATGTCCTTAGAACCTCTATTATTCCTAAAGCTGGTGACCGCATTGACATTAGTACTCTTCAGTCCACCTTACTACTCTTCAGTCCACTATTTGTTTAGTGTTTTATGTACTTATTATTATGTTATCTTGTTTTGAGTTTTATGTATTGATATCAATTGTGCTTTATTGTATCATTTTTTTAAAAAATTAATATCAATAAAAAATGTCTTGTTTTGCTTAGTTCAATTTATTCTATGTTTGAAATATTAGTTTGCTATATGATAATCCTGACTTAATTGATCTTAAAAGTGTTATAATATAAGAAGCAATATAAAAATTAATTTCATTAGAAAATTTAAATTTTCATAAATATTTGGAGAAATGTATAAATGTACAAAAATTGAAAGAATGCGCAATGGGTTACAAATTGAAAAGAGGCAAAAAGTTAGCCCAAATATAAAAAGATACCCAAAACATGCCACAAATATTTGAAAAGATGTGCAATGTTGCCAAACAAGTGTATTAATAATATTCTTTCCTTTATATTTTAATCTTCAATTTCAAATCAATCTAATGTTCAATTATTTTTTGTATTGAAAATTGACTTAAATTAATCGTCATTTTGTCACTTTTGCAATAATTCTCCTTATCTATTTGTCTAGGTTATTTCATTACCTTGATATATTTATCTTGTATATATTATATTTTAATTTCAATATTATGAATCTTTATTTTTCTCTAATGAATATCAATCTTATTATTACAATTATAATTCAATCTCTTTCAAGATCAATTATCAAATATATCTCATATGACTTCTTATATTTCTTTTATTTTTCTTCTTCCTTCTTTTTATTATTGTTAAAAAAGGGAGAAATATTATTTGTTGTTTGCATTTGATTTTTACATTTTAGTGTTTGTTAGAGCTGTTTTATTTTTCTGTTTGAAGTGATGTGCGAGTTTTAGGAAAAATTTAAAAAATGATTGTTCTAAATAGAAATTCCCTTATATTCACATGCTTATTCATTTAGAGAGAGTAAAGAAAAAATTTAGGATTTTCAATTTTATTAAAACAATAATTATTTTGCCATCATAAAAAAGGAGAAGATTATTGAGATAGTTGTTACTTAGTTTTGCATATTTGATATTATTACAACTTGTATATTTTTTATGATTCCAAATATTATTGATTTGATTATTATTTCTCCTAATATATTTTGGAAATTTTTTTTTACTCTTGTGTGTACTAACATTTCAAGGAAATTATACTCTAGATTGTTGAAGACTTCAAATCAATATCAGTTTAGAGTTTATTGTAATTGAAGTCTATATTTTCCATTTTATTGAGTGTGAGAGAGTGTAATTATAATTAAGTAACTAAGGACACACAAACTGAGGGAGAGTTTAAAATTCATATTTTTTTAACTAATCGTACTGTACGATATCACTTCATACGGGATGAGCCGGTTAGTTATTTTTCCAATGAGCAGTCGAACAAATAAAAATGAAATTTTTTTTAAGTATGGATCTTACGGGACTATCATAGTTCGTACATGCTTTCACAAGTACGAACATCTCAGGTCCATCCTCGCTCAAATAATTTTTGTAAGTGTGGATTGTATGGGATAATCCCAGTTTATACATGCTTTCATGAGTACGATCTTCTCAGGTTCCAAGTCGTGCAAAAATATTTTTTTAAGTATGGATCGTATTGTACGAACTCAGTTTGTACATATTTTCATGAGTACAATCTTCTTGGGTTCTAGGTCACATAAAAATATTTTTTTTAAGTATGGATCATACTGTAAAAACTCAATTCATACATGCTTTCACAAGTACAATCTTCTCGGGTTCTAGGTCGCATAAAAATATTTTTCTAAGTGTGGATTGTACTGTACGAACCTAGTTCGTACATGCCTTCTAGAGTACAAAAAAGTGAGGCCCCATTTCATTCTAACATTTCGTACAAACGAATTTTGAAATTTTTTAACTGTTCATCCCGAATAAACTTGGTTCATACCAGACGATGATCGGGTACAAAATGATTTCATACTGACTCACAATAGGTTCGTATGTAACAGTATTTGAATTGTTCGTATGTATGAAACACGATCGTGTACACTCAAAATTAAAAATTTTAATTTTTTGGATGATTTTTCGTCTCTTTTGTATAAAATGTCCATTAATAACTAACGTAAAAAGTTTTGTCTTTGTGATTTTTCAAGGGCAATTGAAGGAGAGAGTGTGAGAGAGTGTTTGAGAGAAATTTCTTACTATTAGAGTGTGAAGGATTCACAAGGTTACTCAAAGGTAAGGATTTATGTGTAATTTGTGTGTTGAGAGAGTTGCTACTCAGCCTTGCATGCTTTATATTCTTGCAACTTATATGTTTTGATGATTCAAAATATTATTTTTATTATTATTATTTTCTCCTAACACATTTTGGAAGAAATGTTTTTGGCTCTTGTGTGTACTAATATTTCAGGGAAATCATACTCCAGATTGTTTAATACTTCAAATCAAGATCTTCTTATAATATTTTGTAACTTATAGTATGTATTTTACCTTTGCTTGAATTTAAGAGAGTGTGATTGTAATTAAGTAACTCAGCACACACACACACTGGGGGAGAGCTTTAAAATTCACAATTTTTAATACAAATCATATAGGACAAACTATATTCATACGAGATAATTAGGTCTGTTATACTCCTCTGAGAGCAATTGGAATGAATAGAGAGTGAGTAAAAATTTTCTAAGTCATATTCATCAAAATGATTTACTTGTTTATCCCTAGACGATGTCCTATGGACTTTCATTTTGAAATGTTCATCCAGACGATTTCCCTATTCATCCCTGGACAATATCCTCTGGACTTTCATTTTGAACTAATCGTCTAGATGATTTCCCATGTTCATCCCTGGATGATCTCCTCTAGATTTTCATTTTGAATTGTTCATCCAGACAAAATATCCCATTCATCCCTGGACGTTCTCCTCTGGATTTTCACTTTGAACTATTCATCCAGATGAAATATCCCATTTGTCCCTGGACGATCTCCTCCGGATTTTTACTTTGAACGATTTTTTGTGTCTTTCATATAAAAGGTCCACTTAAGACAGTCATGAAATCTTTTTGTTCATTGGTCTTCATGCATACTGAAGGGAGATTGAAGGAGAGAGTGAGAGAGAGCATTTGGAGAAGAGTTCTTACTACTTTAGCATAAAGGATTCACTTGGGTACTCAAAGGTAAGAATCTCCATTTGAAAAATTGTGATTTCTTCACTCTTTTCTCTTATCCTTCTAGAATTCTCATGAGAAGATCTTTCAAGGAGATCCAGTTCTCTGCCGACACTCGAAGAGTGTGAAAAGATAAAAGGTTTTCTGCCTACACTTGGAGAAGTATGAAAGGAAGAAGGTTCTCTGCCTACACTTGGAGAAGTATGAACAAACCAAAGGTTCTCTTCCTACACATGGAGAAGTGTGAAAGGACGAAGGTTTTCTGCCTACACTTGGAGAAGTGTAAAAGAACAAAGGTTCTCTGCCTACACTTGGAGAAGTGTGAAAGGATGAAGGTTCTCTGCCTACACATAGAGAATTATGAAAGGATGAAGATTCTCTGCCTATACTTGGAGAGTGTGAACAGTCGACAATTTTTTGCCAACACTTGGAGAGTGTAAAAAGATGACGGTTCTCTGCCGCATCGGGTAGCGGTGGAAGAGAGTTTTTGTTAAGGCTTCTCCGCATTGCTGTGGGGGTAAAAGGAGTGCACTAGTGATAATAGTGTAATACCTGAAGTGGGAGACTTCAGGGAGTGGATGTAGGTCATATTTTTACTTTACTATTTCTGTTGATTTGTGGTTGAAAAATCTTGTGTCTTTTATTTTTCGTTGCTTTTTTACTTTACTGTTTCTATTGATTTGTGGTTGAAAAATCATCTTCAAAATTTCATTAAAGTTTTTAATCAGTTTTAAAAAGACGTAAATTTTTAAATTACCAATTCACCTCCCCCCTCTTAGTTAGCCACAGACATTAACTTAGGTCTAACAACCTAATTCATAATTAACAAGTTTCAACAAGTGGTATCAGAGCTTAGCTTCAAAATCATAAGCTTAGACTACTTTTTGATTAACGACTGTTTCTATATTTGGAAATTAAAACACACCTGAAGGTTACTCTATAACTAGGCCTCCCTTGTTCAATAATATTCCTTTTGATTTTTGAAAAACATGCATGTCTACATTTTTACAGTTACTTGATTATCATATGTGGATCTTAGTTCATGAAGGGTATACAAAACCAACTAGATTAGTTGATGGAGTTAGAGTTGAAACACCCTTTACAGACTGGACAGTAGAAGAATGTGACTTAGCACAAGTTAATGCTAAATGCTTGAATAGTTTCTTTTGTGCTCTCAAATCTGAAGATTACATGCAGGTTTCCACTTATAAGAGTGTAAAGGACATATGTGATAGACTCTGTATAACTTATGAAGGGACTAATTAAGTTAAATAGTCTAGATTAAATATTTTGTTACATGACTATGAACTATTTCGCATGAAATCTAACAAATCCATTTCTGACATGTACATAAGATTCACACAAATAATCACCTCTTTACATGCATTGGGTAGGTAACTAACGAACGCTGAAATGATTAATAAAATAATTTATTATTTACCTACTATTTATGATGCTAAAATAACTGTGATTACAGAGTATAAAGATTTAAATATTTACTTTATTGACAATCTTCTTCGATCACTAATTGCTTACAAGCAAGGAGTGAGTCAACGAAAGATTGATGTAGGAGAACTATGAAAGGAGAAAAATATTGCACTGAAAGTGGAGGAATAAGAGAGTGATCTACTGTACCTAAGGATGAGGACGATATCGCTTTAATGACTAGATAGTTCAGAAGCTTTCTAAAAAGGAAGGAAAAGAGATACCAGTAATGAAATCGAGGTAAATTTAATAGGAATGTCAAGGTTTCAAATGATGTTATTTGCTATGAATGCAGGAAACCTGGACACATTAAGTCAGACTTCCCAAAACTTAAAGCCACTCATAGCAAAGAGAAGGTAGAGGAGAAACCAATGGTAAAGAATGGAAAAAAGAAATTCCAAAGAGCTTTCTGGGCAGACTCAGCTTTAGACTCGTCAGAGATTGAAAAGGAAGAGGAAGTCACCAATCTTTGCTTAATGGCGGATAATCTTGATCAGTCAAATCAAGAAGAGGTATGTGACTTGACTTACAATGAACTTTTATAAGTCTCATAACGCATACATGTTGCATATAGAAAGTTAAAGAAAATGCATACTAGTCTGAACTTAGAGTTACAAGAACTTCAAAGAGAATAAGAGATCCTTAGGAAAGATCATGCTTTAATTGATAACAACCACATAAAATTACTTGATGAGTTCGATGATTTACGCATACATGTTGCATATAGAAAGTTAAAGAAAATGCATACTAGTCTGAACTTAGAGTTACAAGAACTTCAAAGAGAATAAGAGATCCTTAGGAAAGATCATGCTTTAATTGATAACAACCACATAAAATTACTTGATTAGTTTGACGATTTAAATAAGAACCATGAAAACTTAAAATCAACCTATGTAAAACTTAAAAAAGAATTTAAATATTTTAAGGATGAATGAGAGAGCAAAATTTATCAAATTAATTATACAAATCGTATATTGGAAGATACGAATTCATTTTACAAATAGAAGATAAAAGCTCTCGAGGATAATAAGATACTCCCAAGACTTGAAGATTTCATGAAACCGATTTAGTATCCTAAATTTATACAATCCCTAAATAGATAGAAGAATTATAAAAGACTTAGGAATATATTTTTGGGAGTCAAATGTTATAATTGTGGATTGTTTGGACATATAACACACACATGTACATTGAAGAAGAAAACCCATTTGGTGTGGAGATCTAAGATGCATAAACTTAGACATATCATACATGATTCTATTTATAATTTGTAAAAAGGTGAACCCAAACTTGTTTGGGTTCCCAGGTCTAATGTTTGATGATTTTGTAGGATCATTCTCACACAAGGCCTCGGGAGAACACATGGTACCTGGACAGCAGTTGCTTAAAGCATATGACTGAAGATACTGCACAATTCATATCAATGGAAGCCAGGAGTGGAGGTAGTGTTACACTTGGAGATAACACCATAAGGAAGGTGGTAGGGTCAAGTATAATTGGAAACATAAAAAATATTTTTATAAAAAAGTTTTTGTTAGAGAAGGCTTAAAGCATAATCTTCTGAGTATTAGTCAGCTATATGATAAATATTATTGTATAAAAATTTTTCCTACTAGTTGCATATTAATCGTGAATGGTAATGATGTTTTGCATGGTATAAGGGTAAATCATGTGTATATGCTAGACTTGAAATGTATCAAAACTTCTACTATTTTTTGTTTATAAACTATTTCTGATGAGTCATGGCTTTGGCATAGGAGACTTTATCACTCTAGCATGAAGAACCTTAGGAGGATTACCCAAAAGAACTTAGTGAAAGGTATACCAAAACTAGACTTTATTAAGGTTCACCTTTGCGATGCATGTCAATTAGGAAAATAGGTGAAGTCCTCTTTTAAGTCTAATAAAGATCTTAGAACTAGTAAACCATTGGAGATTTTATATATGGATTTTTTTGGACCAGTTGGAACTGTAAGTCTAGTAGGAAAGGTATACGAATTTGTAATTGTGGATGATTACTCTAGATTCACATGGTTAGATTTTTATATTATAAGAGTGAATCATTTGAGGAATTTTGAAAATTTTTTGACTTGGATTCAAAGGAAATTAGGATGCGAGATTATGATAATTCAAAGTGATCATGGAGGAAAATTTGAAAATGAAACATTTGAAGATTTTTGTAAGGAGAAAGGAATTGATCATAATTTTTTTACACCTAGAACCCCTCAGCAGAATGGGTAGTCAAAAGGAAAAATAGAACAATAACAGAAGCCGCTCGAGCCATGTTGGCAGAATATTCACTTCCTAAATATTTGTGGGCTGAGGCGGTTAGCACAATTATTATGTTCTGAATATGGTGAATGTTAGATCTAACTTGAATAAAACACCCTATGAATTACTAAAATAAGGAACACCTAATTTGTCACATTTGCATGTTTTTGGATGTAAGGTATTCATACATAACAATGGAAAATCTGCCTTAGGAAAATTTGATTCAAAATCAGATGAAGGAATTTTTATAGGATACTCAAGTGTTGGAAAATCTTATAGAGTATTATGTTAAGAGAGTTGCTATTTGCATGTTTTACATTCTTGTAACTTATATAGTTTTGATGACTCCAAATATTATTGTTTTATGTGTAGTTACTCCTAACACTTTTTGGAAAATTTGTTTTTGCTCTTGTGTGTGCTAACATTTCAGGAAAATTGAACTCCAAACTACTGAAGACTTCAAATCAAATTCAGCATGAGATATCTTGTATTTTGAAGCTTATAATTTTTGTATGAATTAAGTTTGAGAGAGAGTGATTGTAATTGAGTGAATAAACACACACACACATGAGGAGATCTTAAAAATTTTGTACTGATCGTACGGGATGAATACAATTCGTACAGGACGATCAGGTCAGTTATCTCCTTATAAGAATAATGGAACAAACAAGTTTTGGAGAAAATTTTTCTAAGTCCTGATCGTCCAGGACAAAATTATTTTTTTCCTAGAATGAGTTAGGCTCTGTAAAAATTTCATTTAGAAGAAATCTATAATCATGCCAGGATGACTTGGGCTCTGTAAAAATTTTTTCCAGAAGAAATCCAAATCGTCCCTGGACGAAGTCTTCTCTATAAAAATTTCATTCAGATGAAATTCATAATCGTGCCAGGACGAGTTGCCCTCTGTAAAAATTTCATCCAGACGAGGTCCTGTTCATCCCAAGACGATGGGAACCGACTTAAGTAAGTTGGTTACATCTTATGGTAATTTGGGAACCGACCAATGAAATAAATGTTCGTCCGGACGAACCTAGTTTGTACGGGATGATGATCATGTACGAATATAGTTCGTACCAATATTCATTAGGATTATTTCCGACACTTTAAGAGAAATTGTCCAGGACGATCTACGATCGTACGGGACGATCCATTTTATTGTGACTTGAATATTTGCATTTTTTGGACGGTTTTTCTTATCTCTCCTATATAAGGTCCAATTTTTACTGCCACCCAATCTTTTTGCTCATTGATCTTTGTGTCTATTGAAAGAAGAGTCAAGGAGAGAGTGTGAGAGTGCATTCAAAGGAGGATTCCTACCACTGGAGCGTGAAGGCTTCACTTGGTGTTCAAAGGTAAGAATCTCTACTTGTGATTTGGGATTACTTCACTCTTTTCTTTCTTTCTTCTAGATTCTTTGTAGAAGATCGTTAAGGAGATCCGTCTCTACCGACACTTGGAGAGTGTGAACAGCTGCGGGTTCTCTGCCCACACTAGGAGAGTGTGAAAGGACGAAGGGTTCTCTACCCACACTAGGAGAGTTTGAAGGAATGAAGGGTTCTTTGCCCACACTAGGAGAGTGTGAAAGGACAAACGGTTCTCTGCTAGCACTTGGGATAGTGTAAAAGGATGACGGTTCTCTGCAGCACCAGGTAGTGGTGAAAAGAGTTTTTGTAAAGGCTTCTCTGCCTTGCTGTGGGTGCAAAAGGAGAGTCATTAGTGGTATTAGTGTAATACTCTGAGGGTGCCTCCGAGGAGTGGATGTAGGTCTGGTTTTGACCGAACCACTATAAATCTGGTGTCTTTATTTTTTCGCTACTTTTTATTTTTGTGATTTTAAAACTGTGGTTGAAAAACTATTTCTATAATTAATTTCAGTTTAAAATACTAAAAGAGGGATTAATTTTAAAATACCAATTCACCCCCCCCCTCTTGGTTAGCCATGGGACATAAACTTAGGCTTAACAACCCAATTCATAGTGATCGAGTTTCAACATATTCAATAAAAGAACCTTGGTAATTGAAGAGACCACACATGTTGTATTTGATGAGTCTGAATCTTTGGAAGAGCAAATTATTGAAGAGAATGAGATAGAGATTAACTCTCAAAAGATTGAGATAATAAATTTGGAAGAAAATTTAGAGATAGAAAACCCGATACCTAGAGATTTGAGATTTTATAAAAACCACCCAAAGGAATTTATTATAGGTGAACCTAGTGAGAGTGTTAGGACTAGGCGTGGATTAAATAAAGAAATCAATAATTCAGCCTTTATTTCAAAGATAGAACCCATAAATATTGATCAAGCACTTTCGGATGAATTTTGGATATTGGCAATGCAGGATGAATTAAATCAATTTGTAAGAAATAAAGTTTAGGAATTAACTGCAAGGCCAAAGGATTAAAGTATAGTTGAAACTAAGTAGGCACTCAAGAATAAAATGAATGACTCAGAAGTAGTCATTAGAAATAAGGCTAAATTGGTGGCTAAGAGGTATAATAAGATTGAAGGGATTGATTTTGAGGAGACTTTTGCCCCTGTAGCTAGACTTGAAAATAATTAGGGTTTTGTTAGTCTTTACCTATTTTAGAGGATTTAAATTATATCAAATGGATGTTAAAAGTGTCCTTTTAAATGGGATAATTCAAGAGGATGTTTATGTGGAATAACCTCCAGGATTTGAGAACTCTAAACACCCAAATTATTTTTTCAAATTAAAAAATGTATTAATTGGATTGAAATAGACACCTAAGGCTTGGTATGAGAGGTTGAGCACCTTCCTATATTAGAGATCTTTTAAAAAAGGAAGTGTGGACACAACTCTCTTTTTGAAGAAATTGGGAGAGGATAACTCATTATACAAATTTATGTTGATAATATCATCTTTGGATCTACAAATAATAATATTTCTGATGATTTTTCCAAAATAATAAGTAGTGAATTTGAAAGGAGTCTAATGAGAGATTTGAATTACTTTCTAGGCTTTAGCATTAAGCAAATTGAGGAGTGTACATTTCTTAGTTAGTCGAAGTATGTCAAGGACATCCTCAAAAAGTATGAAATGGACAATACTAAACCTATCAATACACCTATGAGTTCCTCAGTTCAGTTGGATAAGGACCCTAAGAGAAAATCGGTTGATCAAAAGAAATTTAGGGGGATAATTGGATCCTTGCTTTACTTGACAGCTAGCTGACCTGATATCATATTTAGTGTTTGTTTATGTGCTAAATTTTAATCAGATCCAAAAGAATCAGATTTGACAGCAGTAAAAAGGATTTTAAGATATCTCTTAAGAATTTAGAATTTAGGAATTTGGTATCTTAAGTATAGCTCTTCATTTGAAATAATTGGATATTCAGATTCGGACTTTACAGTTTGTAGGGTTTATAGAAAGAGCACTTCTGGAACATGTCAATTTATTAAAAATTCCTTAGTCTCTTGGTCCAGTAGTAAATAAAATTCCGTAGCCCTATCTACTACTGAAGCTGAATACATTGCCTGAGGATGTTGTGTGGCACAAGTACTTTGGTTGAAATAATAGTTGATTGATTTAGGATTAACAATAGGCACTATTCATATTTATTGTGATAACACTAGTGCTATTTATATTCCTAAAAATCCTATTCAACATTCAAGAATCAAATATATAGACATTAGGCATTATTTCATAAGGGATCATGTAGCCAAAGGAGAAATTGAACTCATTCATGTTTCAATTGAAAATCAACTTGCAGACATTTTTACAAAACCACTAGCCTTTGATACTTTTAGTACATTAAGAATAAGGCTTGGTGTGATTGATTTCAATGCTTAATTAAAAAGTTTTTTCAACATTGATGTGTGTTTTTGTTAGTGTGTTGTTTATTTTTTGATTTTGTGATTTTTCCATGTGTTGTTCAATTTTTTTGTTTGTGTTTGTTTTTTAATTTTGTTGTTTTGATTGTTAAAAATATTTTTCACATCAAAATTTCTATTTTTGAGAATGGTATGAAAATTTTTGTGACAATCATATGTACGAAATTAATTTTGTACATGATGAATCGTGTAATGTATTAACTGTTGATTTGAACGGTTTGCAAGCAGTTTTTTTAATTTCTTTATTACCATTGGTCTGTATGATCCATCGATCATCTGGATGATGTGTATGCAATAGTATGTACGCATGTAGATGGTTATACGGATAAGATCAATTTCTTTATTTCTGATCGTACCTACGAACGTTCAGTTCGTACATACGAACACTTGGCAACTCAATGTGGGGGATGTTTCAAACCGTCATAAAAATGATCTTAAATAACTGGTCATCCCGGACGAACACCTATTCATCTATACGATCATTTGGTCAAAAGTCTGTATGAAAGGACGCCTCATAACTTACATGATTACGAAAAATTGCTACATTTTTTGACACATTAAATCATACATACAAAATTTTATTTCATACATACGAAGCCAATATCATACGGGACAAAATTATTTTCGTTCGTACGAATGATTATTTTTATTTAAATTGAAAGGTTTAGAATTCTAATGCCATTCACTTAAAAAACCCTTTCAATCTTCTAAATCTCCTTGACCTTATCCTTGGCTAGTTCAAGCAAAAGAGTTAGGGAAGCGCAGGAACTAACTAGGGGACCTTCCTCTAGAAACTCAGGAGAGAACTTTCTATCCAAAGAAAATGAGGTGTCTTTTCCTAGGTTCATATCAGCCAAAATCACCCCCTCTAAAGTCATTCTCCAAGAACAAATCACATTTAAAGAGATGAAACTTTTCGCTTCTACCCAGTTTGCTCTTATTCTGTCTCTAGTCCACTTCTACAACAAGGAAACATTTTACTATTTCCTTGTAAACATGTCTTTTAATTCTGACCATAGTGTGATTAGATCTTATGTTTTTAAGAAGATGGTAGAAATTACAAAAGAGGATTTAGGAATATTTTTAAACAAAAGGACTCAAGGGATTAGAGCCCATACTTTGACCTCTTCCTCTGATTTTGACTAGACTAAAATAAATAATGTTATTAGAGGGTTTGGAGGTGCAATTCATTTACCTAAGGTGACAACTATTAATTGAAATGCCTGAACCATCCAGCATGTTCTTCGTACCTCTATTATTCCTAAAGCTGGTGATCGAGCAAATATTACTCCTCTTCTTCCACAGTGACATATCTGATTATGACTAGCCAACCTATAGATGAAGCCCAACTGATCATTGACTACATGTACGGACTTTCTGAGATTGGCCATGTCTCCCACAATAGAAAGAAGAATATAGCCTTAGGACACCTTGTGACCTATATTTTGGAGAAGAAGTATAGACTAGTTCACCTTGTTCAAAGTCTAGAAGAGCCTGTCTACTACAATGATGCATCAGTCTGAGAAATCTTTTACAAAGATCCGCATGTGCTAAGTAGTGACTATGATGAGGAAAGGGGAAGAGTTGCACATGCACCTTCTCGTGGACAAAACTTTCAGGATATGGTCCAGCAATTTGATCATCTTAAGAGTCATTTTGATCAACATTTAAATCAAATTGAAACTCATCTTCAATAGTAAGTCTATCAATATAAATATAGCTATGATGAATAGCTATTTTAATGTTTTCAACCAACCTCCTCCTCCAGATCAGGTCCCTTTAGAGTGATGATTGTACTTCTTTCATGCTTTTCTCTACATGTGATGACTTTTAGGATGTTATGTGATGTTGATGTTTATGATTTTATCTTTTTTTTGTGATGTAATGTGATTTGTAAGTTTTCACGTGTTTATGTTTTTTTGTGTCTTTGTATTGATATCATCCATGTTCAATGTACTATCTTCTACCATTGATATCAATAAAAGTTATCCTATCTTATTTTAGTGTTTTTTATTTCTTTTCAGAAATGCGTGTTAGCCAATATGATCATCCTTAAAATATTTATCTAACAAGTGTTATATTTTGAATTGCAATATAAAATTAAATTCAATAGAAAATTTAATTTTTTCAAAAAATTTAAGTTGTGTTATAACTTGATCTAGTTAAGAGTGTCAATCTAATGTTTCTTATCAGACTAACATAATTTTTAATATTATTATTGCAAATTTGATGTTTACTTATTTCTTATTTCTCTTTTCAATATAAATATCATTGTATTTAGAGAAATTTGATATTTTAGATTATCAATTTTTGGAAAGATCAAGAAAATCAAAAGAATGTGCAATGGTTCACAATTTAAAAAATAGGCACAAAATAAGCCCACAAGTAAAAAGATGCACAAAGTGTGCCACAAATATTGAAAATATGCGCAAAGCGCCACTAGTATATATTCTTTCATCAATCTTTTAATCTTTAAATTCAAATTAATCTTCTATTCAATTTTATTTTGTATTGAATTTTGAAATATACAAATTTACATTCATCTTCTTTGCAATGATTTTGCTTATCTCATTGTCTAAATTAATTCATGACTTTGATATTTTTTTCTTTTCTATGTTATATATATACAAAAATTATATGAATCTTTCTATTTCTCTTATGACATTTAATTTCTATTTGCAAATATAACTAAATCTCTTTAAAGGATTGATTATCAAAGGCTTTTCATATAACTTCTTATATTTCTGGATTGGTTTGATTTGTCTCTTCTTTTCTTTTCGTTGTTCTCAAAAAGGGGAAGAAATATTATTTGAAGTATTTTTAGTTTGAAGTGTTTTGACATGTTATTAGTGTTTTTGTGTTCATATTTTTAATTTTAGTTTGAAGTGTTTTGACATAATCTTAGTGTTTTTGTGTTCGTTTTTTTTTTTTTCATTTTTTGTTGTTATTTGAGTGTGTAAAAAATTTAAAATTAAAAATTGGGATTAGTTCAAACAAAAATGCCCCTTATTCTCACATGCTTATTTATTCATGGGGAGTTTAGGAGAAACTTAGGAATTTGAAAATTATATAAACAATAATTGTTTTGCCATCATAAAAAAGGGGGAGTTTGTTGAGAGAGTTGCTACTTAGCCTTGCATGCTTTACATTCTTGTAACTTATATGTTTTGATGATTCCAAATATTATTGTTTTGATTATTATTTTCTCCTAACATATTTTGGAAGAAATATTTTTTTCTCTTGTGTGTACCAATATTTTAGGAAAATTATACTCCAAATTGTTGAAGGCTTCAAATCAAGATCTGCTTAAAATATTTTGTAACTTGGAGTCTATATTTTACCTTTGCTTGAATCTGAGAGAGTGAGATTGTAATTAAGTAACTCAGCACACACACCCCGGGGGAGAGCTTTAAAATTCATAATTTTTAATACCGATCATACAGGATGAACTATGTTCGTACGGGACGATCAGGTCTGTTATACTCCTCCAATTGCAATTGGAACAAACAGAGAGTGAGTAAAAATTTTCTAAGTCATATTTATCCAGATAATTTCCTTGTTCATCCATGTATGATGTCCTATGGACTTTCATTTTGAACTGTTTGTCCAGACAATTTCGCTGTTCGTCCCTGGACGATGTCCTCTGAACTTTCATTTTGAACTGTTCATCCAGATGATTTCCCATGTTCATCCCTGGATGATCTCTTCTACACTTTCATTTTGAATTGTTCGTCCATATTAAATATCTCATTCATCCCTAGATGATCTCCTCTGGATTTTCACTTTGAACTGTTTATCAAGATGAAATATCCCATTCATCTCTGGACGATCTACTCTGAATTTTCACATTGAACTGTTCGTCTAGATGAATTGACCCTTTCGTCCCTGGATGATGTTAACTATTCTTTAAACTTATGATCCGTCCTGCTTTTTGGTCCCAACAAACATTGGAAATAACAGTTCGTACCGGACGAATAATGATCATACGGGATGATGATCGGGTATGAAGGCAGTTCATACCCATGTACATTGAGATCGTATGCAACAATTTTAACACTGTTCGTACGTATAAAATTGGATCGTACGGGACGATCCTGAATGCACAGATTTGAATAATTGCAAGTTTTGGACAGTTTTTCGTGTCTTTCATATAAAAGGTCCACTTAAGACTGTCATGAAATCTTTTTGTTCATTGGTCTTCATGTATACTGAAGGGAGATTGAAGGAGAGAGTGAGAGAGAGGGTTTGGAGGAGAGTTCTTACTACTGGAGCGTGAAGGATTCACTTGGGTACTCAAAGGTAAGAATCTTCATTTGTAAAATTATGATTTCTTCACTCTTTTCTCTTGTCCTTCTAGAATTCTCGTAAGAAGATCTTCCAAGGAGATCTAGTTCTCTGCTAACACTCGAGGAGTGTGAACATATGAAAGATTCTCTGCCTATATTTAGAGAAGTGTAGAAGGACGAAGGTTCTCTGCCTATACTTAGAGAAGTGTGAAAGGACAAAGGTTCTCTGCCTACACTTGGAGAAGTGTGAAAGGATGAAGGTTCTCTGCCTACACTTGGAGAAGTGTGAAAGGATAAAGGTTCTTTGCCTACATTTGGATAGTGTGAAGAGTTGACGGTTCTCTACCAACACTTGGAGGGTGTAAAAGGACGACGGTTCTCTACCGCACCGGGTAGTGGTGGAAGAGAGTTTTTGTGAAGGCTTCTCCGCCTTGCTGTGGGGGCAAAATGAGAGACACTAGTGGTTATAGTGAAATACCTGAAGTGGGAGACTTCAGGGAGTGGATGTAGGTCATGTTTGACCGAACTATTATAAATCTTGAGTCTTTTATTTTATGCTGCTTTTTTACTTTACTGTTTCGGTTGATTTGTGATTCAAAAATCATTTTCAAAATTTCATTAAAGTTTTTTAATCAGTTTTAAAAAGAGGTAAATTTTTAAATTACCAATTCAGCTCCCTCTTGATTAGCCGCTGGGACATTAACTTAGGTCTAACAACCTAATTCATAATTAACAAGTCTCAACATTATGTTTTCACTCTTCTTCTTATCTTTCTAGATTACTCATGAGAAGATCTTTGAAGAAGATTCTGTTCTCTGCCGACACTTGGAGAGTGTGAACAGCCGAAGGTTCTTTGCCTATACTTGGAGGGTGTGAACGACAGTTCTCTTCTGACACTTGGAGAGTGTGAACAGCTGAAGTTACTCTACCTACACTTGGAGGGTGTAAAAGGATGAAGGTTCTCTGCCTACACTTAGATGGTGTGAAAGGACAACAGTTCTCTGATGCATCGGGGATTGCTGGAAGAGAGTTTTTTAAAGGCTTCTTCACCTTGCTGTGGGGGAAAAAGGAGAGTCAGTTTGGTAATAGTGCAATACCTGAAGAGGGAGTCTTCAGGGAGTGGATGTAGGTCGTGTTTGACCGACCACTATAAATCTTTATGTCGTTTAAATTTCCGCTGCTTACTTAATACAAGTTTTTAATTTCATGGTTGACAAATTTGCTTTCAAATACTTCAATTAACTTGCTACGAATCGTTAACTGGTTTCAAGTTTTAAAATCCAAGAGAATTTTTAAAATTACCAATTCACCCCCCTCTTAGTTAGCCTTAGGACATAAGATTAGGTTTAATAACCTATTCAATATTGAATATGATTGATAGTTCTTCTAGAGGAACTACCCAAAAGTACTCGGGACCATTTTCCCCTAGCCATTGTAAATAAAGAGAGTTCAAGAGGGAAGTAAATGATTAGAAGTTTGGAATGATGTGAAGAAATTAAAAGAATTCTTGTTGTTTAAAAAGAATTGGTCAGATCGTACATATTGTACTGGATGATCTAGTGCAATCAATTTATCCAAATGGTTGGTCAAAAAAGGTGCTCTTAGTGTATAGTATGATTAGAAATCATACTTGATAAATAAAAAGAGGTCGTTCATCCCAAGGAGTCACCTTGTACGATTGTTGACTCTTAAGTTTGTACTGTACGAGTATGGTGAATCATACTGTAAGATTTGTTATTAAAGATCGTATCGTCTGAATTCAATTTATCCAATGGTTCTTGCCATATGGATCATACAATATGAAGGGGAAATCATACAGTACAATCACTAATAATTGATCATTAGATGTGCTATGAATAGAGATTTTATATTTTTTTCAGATCATATAGTATATTATGAATGGTACTAGATGATGTGAACAAAAATAAAAAAAGTTATGGGATGGATTGTGATGATCATGAAGCATTTGAAAATAAAAACAAAGTATAAATAATATTAAAAAATTGAAAAATAAGATACAAAAAACCATAAAACAAAAAAACAAAGTTTTTTTAAAGAATTGATCAATAGTATCAAATGAAAATTTTACTCGATGATTAGATCAATAAGAAATGCATTGACAATGCTAAAATCCAAAAAGATTAGAAAATTGAATTATGTTAACCCTAGATCCTTTTTAAATAAAAATTTAATTCAAAAAATAAATTAGAAAGGAAATGTGATATTTTTATATTCTTTTTAGAAATATATCTAAGAGAATAACATTACAAAGTGATGAATCAGAAATCATGATTTTCAAATTCAGATGTACACAATATCAATTATCACATGAATTTGTCTAAGATTTAAATGTCCAAAAGAAATGGAAGCTAACTCATTCTAGACTCATTTTATCCCTCTTTTATCAGTGTTTGGTGCACTTTATGCATCTTTCAATTTCTGATACACCTTATGCATCTTTTAATTTTTTGGGCTCATTTTGTGCCTCTTTTTCACTTTTGTGCCTCTTTTTCATTTTTGATACACCTTGTGATCACTACTTACCTCAGTAGTTAAACGCGATCATTATGCATCTTTCCAGTTTTTGGGCTCATTTTGTACCTCTTTTTCCCTTTTGTAACCTTACTTCCCTTGTTGATCTTTTAAGACTCTTAGTTGTGAGATTATTTTTTAAATATAAGAGAAGAACGACTCACTCTCTTATAGAAGGAATAGTAAACCACAAACCAAAACCTGATCCATTTGATATAGTCAAATAGCTTAATCACTACAGGAAAAACGTCATTTTTCAACGGACATTTTCGCCGGAAATAGGCCAAAATCCGTCGGAAATGTTAATTTCCGACGAAAATATTTTCGCCGGTTTGACGCGCGTCAAAAAAGGCCTTCCGGCGCAAAATAATTCGCCGTAAACATTTCCTGCGTATTACCGGCGGATTTGTTTTGCGCCGGAAGTTCAAGAAAAATTAAAAAAAAAAAAAACTAAACACAAATTCTGCTCAGCACAAGCAACCCAACCCGACCCACACAGGGCCAGCAAGCCCAAGCACGCACAAGTGGACAGACCAACCCTCCCGAATAGGCCCACGTGTGATCTGCCTTTGGCGGGATTCAAACCCGCCCCCTTCCTCTCTGCACGATCTTATGATTATAATTTAAGTTATTAAATTCAATAATTTAAGTTATTTTCTTAAATACAAAACATTTAATTTGACAATAAGTTATTAAAATAAAACTTAAATTTTTAATTTTCATTGGAAATCCGCCGGAAATTCCTCCGGAAATGCATTCGAAAAAAATCTGTCTGAAAGAGAGTCGAAAAATATGTCGGAAATTCGGTGAAAATTTTCCGTCGGAAAATCCGTCGGAATTTGTGACGAATTTATTTCCGCCGATAATCGTGTGTTTTCCCGTAGTGGATTAAGAAAATTTGAAATAGATTCATTAATTTGCAAAAAGATTCAAATGGGATAGATAAATGTAGGAAGATTAAATAGATCTCTATTTCTTGGTCCAATTTCTTTAATTTGAAATATATTTTGATTAAAATAAATTACGCCCCAAAAGAGTTAGAGGAAGAGAGATAATCTTCAATTTTTCTTCCTTTAAATATTTTTAGAATGAGTCAATCATTGCTTCCAAAATTAGGTAAGATTTTTATTTATAGAAGCGTTTAACTACTGAGGTAAGTAGTGATCAGATTCTTAAGTTTTCAAAGAAATATACAAATTCAGGCATAAAGAAAAAAATAAAAAAACACTGAAAGGAAAAAAAAACATAAAACATGAAATAACAATCAGATTTCATATTTTTAAGAATGAATATCTATCACACCTAATCTAGCTCTTAAGTTTATGAAGATTTTAAAAGTTAGTGGTTTCATAAAGATATCTATAAACTAATTTTTAGTGGCTACATGATGTAGCTCTATGTCTCCCTTGTTAATATGATCCATAATGAAATGATGTCTTATGTCTATATGTTTGGTCATGGAATGTTGGATTAGATTTTTTAAAATATAGATGGCACTAGTTTTATCACATAAGATTAGAATGGTGCCTATAGGTAGTCCTAAATCTAGGATTTATTGCTTTAATCAAAGGACCTGTGCCACATAATATCCTATGGCTATGTATTCAGCTTCTATAGTGAACAATGCTATTGTGTTCTTTTTTCTACTTGACCAGGAGACTAAAAATTGTCTTATAAATTTGTAGGTTCCAAAAGTGCTTTTCCTATCAACTCTGCATCCAATAAAGTCTAAATCAAAATAACCTATGATTTTAAAGGAAATGTTTTGCTTAAGATACCATATTCCTAAGTTTTAGTTTCTTAAGAGATATCTAAGGAATCTCTTAATAGCAGTTAGGTGGGACTCTTTTGGATCAGCCTAAAATCTAAAATAGAGATAAACACTAAATATAAAATCAAGTTTTCTATTAGTTAAGTGAATAAGTGATCTAATTATTCCTTTATATATATTTTTTTATCAACTGATTTTCCATTTGAGTCCTTATCTAACTAAATAGTAGAACTCATATGAGTGTTTATTACCTTAGGCTTATCTATTTCAAACTTTTTTAAGGATGTCCCTAATGTATTTTGATTGATTAAAAAAAGTTCCATCATCTTTATACCTTATACTAAATCTAAAGAAGTAGGTCGGTTCTCTCATCAAACTCATCTCAAACTCCTTACTCATTATTTAAGAAAATTCATCACATAGCTTTTTATCAGAAGATCCAAATTAAATATCATCAAAATAAATCTGGGTAATGAGTAGGTCTTCTCCTATTTTCTTAAGAAAGAGGGTGGTGTCTACGCTCCCCTTAACAAAGGTTCTATCCAGTATGAATGTTCTTTGCCTTTCATACCATGCTCTAGGTACTTGTTTTAGTGCATACAATGTCTTTTTTTAATTTGAACACATGATGGGGGAATTATAAATTTTTAAAGCATGGGGGTTATTCACATACACATCTTCTTTTACTACCCCATTCAAAAATACACTTTCAAAATCCATTTGGTATAGTTTGAATAACTTAAAGCAATCAAAATCTAGTGGTACCCTTATAGCTTTTAGTCTAGCTACAAGGGCAAAATGTCTCTTCAAAATTAATTCCTTGTATATGGTTGTACCCCTTAGCCACTAATCTTGCTTTATTTCTCACCACTATACCAGAATCATTAATTTTTTCTTTTAAAACCCATCTAGTTTTAATAATATTATGCTCCTTAGGTCTTTTAAATAGCTCCCAAACATCATTTATTATAAATTAGTTTAATTATTCATGTATAGTTAGGATCTAGAATTCATCAATAGTGTTTGATTTATGTTTATGGGTTCAATCATTAAGATAAAGGTAGAGTTGTTCACTTCTTTCTTAAGACTCTCAGTTATAACACCTTCATATGGGTCTCCTAAGATCAATTCTTTAGGATGACTTGAAGATTATCTCCATTCTCTAGGTAGTGAATTTCAGCTTCTATCATTTCTTCTATATTTATAGATTCAACTCCTTGGGTGACTTCAACTACTTCTTCTACCCTGGACCATTCAGAATTATCAGATTCTTCAAATACTATATGATGTTACAACTCAGGCTTTCGATTTTATGATTTTGATGATAACAAATAATATTGATTACTTTTTTATTTCTTCTAGTTTTTATAGTACATATTTATTTGTGTGTTGACTAATATTTTAGGTACACCATGTACCATTATTTAAAGATTCAGGGATCAAGATTGGGTAGAATAGGTTATATTAAATGAGTTTGTAATTTTTATTTATCTATTTTTAATTTCTTGAGTCAAGTTCTATAATGATGTATGGTAGCTTGGTGATCGTGCACACATATAAGGGGAGCAAAAATGATTTTAAATATTTTAATTTTTTTATATATCATACTATATGATATGGATCATACTGTATAATCTGGTGTTACCAAAATTAATCAAAATATTTTATTTCATAAAAAAATATTTTTGAAATATAACTAATCATACAGTTCGAACACCACATCATACTCGATGATTTATTTTAATTATAAAGCCCATCATCCATTAAATTAGGTAAAAATTTCAATTTAAAAAGTTGTTCTAATTATATTGTACAAACCTAATCGTACTATACAATGTTTATGATGTTTTGATCGTATTGTATAAACTGGTTCGTACTGTAGTATTAACAGAGATGATTTTGAAAATCCCATATTTGTACAACACTAACTAGAGATCGTACAATACAAATTGGCAACACTAACTAGAGATCGTACAATACAAATTGGCAACACTAACTGTTTGTACAACACTAACTAGAGATCGTACAATACAAATTGGCAAATCAAACTGTTTGTACAGTACTAACTAGTGATCATATAATATAAATAGGTTAAATTTTGCACATCATATTGGACGCTCCTATATCATTCTGTATGATATTTAATGGCTGGAATAATTTTTTAGGGTTTTTTTAAGCCCTATATTTAATTTTTCTCATAAGACTTTTTAAGTATCTTTGGCATCCATTGAAGCTTCATTTTTCTAGAGAAAACTTGAAGAGAGAACTTAAAAGGGAGAGAGAGAAAAAGTTAGAGTTTGAGAGAGGGAGAAGATCCTTGGAGGGGGTTTCAAGGGAGTGTGGAGGGGATTTCACATGCTTTCTCAGGCAAGCTTGCACCTTAGTACCATCAGATTTAAGGTTTGTCTTCAACGAAGTTTTAGAAAGAAGAAGATCTCTTTTGTGTCAAAGCACCCGGCTCCTCCACCACATTAGGTAAGGTGGAAGTGATTTTGTAAGGGCTTCTCTGCTTAGCTGTGGGGGTTAAAGGAGAGTCACTTAAGGTTTAGTACAATACTCAGAGGATGCCTCCGAGTATTGGCATAGGTCACGGTTTGACCGAACCACTATAAATTTGGTTTGTTATTCCCTTTATTATTTTTGCACTTTATTTATGCATTTATATTTATTGTGAGTAACTATATGGGTGAAATTAATAATTTATCTTTTTATCATGAATGTAATTCACTTCCACATCAAGAAATAAAAGTTTTTTCTTTTCATTAAAGATGTTTTTAAATATCCAATTCATCCCCTTCTTGGCGCATCTCAGACTTTTACATGAATGGTCTCCTCTATCATCATTGTCCTTTTATTAAAAACTTTAAAAGATTTTCCAACATTTGAGTATCCTATGAAGATTCCTTCATCAAATTTTGGATCAAACTTGAAAGTTTATGGGGGTACATCAAGGAACTATCCCTAAGGATCACTAATACGGAAGCAATATTATCACTTGATGTGAAAGCTAATACACTTATAAAAAGTTAAAAAGATGGTAATAATAATCTAATCAGCATAAGATAATATCAAACATAGATTTTCAACCAAGAAGTTATAATAAAAAATAAAATGCAAAAAAATAAATTATAGAAAATAAAATCAGAATAAACACACCAGATTTAATAGTGGTTTAGTCAAACAATGACCTACATCCACTCCTCGGAGTCACCTACTCCAAGTATTGTACTATCCCTATAGTGTCTCTCCTTTAGCCCCCATAGCTAGATAGAAAAGCCCTTACAAACTCACTTCTACCAATATGGTGAGGTAGAGGGTCGAACTACTTTTACAGGCAGAGAAACTTGACTCCTTTTCACCCTCCTAGTGAGGCGGAGAACCGTACCCTTTCATAAGTAGAGAACCTTAACTCATTTTCATCCTCATTGTAAGGCAGAGAACCTATACTCATTTTCACCCTCGTGGTGAGGCAGAGAACTTAGAATCACTTTTACCTTCCCTGGTGTGGCAGACTAGTCGAGTCCTTTGACACCAAAGAGATCTTCTTCTTTCCAAAACTTACCTCAAGATAAACCTTGAATTTGATGGAATTAAGATGCAAGATTCCTAGAGCAACAATGTAGAACCCCCTCTACACTCTCTTCAACCCCATATGGATCTTCTCCCTCTCAAACTCCACCCTTTCCTCTCTCCCTTTCAAGGCTCTCTCTTCAAGTTTTCTCCAAAAGAACAAAAACTTAATGCATGCCAAAGAAACTTATAATGTCTTTGGAGAAAGCTTATGTAGAAGGCTTCAAAAGACCCTAAAAGATTATTTCAACCATCAAAGATCGTACAGTATGATCCTGAGATCATCCTATACGATTAGTGTAAAATAACCCTTTCAGCCACGACGATCAACATTGCCCCAACCATAATAGATCATCCAAAATGATTATAAGATCATATAGGATGATTAGTTCAACTAAGATGTAGTTTACCCATGATGAATCATAGGACAACAAAAATCATCTATGTTGATTGTACAATACGATCCAATTCATACAATATGATCAAAATATCAAAATTAAGCATATTCGATTGACTAATCACAAGATTAAATTAAGTAATATTTTAAGCATCTTACATTATAATTAAGTTTGTATAATATGAATAAATAAACTTTTTAAATTCAAATTTTTATCTAATTTAATGAATAGTGGGGTTTCTAATTATAATAGATTGTCTAGTACAATATGTTATTCATCTTGTAAGATTAGTTATATTCAAAAATATTTTTCTTGATAAATAAAATATTTTAATTAATTTTTTATAATAATAAATCATCCAATATGATATAGATCACTCAGTATAATATATAAAAAAATTAAAATATTTAAAATTAATTTTCCTCCCTATGTGTGTGTGTGTGTGCACGATCACTAGAATAGCATACAACCTTACTGGACTTAACTTAAGAAATTAAAAAAAAATAAATAAAAATTATAGACTATTTAAACATAACCTATTCTACTCAATCTTTAGTCTTGAATCTTCAAAGAACAATGCGTGGTGTACCTAAAATGTTAGTCAACACGTAAACAAATATGATCTATAAATACTAAGAGAAATTAAGAGGTAATCAATAATATTTGTTATCATCAAAATTATAAATTCAGAAACCTGAGTTACAATAAACTTCTCTAACAAAAATTATACCATTGTATAGAATGAACACTTTACATCCAAAGACATGAAGGTGAGAGAGCTAGGTGTCCTACCCTTAAGGATTTCATAGGGTGTCTTATTCAGCTTGGATATAACATTAACTCTATTTAGAAAATAATAATTTATATTTTCCACTTCTACCCAAAAGTATTTAAGAAGTGAATATTCAACTAATATGGCTCTAGTGGCTTCTACCAAGGTCATGTTCTTTCTTTAAGATACCCCGTAATACTAAAGGGTGGGTAGGAGCTAAAAAATTATAATCTATCTCTTACTCCTTACTGTAGGAATCAAATCTTTCATTATTAAATTCTCCACTATGTTCAATATGAATGGTTAGAATTTCATACCTAGTTTCCTCTAAATCCAAGTGGAGAATGTCCTAAATTCTTTGAATGATTCACTTTTATGAGACAGAAATCTAACACAAGTAAATCTCATTTAATCATCAAGAATCACATATCCAAAGACTTTCCCTTCTAATCTTGTAGTGCTAATGGGTCCAAAGATATCCATGTGAAGGACTTCCAAAAGTTTGCTAGTGTTAATGTACTTGATTGAGTGGAAGGAGGATTCGACTTATTTCCTAATTAATAGACATCACATAGGTGGTCCTTAGTGAATTCTAGTTTGGGTATGCCTCTCTCTAAGTATTTTTAGATGAATTTTCTAAGATTTTTCATGCTTTCATGACAGTCTTTTATTCCATAACCATGATTCACCAAAAATAGTTTTTAGGCAAAGAGAGTTAGAAGGTTCAACACAGTTTAAATCAAGCATAAAACATTATTAATTCTTTTTACTTGCAGTGTAATATTTATATTTAAGCATATGATATAGCTGGTAGATAAAAATTTAATGCTGAAGCCAACTACCAGTAAAATATTTTCAATGAGGAATGTTTTTTAGTTGCCAATTATATACATGAGCCCACTACTCTCCTAGTGGTGTCATATCCAAGTGTCTCCTACGCTGTCCTCCAGTGAAATGAATTAATTTGTATCTCTAATCATGTGCCTTGAATATCTACTTTCCATGTCCCACATACTCTCATGTGGCCTTCTATAAGAGCATCACTACAAAATCATCAAAGGTTAGATTTAGGATCCCAAACAATTTTGGGTTCCACCTTTTGAATTAAAGAATGAGATGCATGCATGTTATGTCATATTAGATGCAATTTTGGTCTCTACACTAAATGTGTTCTACAGTGGATAGTGTAAGAGTGGGAGATATTTCCTAGCATGGCATAAGAAAAAACATCTACAACCAAGAAAAGGATTTACTAATCTATATGTGTTATGGTGCCTCTTCTTAGGTTTGAATATATGATGTGTTGATGGCATATAAAAGTCTATAAGTGGAGTCGGTGTTTTGTTTTTTTTTTAATTAGTTAATTCCACTTGTAATTATTTATTTTCACTTTTAATAATTGAATTTTCAAATTTTAAAGCATGCTCACTACTATCTAATTGAGATGCAAGAGTCTCTAGTTCTTTGAATGCATTTTCTAATTCGACATGTGATGTTTTCAAGGAATTATGTTCAATAATTAAATTAAGATACTTCTTGTTCAAAGTATCAAATTTATCTAATAAAGCCATATAATAACTATCTAAAGTAGATTGATCTTTCATTCATATTCTTTATATAGTTTTGAAAAAACAAAATTCAAGCTTTAATACATTTTCTTGAGCTTCATATATGCATTATGATTTTTTTTTCGAAAACTTGGAATAGTTCATCATAAGAAAGTTCGCATATATCCTCTTGATCTGAATGATTAAGTTGATTATATACAATTAAGCACAAGTTGGTTTCCTCCTCTTCTGCTTCTATTTTAAATGAGTCTAAAGTAGAGTCTGCCTAGAAAGCCTTCTGAGTCCTTTGCTTTCTCTTTTTAAACTTAGGTTTTTTTCACCCTTCTCCTTGATTTGGTGAATTTTCAGATTTGAGCATTCCAACTTCAAATGCACTAACTTCCTGCATTCAAAATATATAATATCAGCAGAAACTTTAGATTTTTTATTAGATTTACATTTGCTCCATTACTGACTATGCTTTTGCTTTTCTTAAGAATGCTCTTGAATTATATTTACATCAGAGTTATGTTAATGTCATCCTCAGGTGCAGAATTATCAGTATCAGAATCATTAACCTTTAAGGATATAATTTTCTCCTTTCTCTTTTCACCTTCATCAAGTTGTCTTTGACTCACTCCTTGCTCGTAGGAAATGATTGATCCTATTAAATTATCAATAGAGTAAATGCTAAAATCCTCATATTTAGTAATAGCAATAATTTTTGCATCATAAGAAGTAGGTAGACAATGTAAGATTTTATTAACTTTTTGCATGTAGGGAAGAAATAATCTGAGTAAACCTATTATACATTTAAGAGATTGATTCACTAGGTTCCATGTGAAAAAGTTTAGTCATTAAGCAGAATGTTCATCCAAGATTGTTTACTTTATTTGTTCCATTATAGGTTATGCGGAGTTTGTCTTCAATTTCTTTACCAGTTGTGCATGTTGAAACATGCATGTAATCTTCAGATTTTAATACATAGAAAAAAAAAAGTTTAAACATTTAGCATTCAGTTGGGCTAAATCTGTATCTTTTATAATTCATTCAGAAAAAGGGAGTTTAATTTTTATGCCATTAATAATATGTGAAGGTGTAGAATATCATTCATGAACTAACATTCATATGTGATAAGCTATATATTACAAGAAAGTACATATGCAAATTTTTCAAAAGTTAAGAAAATATTATAATAAAAAGTTGTCGTGTGATTTAATATTCTTTCGTAGTATTAAGATTTTCAAAGTCAACCATTTATCATTTTTCAAAAGTTTTTTAAAACTAAGTTTTTGAATCTTGCGCTGATTTCACTTGAAAGTTTGTGAAGGTTGTTAAACTTCTAAGAACTAGCTCGAGGCTAACTAAGAGGGGGTGAATTGGTAATTTAAAACTTCTTTAAGTAGAAAAGAAAATCCCCTTTTTAAATTATTTTTAAAATATCTAAAAAAAATCAATTTTATCCCTTGATGTGGAAGTAGATTAATTTCACAATAATAATAAAACCATATTTTCAACCACACACAAAAATAGAAAAGTGCAAAACTTAAAATATAAAAAAGTAAAACAATGAACACACTAGATTTTATAGTGGTCGATCAAATCTGACCTACGTACACTCACTAGAGGCCTCTGCTCCAAGTATTTTAGTAAACCTTTGAGTGTCTCTCCTTTAGCCCCTAGAGCTAGGCGGAGAAACTCTTACAAAACCTCTTTGACCAACTCGATACGACAGAGTATCTTAAATCATTTCTCCCTCCTAATAATGGAAGAGAACCTCTAATCCTTTTTCTCCCTCTTAGAGATGGTAGAGAACCAATAATCCTTTTAATTACAATAAATGTAATTACTATAAGCCATTAAATAGGGTTGAAGTTATATTGGATATTAGATTAAAGTTTAAATTGGAATTGAGATCTAAATAGGTTTGGAGTCTAAGCTTGATTTGAATCTGGATTGATCTATAATCTGGCTTAATCTTAGGGTCTAGGTAGATCTAGGGTCTGGATAAATCCTAGGACATAGGTAGATCTTAGGGTCTGGATAGATCTAGGGATAAATTAAGGGTTTAGATATATCTCATGGTTTTGATAGATCTCAAGGTCTGGATAGATCCTAGGGTCTAGATTAATCCTAAGGACTAGATTGTTCCTAGTGACCTCATAAAAAATGAGATCAACTTCTAGGGGGCATATTCTCTCAATGAAGAGATGTGAATATTCACTAAGTAACTGATCCATGTCAACATTATGGTGGTGCAGAAGCTCCATCACCAAGGTGCTAATTCACTTCAAATGTTCCACAGTGCCACTCTTCTAAGCGCTACAGCGCTAGATGCCTTTTTATATTTTTTTTATAAATAGTTATTATGCTATATTTATAAGGGAGTTCAGCCACTTGATTAAAATTTAGTATATTTTAGAGCACTTCTTTAGCTCCCTCTTAGAATAAAAATATAAGGGAGGCTAGGGAAGTGCAAGATATAATTATTTAGAGTGTTAGCGTGAATTTCTTAAAGCAACTCTATAAGTTAAGGCAGAAGGAGTTTAGAGGAGATACTTCGATCCTTTTTGGTGATATCACTCTTTTTGTTTTTTTATTCTTTCATGAGTCTAATGAAAATGAGTTTACTTGTCATTTATTCTATATTTGGCTAATAATCTTATTTTGGATTGATAATGTAAAGTGTACATCAAGTACTAATGAAAAATCTTATTCTACAAATGTTTAATGATTTTTTTAATATTATCTCATTATTTATTTAATACATATAGTAACCAGATGTGTAATTAAAATATAGTGTGATGTATAGCCTTGATGGAGGAAGGCAATGTTAAGATAGTTGCTATTTGCATGTTTTACATTTGTGCAACTTGTATAGTTTTGATGATTCAAAATATTATTGTTCAAATGTGTAGTTATCTCCTAACAATTTTAGAAGATTTGTATTTGCTTTTGTGTGTACTAACATTTCAGGTTAAACAAGCTCTCAAACACGAAGTCTTCAAATCAAATTCAGCAAGAAATACTTTTAGTTTTTGAAGCTTAAAATTATCATTTAAATTTAGAGGGAGTGATTGTAATTGAGTGAATAAAAACATACACACACACATAAGGGGA